>NW_010973351.1:1075174-1465606 GCF_000737465.1 Haliaeetus leucocephalus
CAAATGAGGCTGAGGTCCCCACAAGAAGGGTGCGTGTTCTATAGAATGAGGGTGGTGAACAGGTTGCCCAGAGAGGTGGTAGGTGCCCCATCCTTGGAAACATTCAAGGTCAGGTTGGAGGTGGCTCTGAGCAACTTGATCTAGTTGAAGATGTCCCTGCTCATGGCAGGGGGTTGGACTAGATGACCTTTAAAGGTCCATTCCAACCCAAACCATTCTATGATTCTATGATAAGCACAGTGCTTAGGAAGTAAACTAATCTGGGAATGCTAATCTGAGACTCATCCTGATGACTGAAGGCCAGGTATCTGAAGCCAAGAGCAATTAAAATTTTTTTTCCAGTCTGTGTCTGAGTTTGTTGTGAGCCTCAGCCCATGTGCCTACATGAGCTGTAAACTTTCAGTTTTCGTATGCTGTTACCTTCATTTTTAGATCTTTGAGTTGGTTGGAAATGGAGTTATATGGGCTAAAACAAGTTTGGAAACCAAGAGCTCCTGTATTTCATCTGATGAAGGACTTCAGAAATGTGTTTGCGTTTTCTAGCTACACTCTCTGACCTCATAAAAGTTATTCTCTCTCCTTACAGATACTGTCTTACTGAGTTCTGTTGACATGATACATAGTCTTAAACCAATTACATGAACTCCTTATAAAGTCTCACTGAACATCTTTATTTTAATGTTGTGAGAATAGCAATTGACAGGCCACAGCTCCTCCACTCTTCTGGTGTTACTGCTCTTGTAGGAGGGAATTACAACTGCTTTCCGTAACCTTTAGGATCATGCAGCTTGCATACTTTACCGTAGTTAGCCCTCTCTGCTGAACGCTGTGACTGTAAGGGAAAAGCAGGCTGACATTAGTGGGAATAAATGACTTTTAAAAGTATAAGCGGCACAGACTAAAGTGCTTGGTAAGGAAGGGACATGTTTTTTCCAGTCAGAGGAGCAGCCGTTCTCAGTTTAAGCCACCACCTTCTATGAGCTTTTAGAGGAGGATAGCACTGGATATGTTTCTGTTTTTTTCACTGGTGTGAATATTATTTCTAGTAGTAGTGATCTTGTGGGAACTGAAAAGGGCTTCTCTGGGCAGAGTGAAACTTGCTTTCTGCATCAGACAGCAGCATGAT
Organism: Haliaeetus leucocephalus; assembly: GCF_000737465.1. Lineage (NCBI taxonomy): Eukaryota > Metazoa > Chordata > Aves > Accipitriformes > Accipitridae > Haliaeetus > Haliaeetus leucocephalus. Next base: position 1,076,301 of record NW_010973351.1, read on the forward strand.
TACAGAAAAGATGCAATTATTCTCCAGAAACCGAAAACATTTGAAGTAGAAGAATTTCCATATGACACTGCAAATAATGAGCTATTTTCTTAAAATGAAATAAGGAAAACATTAATTGTTAACTTAAAAAGGGATCAAAAAAGGAAAAATGAAAAGTCTGTTAGGCTAATTTTTGCATTGTATAATTTTTCAAAGGAAATTGGCAAAGAAATTTATGGTGGTTTTTTTTGCCTGGCTGAATTGTTATGAAAGCCATTTTCAAATTTTATGAAAAATACAAATTCTAAATCACTCAAAACCTAAGAAGAAACTGCTGATGAAAAATTCTTCCAAGTGAGGTAGCTTTTACTCATTCATTCTAGTTACCCACAGGCACAGAAAATTTCATAGTTTTAGAAAATACTCAGTTTTTATTGCCCACTTAAGTCAGGGGTGGGACAGAGAGACAAATCTTCAGTGAACAAAGTCGGATAGGCACAGCAATCTTAAATCCATTCCATGTGATTCAACAGAGAAACAGGTACAGGTGGCTGCTTTATTCTTACTGGTGTTCACTGTGTTAGTAGACTATCTCACAAATGAGTCAACAAATTAGCCAGTGTTTACCATTTAAAAACATATTGCTCATCCTTCTGTTTTAGGAAAGGTTTGGTTACATTTAATCCTTCTAATCTCTTGATTGTACAGAATTATTCTAAGGCACGTTGCCTTCCTCCCCACTGAACTCAGCCAACATGACACTATCTTGTTTTTCCTGTAATCAGAAGCTAATGGGGACTATACAAACTGCTCCCTTCCCTCTACCCCATTCTTCTCCACCTCCCTCTGAGGCAATCAAACTGTGTAATCATTAGAGAGACTAATCGAGACAACAGGATTAAGATCCAGAAGCTCACTGTAAGCCTCCACTGAATAGCTATCTCTAAACAGGCCAAGAATAGAAGCATGAGTAAGTCAAAAGTTCTCTAAGAAAATCATAGGTCAAGTATGAAAGAAGGATGTAAACTTAGTTTTTGATGATTACGTTAGCTTGTGTATGGGGCTTTGGCTACAATACAGAGAGCATGGACATTTCCTTTTTTAAAGGATACATGTTCTTTTTAAAATCTACCATCATTTATATTTGGTAGTTGTTTGCGCTGTGTTTCTTAGCTGTCTCATAGCATTCATTGCTATGTAAAAATTCTTTTTGTATGTGTATGTAGTGATGGTCTGGCAGTAAGCTTTCATGTATATGAGTGCTTATTCAGCAGAAGATGTCTCAGAACCTGAAGTGTGAAGTGTATTAGAAATATTCAAAAGCTTTGTGACATGTAAGAAATAATGTATATAGAGCACAACTGGAGAAGAAGAGGAGAATCAGCTCCTAGTTCTCTGTGTGTCTGAGAGGCTGCATCCATGTAGGAATGCTAGTCTTTATAAAAATATTGTTTAAGCATGAAGAGATGAGCTCTGCAAAAGAACTGAAGGAACAAAAGGAAACAAAGGATCCACTGAGGCTGGGGGAAAATAGCTTTCAGCTGTTCATTGCTGAAGATATTAGAACTAAATAGCAGTCTGGATTGCCAGAAAATCCTTATAAGCTTATTTATTTATTTATTTATTTATCTATTTTTAAGAGAAGGCATGTTTATAGTTGGCTCTACTTCTAAAACAAAATAAATGTATAACGAAATCTTTAAAAGAAGAGAAACCAAAGAGACAGTGTTGATCTTTAATCTTATTTTAATAAGCCATGCTTGCATGCCTATACACTTATATATAAGTAGACATTTCTAGAGAGAACAAGAAAGTGCATGAGGGGGTGTCTGTTGTGTGAGAATATGAATGTATTTTATATGAATGGAAGATGGATTGACTGTGTATACAGTAGTTGGTAATGGGCAGTGGTAAATGTACTGGCCAGACACCAATAAAAAATGCAAAGATGTTTGGGTTTTTTTTAAAACTGTAATTAACTGGTGATTTATTTCACAAATGTGTCATGGTAATTCAATAAATTTGCTAATTTAGTGCTAGGGGTTTTTATTTGTAACCATCAAATATTTCACTCTGCACATCTGTGTCATGGAGAATTTTGACAGTATGCTATTATTTCACTCATTTCAATAAATTTGTTACACAAAGATCAAGACGAAAGAGTGCCTGGGATGTTAGGGAACTATAGAGTTGCTGTATGGACGTGCATCAACAGGAGAGGGTATTATAGGCTCTGCTGAGCATTCCTCTGAGGTGTTAACGACTTTAAGCCTGTCAAGAATGTCTCCAGCTTGTACAGCAAAGACAATTCAACAGTTTAATAAAAAGGTGTAACATTTCCTACAGGTGAGCTCAAGTGATCAAAGGATATAATAGAGCTTTTGTTACTTCATTCAAAGAATGCATTCTGGAGTTTAACCTTTGCTTTTGATGTAATGTCATCTTTGAATGCTAACAGCCTTTTCTAGGAAGGATTAAGTTGTTTGAAGTGTTTTTTGGTCTTTATTTAGGACCTGGCTTTGGAAACTAAAGAAAGTGTGGAGTAACGTGCTATAAACCATGGAAAGGCTTTAAACAGTAATATCTAGAAGAATGACTAAAACTCATGAAGGAGAAGGTCAGGACTGGATGGTTGAGTTTGATCATACTAGGTTTGTGTTCAACATAGATGTCTAGAGTTTACTCATATAAAAGAACCCTTTTGGATGAGAATATTTGTGAAATGGCACCAACTGGTCCATTTTTGTGGATAGAGTGTTCTTGCATTTCCATTCTGGGATAAAACTTGTAGCACAGGAACTGAATAAACAACCAGGAGTAGGTAACAACAGGAAAGCTGAAGCTATACAGGCCCAGTATCTCCTTCAACTGCCTGACAGATGTTTCTGTTCTTGAGGAAGAGAAATCTCATTTTCTCCTAAACCCTCACAGGTTTCACTTCAGCATCTATATTGATATTACCAAGCCTATGACTGTGGCTGCTGATGGCCTATGCAAAAAAGTCTGGTGAATATGGCAAGGCTGGCAAGGAATGGTGACTTTTGCCATCTTATTTTAATCCTACTTCAAATACCTGTTAGAGTCCATGGTCACACTTTCAGCCTACTGGCAGATGCGAAGGCAGAAGCCATAGCATCACCGGCTCTGCCTAGTTTTGCACTGTTCCTAATACACACTCTCACTTTCTCTTTCCACTCACGAAAATGCAGCCTAGCAAGCAAAGCATCTTATTTCCTTATGCTGTGGTGGTACAGGGCAAAGCACAGATACTGAAAAGTGATATGAGACCTGACTTTTAAATAAATTCAGATGTAATGCCATCTAAGATTAAGCAAAACATATAGGAAAAATGAACAGTAATGACAGCACGAAAGCTGAGTAATGAATCCAGATAGGCAAGGATGATTAATTCTAGTAGTTATTATCAATTAATTGATTGACTTGGCGTGAAATTACTAATATATCTCCATCCTCTGGCATAAGGTGGTTCAGGTTGTCTTTCAGGAGCAGCTGCCTTGACAAAGAAAGCACAAGGTTATTGAGGGTTACAGAATGGTTTTGGGCAAGGGTGAAAGTTGTGGGAAAATTCAAAAAGAGTTTTCACATTTTGAAGCAACTAGTTTGGCTTGAGGCAGGCAATTGTCCCAGATTACTGGAGCACATTATACCTTCAAAATCTGAAGTAGAACGGCATGGGAATCGGTAGGGAATTGGTATCTTTGAAGAAAGCCCCCTTACCTGATTCTTGGTTCTCCCCCTGCTCCCCCAGCTTTCCAACCCAGGAGAGCAGGTGGTGAACCTCGGAAATCAACCGTTAAGAGACGCATTTCGGATTGCCAGTAACAACAGCATTGTGGTATGTTTCCAAGTTCAGAGTGAGATGCCCTCTCTAGAGTCATTGCCTTCAGTGAGCATTTCAGTCTTGTTGCAAATGGTGGCTTACAGTTGGCACTGGAGCTTCCGTTCAAACCAGTAAGTCCCTGGGTGTGCATCAATACCTGTCCATTGCCACAGCTCCAAAGTGTTTCATAAATAAGCAGTGGAATTTATTTGTGTCTTTGAAGTATTTGCACACTAACGGAACACAGATACTAGACTCCATTCACCACTGCTGGCTTGGGAAGGTGCAGGCTGCTGGGTCAGGACAACCCAAAACTAGGTCAGGACAACCCAAAACTCTGCTGAAGCACTGCCATGGATGGAAGGTACACTGCGGAGATGTTCTGAGTGAAGGTCACAGGTAAAATGCGGTGCTCTTTGGATAACAGAACTCTTCACAGATGTGATTTTTTTCCCCCCAAGTCCTCATTTTATACATGACTTCTTTTTCCAGTCTGCAGCTTTCCTTTGGGGAAAGGCTCTCTTTCCTCATGATAAGAATGATTTTCAGAGGAAGGTCTTCAGGCTTCTCTGGAGCTAGATTGCATCTTCAGACTTTGTGGAAGAATGCTCCATGAATTTTTCAGACAACACAGACTAGAAACAAGTGTCAGGAGGACTGGAAGAAGGAAAGGAGGGCACTGTGTGACTCTCACTGGTGCAAGAATTATGAGGCTGTTCAGATACATGCATTTCATGTCTTGGGGGACATCAAAGACAGATGAGGTGAAGGGATCCAAAAGAATTATGCTGGTCATCCAGGTGTTCCTCTAAGTTTCTTACCCTATTTTCTCTGAGTGATAACATGAAACTTTTTACTGTGGCCTACCTTAGGTCAGTACAATGCCACATAACCTTTGTGTAATAATTCTAATCAATGTCACCAGGAAAAAAAGGTTCCCAGAGTAAAATGTGTTTTTTTTCAGGGAGTTAGAATAGTTGACACAATGGACATTTTATAACTGAATATAGTCATTATGTATACTATTTAGAGCATGTGTATGTACCTATAGAAGAGCATAAATCATTCAGCAATCTGTTCAATAAATCTTTAGGCAGCAAATGTTATTTTTATAATGCATGTAACTTTTTTTTTTTTTTTTCCCAATTCTGTGATTTCATTCCTGTTCCTCCAGCATTTAGATTGAAAGTGACCTTTCTCAATTTAGGTACCAAATATGTCTTGGGTCCACTCATGCAGACAAGAGCAGTAGAATTTTGGGAGGGAGGAAATAGTTATATATTTAAGGAAAAAAAAAAATCCCTAAATTGTAAGGTATGGGCATATGTAGAAAGATGTTAACATGTGAAATAGATTAACTTGTATTTCTAGCATCTCTGTCCACAGAAACATAAAATTTTCATGATCGATGGGAAAGATGAGGGAAAACCCTATCTCTCCTGAAGCCAGAGGTTGCAGGATATCACTCTAAAAGATTTCTCTCTACCTCTTTTGTCAATGCCATATGGGTTACTTCTCAATGCAGACATGCTGAATACCAGAGAACAAGTATAATACATACATATACACATATGAAAGATCAGAACACATATATTCCCAAATTCATGGTCCAAGGGAATGAATCCTAGTTCTGCAATTCTCAAACAGTCTCCAACATTTTGATTTATAAGGTCTTCTGCAATGTATTATTGTATTCTGTTTAGGATGCTTCTTTTTTTATGTCCCAAATATGTATTGCCCAAAATATGTTGGACCATTTATCCAAAACTATTCAGTTTAAATTCTTAGTCTTTGAAGAAGAAAAATACAGTATGTTCATTTTAGACATCACTTCATTTCCATTTCCGTAACTATTAGAGAAAATAGCCCTCTACAGGATTAGAAATATATTAACATTTATATCGCTGTTAGCTATGATTCTAGGTTTTGAGTAGTGCATGCTTACATTTAAGTTTTAGGACCACATATTAAAATGTGTTTGTTTTCTTCTGGTAATACTGACAAATCCGTATAAATACTCCTCAAATGAAACAAATGATTTATGATACACAACTTTCAGGAATTATATTGTTTTAAATTGAGACATTATTAACCAGCATAGGTAGTGATTCATCTTTATGAACTCTGTGTGTGTTTCATCACCAGTATAATTTTTTTTCCCCATTTTATTAAGAGTGGTAGTTTTTTTATGAGAGGAGACTCCTGATCCTGTGAAACTATTTGAGGGAATAAAATGAATACATATCCTGAGTGAATGTGGTTTTTATTTTATGAATAAATCCGTGCTATAATTTTACTTATAGAAGCATCAGTGAATACTAAGCAGTGGTCACTTCTTTACATCTTTACTTATAAATTGTTAGAGAAGTGGCTGATGTTTCTGACCAGACAATGAAAAATCCTGACAAAGAATTGTAGAAACTTCCTGGAGGTCTACTTGCTGAACTCACTGTTTGCTGCTTTTACTACTGCTGATGAGAGAAATGGTGGTGTTTTACATTTATATGTTTTTTTCACATATGTTATGAAAATGAATGTTTTACTGTAGTGATTGTCCTTAAAACATGCCACAGGGGTATTTTGTTCAGAAATTCCTACTCAGTGGAAGAGTAAATGGCTTTACATTATGGAAATTCAGATAGCTATGCTTGCTGTAGAAAAGCAAATTAACTGACTGGAATGTCCCAACTTGTATACCAAACCATCATTTTATTGTCCTTTTTGTTAGTTCTGCTGGTCACACATTCTTTTTCATTGTATAATACAAATAAAGTGTAAATAATAAAATATGCTTGATTACCAGGAAAATCTGCATACCTTCAGCTGTATAATGCAAGGGCAACACTTAAAAAACTTATTTAGCATCATGCAGTGCCTTATCGAACTTCTAGGGCAGGGTGAGGCTACTGCCCTTATTAGCAGCAAGAACTGTGGGCTTTTGTTTTGTTTTGTTTTACTTATAAATTGTAAAAAAAAATGTAAAAACATTTTTTCTCTGAATGAGGTTCTAAGGAAATCTAATGGCAAAATATGTTTGGTTAGGGAGGAGAACTGGTTAGAGTTGCAATCTCCGTTCTTTGTCTTCATAGGAAAAACACTTAAAATTTAGGTGCAAATGTGAAATTAGAAAAATTTAGCGTTCGCTTTTTTCATTCCCATAGCTATTAGAGAAAATAATTCTTTACACATTTACAAAGGTAGAAACTTTCTGGCTATGTATATTATTAAGGTATGCAGAATCACATCTGAAATATTTTCTCACCGGTGTATTCCAACTTTCCATGGACTTCTCAACTGGATTCTTCTGAATTTGAAGAGAAAACACGAAGAAAACCCTAGACTAATCTTTCAGATTTTTTTAAGTCTGTGGTCTACAGGCAGCAACTTACATAATTTTCTATTGCAAGAATTTCTTCCATATCCTATCTCTTTTCCAAATCAGCATTTTACATAGGAAGTTTAGCTTAATTTTACAAAATTATATCCCCTGGAATTGTTTCTGGACATTGAACAGGGAAAAAAAAAAACAAACCATCTGTGGATCTTGTTTTGTAGTTAATTTTGTGATTAAGTAGTCAAAATTTGGCAATATGTAAAATGCAGTGGTCTGCTCGAGATCAAAAGCGTACCATGTGCATTTGGCATTGTGCAGTGTTTATGTGCGATGACTAACTGTTATATATCTGTTTCCAAAACTTTCTTTTTCATTAGAGCCAAACTTCTGTCAGTTTGTGCTTCAGTTATGGCCTGAGGTTTTGTGAAAAGGAGTGTGGTAAATGAAATATATGATATTTCCGGATTACTTTCTTGGACCTCTAATATTTCTTTGTGTATGAAGAAAAACTGACCAAATTATTAGAGAGTACTAGCAGCATTAAGTTCTCTTTCTAGCTCCTGTCTTCTTCTGTCTGTTTTTGAAGATCATGTGATTGATCTTTGCCTTTCTGTCCTTGTTTTTAATCTTTCTACATGCAACTGTTCTGCTGAGTCTCATTAATGTTCAATTTGCAGCAGGAAACCATTACCATGCACTATCAAAGTTGTATTCAGGAACGCAAACATTTACTCTTATATGTGTTAGAAAATGAACTCTAAGGAAAAGATAATATTTAGTACTGCTGTTGTTAATCAGACATTCTCTGTTCACCTCTTACGGAAGAGAGAGACATAAAATAAAGGTACCTTTTAGGTCTTACTATGGAATCTTAGTGGTTCAGAGGAGAGACTGCAAGCTGAGTGAGTGTACATAATAGGTTATCATTTTCTTCCTAAAATTTACTCTCCAGGTCAAAATTAGTGAGCCATCACAGGAAGGCTCATACTCCCCCTGTCCAGACTAGTACTCTTGCTATCTAAATTCTGTGGTTAAATTTCAGTTTAGATTTAGTATTTCACACACCTTGGGTATGGAATAAATTTTCTTTCTCATGCCCGTTTCTGGAATTAGAGGTATTAGTCATTCAGTTGCTGTTAAATCATGATCTTATCTCACTGTTGTTTGTATAAAAATGTAATTTCTTTTCAGTCAAAGTACTCCACTATAAAACTAAATAACAAGAGGGGAGTTAGACCACATTCTGCCAAGTACTAGAGAAGGAAACCACTATTGAAATGAAGCATGTGAAATGAAATGTGTGTGTGTATGTGCGTATGTATGAACACAGCATGTAATGGTGTATAGCAGAAGACTCGGGGAGGAAATATTAGGATAACAGCTTTACTCAGATAATTTCCTGGGAGATAACTTAGCTTAAAGAAGTTAAATGAGAAAAACTCTAATTAGAAAAGAATTTAACTGTTGGCAAATGCTTTAACAGTTATTAAACAGACACTGCATATGCATCTGATTCTAAGGTTGCATATATGAATGCACAGGTTTCTCCAATAAAGGTGGAAAGAGGATTCATATTCTTAGTACTCAGAAATTCAAGGCCATGGGATTTTTTGTGCCTTTGCCACTTTTTCTACAGTAGAAAGTTAAGCAAGAAAAGACTGGATTTTAAATCTTGTGATTTAACAGTGCTGTTAAGATATTAATTTGTACTGATATTGTTAAATTTCTTTCCCCTGTTAGTTCTGGGGAGTCTATGGCAGGTTTCAAACATTGATTTTAATCTGATATATTTCATCAATGCATTCCTTTCTGATAAAAATAGTATTTTGGAAGACATAATGGTGCAGCAACATCAATACTTTGCCAATTGCCAAAGGGAAAAAAAAATAGGTACAGGAGTCTTATCCATGATATGTCCTATGCTACATTAACTGCATTGCATCATAAAATGGAAGCAGTGCCACTGGATTTTAAGGATAGACTATGCCAGACTTTCTTCCCTGTGGTACGGTCTTGATGTAGATCTGACCGTTTTAATCAGAAGTGCCAGTAGCATCATTCAAAATATGAGTGAAGGACCTTGGCCTATATTTGTGATCTTAAACAACCTAAACATATGTGACCACATCAGGCTGTAGGCATCTGTTTTTCTGATTCCTTACATGCAGAGTACTCAAGAACAAAAGACTTTGTTCATAGAAACCTAAACATTCCTAAGGAAACAGACACCCTTGCCTAAGAGTTGTAGTTGAGGCCTGTTTCTGTGAACACCTCATCTTCTTTTGCCTGGATGGTGAGTTACGATTCACTGATTGGTTCCCAGGGTAATGTAATGTAATATGATGGTGGGGGGACCAACTGGTTAAGAGTAGATGCTGTTTTTCCTAGAAAATTTAAAAACCTGGGTTCTAAGATCTTGAAGCCTGGAAACCAGCAGACAGAAAATCAGACATCTTTCCATAGGTATCAAGAGATTTATTGAAGCAGGCATACATCCCCTGAGCATGTTGCTGTTGAGAAAATTTTCCTTTCTGCCCCCCCAACAAATGACAAACAAGTCAGATAATTTTGGGTGACCTGCAAGTAAGCATTTTTCCTCTTGCTTGCAAGCTCTTGTTACCCTTGAGGAGGCAGGGCATCATCTTACAATCCCTCCTGTCAGCAGATGTTGAGTGGGACAAAAGTGCAGTCTCAAGATAGCAAAATATAGGATCGGTCCAGCTTTGATGAGAAGGTTTTGCTGAGTCTAAGCCGTAGATGATGCACCTCTTTGTGTGCAGCAGTAAGTTCTTCTATGAAATGCAGGGTCGCAGGCCGTGGTTGCTTCCAGTGCTGAGGGATAGGCTTCCCTGGAACCTGCTGTATATCTGTAACATCAGCACAGCTTACTAGGTTTCTCTGCTCAAAGACGTCAGGCAACAACACCCAAAAATGCAATTTCCTAGCTGCTTTCACCTCCTTAGAGCTCTGAAGGAAGGTCAGCATCTCCCTTCTGTCCCTTCCCCAGTCAGTCTGGACTCTGGAGGGTGCCAGTTAATCTGCAGAAAGGTAAAGGTCTTCAAGAAATGTTTATGATGTATTCATTCACAAAGTAGGGTAAATGAACCTTTATACTATTATTTGCTTTTCTTATGAGATTTTCCAAGGCCCTGCAGCCTTCAAATACATCACATCAGCATAGCGTGTCACTGAGGTGGGTTTACATGACCGTGCCAAACCTCTTCTCTCTTGGGTGAGGATGAGGTGCTGCAGACTGCACTGAATATTCAGTAAAGTACATTTACCCTCTTCTATCAGACAGATTCGGTAACAAATCCAGGTTTTAAAATAATGATATTAGCAACTGTTTTGTGCCACAGCTACAGGCTTCTAGCTCAGTTACAAAACCAGAGGTCTCGCTCATGTTCATAATGCTAGAGAAGTCAAATCCCATCAGAGTAAATACCAAGGGTTTTCTGTTCATTCCACCCGATAAACAGAGAGGCCTGTAAGGTCTGAGAAGCTGGATTGAAGTTACTTGTCCTGTGACACAGGGTCTCTCCAAATCCTGGTACAGAATCTTTTTGAGGAGAACTGCTGGCTGATTGCAGTCTTGAGAGGTTGCAGATTTCAGAAAATGCAGTATTCTGGCTTAAGTCTGGTTTGGGTCATTGAGAGAGTATATCAGGAAGGCCAAATAATATGGCCATGTATTTGTTGTCCTAAATTGCTGTGCAATGTTCCTTTATATTGTTAAACATTTATTCGTCTGCAGGCTAATGCTAGATGGTGTCCTTAAACAAGCAGCCCACTACTTCTGCAGCTGATGTTGCCAACCAAAATCCTGGTAGCATTAATGGGAACATGCTTGGGATCTCCTGGGCTAAAAAGCAAATGTTGAAACTCAAAGTTTAAGCAGTGGTTTACAAAGTCACAAACTATTTGGGGTCTGTGTTTTATTTGCTCAGATGTAACATTTTTTTCTAACCAATGCTAGTGTACCTTTTGAGAAACAATAATTTAAAAGTAGCTGCCTATATGCTGTTTTGTCTGTTCTTAGGGAAATTAAAGTGGGAGGTATTCCTTCAAGTTGGGTCATTTCATCATAGCTTCTCTCTGACAAAGTAGGGCAATTCTGGGCAATGTGAGAGGATAAGGGGAGATGAGAGAGACTATAAAGCTTTTCACCTGGAGCAGAGGATTTTTTTCTCCCATAGTTGTGTTAAAACATGTTTTCAGTTTCTGTGATTTTTCCTAATCCTGTATGTTCCTTTCAGCTGTTTCAGCATGCAGAGCATGTTTACAGACAAGATAATGTGGGCAGGATCACTAGCTGGTTATAAGAGTTATTCACAGATCTGTGCATAAGTAAGGATAAACAGAAGAGTTTATTTTTCTTTACAAGATTCACTGTGTTGTAGTTAGATGGAGTAGGTTGAGTGTGTTGTCTTAATCCAGCTCTTACAAACAAGATATTTATTCAGCAAATCCCTTGCAGTGGATTAAAATCTTAACCTTTTAAGTCCCTTAGCATGAAGATAAAATCACAAACAGACGTAGCCTTGGAAATACTTCTTGGTGGTATATAAACATTTGAAAGGACGTTTATATATCTTAAACCAAGATAAAAAATAAACCTTGTAAAAATTGAACATAATGACACAAAATATTTATTTGAGTGCAAAACAACTAGTAAAAACAGATACTAATTCATTATTCTCATACATGGGAATATTAATGGAGTCTTTCCAATTGAGATCTATAAAATAATACTCACTTAGGACTTTTAATAGGTTGAGGAATGCTACTGATGATAACTCAGGGCAGCACTTTCTTGTATAGACAAATGATTGAACTAGCCCTTTCATCAAACTCATCTTTCTACCCCAAATTCAGAGTCACCTCTGCTTTTACAATGCCTTTTAATAATTAGGTTCTCTCCTGATGAAATTTCTTCTTGTCTTCTTTTTTCCTTTTGGGCAGGTGTTCTGTCATTCTGCATGCTAGAAATACATTATTGTTTTATACTGAAGATTTTTTTCCATAGAAGCTTGCCACAATGAATAGCTTACACATTTGTTTTGAGACACATTTTAAAAAGTTTCAGCCATGTTCACAAATGTGTTTCCCTCTCAGAACAGGTAAATATTTTTCTCTAAATAGCAATCAAAGTTATGCTCACACAATGAAGAGTGAAATTCATGGAGGTGAGGTGTAAGTATCTTCAGATTTGGAGTCAGAAGTTTGAGATGCTAAGCCATATAGTAGACAGAAGCAAAGTTGCCTTTGCCAAAGAAATGTCAAACTGTACATCAAAATGGGAGACTATAGGATTTCAGGAAATAATTCACAATTCCAGGGTTTATTTAAATATTGCTGGGTGCTAAGTTTCAAGCAGGCCAAGACACTATGCAACCAAGTTCCCAATGAAGCCAGTGGTAAAAGTGGCTGGCCATTTTTTCTGGTGCACCAGAAAATCCTTCTTTCCAAACCTACACTATCCTTGCTTAGATTTTAACCCTGTGCATGCTGGTTACAAAAGCTCTTGCTTTCCTTGTACAAAGCTCTAGTCTAACAGATTTGACCCTTTTCTGTTTTCTGTCTGTTGGTCTCTTATTCACTTGTCCAACAAGTGAAAAACCTCTTGATGTGCAGTCAGCAGTCTGGTATGTGATATAGCGGAGATTATGTGAGTAGCAAACCACAGCTTCAGAGGTGGCATGTGAATAATTGCTGTTAAGCTGTTGGAGATGCCAATCTGGCACACAGGACGGTGCCTGCTGAAGAGTGCAGCCGTGCTAGGGAAAGTCATCATTCCCTTCCTCGTCTCTTCTGTACACAGGGCGGGGAGATTCCAGTACCCATTAGGCTTTTTGTTCACTATCACTATCACTCATAAGCAGCTGTCACATATCGTATTTTCCATCCTTTCAAGCATCAGATGTGGTACTACTGAATAGCTGCAGCACATTGATTCTGGAACGGTGGTTACGCCGGGTTGCTGAGTGACTATTAGCTGTGGCAGGTCGACAGACTTCTTCCCAGTAGTACTCCTACGGGGGTCCTCAGTAAAGAGGAAGAATGATTTTTGAAGTTTTTTTTTCTATCTGACTGCCAAGAGCTTCCAAATATAACCCCTATTGCTCCTGCTATTAGAGCTGAGGCTGGAGCTACGCGCTTGGGGAGCGTTCGCTGGGCTCAGCGTGGATCCTGGCATTTCAAAGCCAGCGCTGCTCCATGCGTAATTCAAGCAGAAAAGTGCTTACACCCCTTGCCCTGCAGTGGGCTAGGCCAACTGTCCTGATGAATTTACAGGCTTTAACGTTTCACAGCTATTTAACATTAAGCATGACTCCTTCTGACCCCCAGCCCTCCCAGGCTGGAATAACAGGGCACTCAGTGCCTTACCTAATTGGTAAGGCAAGATAATAATGAGAGTAAGAGACACGAAGACAGATCACGCCAAAATGAACACAGGGAGCTTAACCAGCAGGAATAAGAATAACTAAGATCTTGTGCCTATTGTTTGCCTAACATCCTGTTTTTATAAATGCAGCTTCCTATCAACACTTCAATCACACTTATAAACGCACAGGAAAGGATGAATGCAGATGCTTGTGACACAGTAGGGATGACTGCACAACATAAACTGATCTGCTGTATATCTTTTCAGAACAAGGAAAAAAAAAATCCTGTACACTTTTTTTTTGCCAAAGGCCTCGGTACAGAGCTGCAGTTTTTTTAAAAGTGGCCAATTTAGCAACACAAAGGAAATAAAAATTCATCTTTGTACATCTAAATTTATTTTAAAACTGACTCTGCAGAACCAAGGTCTCTATAACTCTTATAAAAGCAATATTCTAGCCTTTTTTGGATTCCTTAAAAGTGCTTATCAAGATGAATGAGAACAGTGGTGTGTAATTTCAAAAATGTAATTGCTTTTCTCTCTAGCTTTCTCTAAGCATTTTCAAGGTCACCCATAAAAAGGGACAGATAAACCTATAATCCAAGTCTTCTCCTGGTGTTCCATGTCAGTGCATATTACTCCCTGAATAAAAGTCTTGTAACTTCTTGAATTGTTCACTTCCACTCTTTCCCTCTTCTCCAAAGAGAATATGAAACTCCTACCAGTTTGCATATCATGTCATAGCATTAAAACTCTGACTGGCCATGAAGCAAAATATAATTCCGTGTATTTTGAGGAACAGCCACAAATGGATGAAGAAAATTTATTTCCTTGTCATATGCAGTGTGTATCAACTCTGTTTTGCTTCCTTAGTCTCATATATAAAGAATGGGCCTCTTGAGGGGGGGCTGCAATATTTGTGCTTGTGTCCCCTGCTTGGTATCTGCAGGTCTTCTTGAGGAGATGGTGGCTTCCCAGTGACCTTGTCCTCCCCTCTGCTTGGGACACATTCGAGCAGCTGCTGTGATTTTTGTTCTCACAACAGGGTTCTTCTCTGCAGGGTCTCAGGAAGGGGGAACCCCACCGCTGCGTGGTCCCTATAACCACCTACCCGCAGCTGAGAGGTCTCCTGAGACAGCGTCCCTCAGTGTGCTACCAAATTGGACCCTTGTGCCAGACTGTGACAATGGAGATAGGATGCAGTAGGGAAGGGAATATGTAGGTCCCAAGGTGGGCATTCTTTGTCTATGTAGAAAATGTGACAAAAATATCCCGCTAATATTTACACAGCTTCATGCCACTTCTTTACTGGAGGTTGTGGTTCCAGATCCTGGGTCGTTTCAAGGATTACCAAAGGAAATGGTGAAGCTTCTTGAAGGAAGAGTGCGCGCCATCAGTACAAACCTGGCATTTTCAAGATGATCCTCTTAAATCTTATGACTGCTTCAGTATTAGGCCTAAACAGCACTAATTGCCTCAACAGCATTAATTGCCTCAACAGCATTAATTGCCTCAACTCAAGAGGATCTGCAATATCTTAAAAGGCACCTGAAGAACAAAATTCCAATTTTTTCCTTGGTATCTTTATATCACAAATTAATGCTCACCCTGCCCTGACACTTTGGTTAACCTTGGTAGTCCTTGGAGTGTGTGACTGGTTACTTGTCTTCTGCCAGTTGATGACAACTGCTGCACGCTCACACAAAGAAGTGGGAAGCAGAACACTTCTCTGCTGCACTTGGCATTGCAGAGGAGCAGCTGCTACCATGCCAGCACTTAACTTTCCTCGCCACTTAGGTTGCAGGGTTGCCAACTCACCGTGAGCATTACAATTCTGTCATGAAGCACGCTGGTCTGAGTCACGTTTGAGTCCTCTCTTTGCATTGGTGGCAGAGAGTTACTGACCTTTGTTCAGGTTGTTTACAAGGTGCTGGTTCAGTCTTCTGAAGATTATGTCTTCTACATAATCTCTAAATACTTGTTTTAATTTTCTTAGATAACGGGACACCTTTCTTCAGGTCATTTTAAGACGTAGTGAAGCCAGGAAATCTGGCAACATTCTCACCATGTAACTCACTTGGGGTTTGCTTCCTTTCTGGTGATCACCTACTGAATAGGAAAATCTGCTTCTAGATGAGCCAGCAGATGCAGTCACAGTCTGTGCAGAGGTCTCCTCCTTACCCTCATCTGTCCTTGACACTCTGAACCTGAGGCAGTGTGGCTTTGGTGAAGCTGGTCCATCAAGATCTCTCTTACTAACTGCTGCACCCCTCTTCTGAAACACGAAGGCATTCTCCCCTCCCTGGCAGGGAAAGTGTTACCAAACTAATCCGGAAAGCAAACCACGTACCTACTCATTGCTGCAGTTCCCTCATGCTCCATAACCCTCTTTTGTGAAAGCAGGTGGAGGGAAGACAGGAGCAATGTTCTGCTGTTGATTCTTTTAGGACTCATTGCACTGTTCCAGGAGGGATTTCATTTTCCTTGTCCTACAAGGGCAGAAGGGCTTTTGGAGCATTGTAATTTTCCAAACATTTGGCAATGTTGCTCTGTCAAGCCTGTTTCTGAATAAACATGTGTAATAAATATGACTGTTTTGTACACACATCAGTTTCTCTGATGCTTTGTAACTGCAGGTTTTGTGATAAAGCCATGTAGGAAACCTGAAAAATTGGCTAGGAAAGCAAACTGGGTAGAAATAGAGAAGTGGAAACAAAGTAGATTTTTCTGTTAAGGTCCCTTTGGAGATTTACTTCTTTGATTGAAAAGAAATTTTGCAAAGAGTCATATTTTTGTAGCCAAAATTTATGCTCAGTGCCAGAGGTCCTCTGTACAGCTGCCACTTTCATCATCATGTGAAAGGTCTATGAGGAGGAAGCATATTGCTATCACTGAACATTACACCTCTTGTACTCAGGAGGTAAAAGAAGACTCAGTACCCTACATTGAGTCACCTCAGGTACCCTAGGCTATGTCTCTTGATTGTGTAGAATGTACTGTGCTGTTACCAGTTCTTGTATTGATGACCTTTCTCCTATTTGTCTTTTTATTCTGGATTTGCATGTGAGCTGTTATTTTCAGCGTGCCGAACACAACAGTGCATACGCACTCTTACATAAAAAATGTATTTATTATAAAAGTAACACAATTTCCTTTGGGACACACAGACACGCACGTCAAGCCAACAAAAAGTTAAACAGTATTAGCTGAAAAGATACCCTAATTTTTGTGTGCTCTCATGTAGAGATGCATGAAACCCAGAGATACCATAATAGCTCATTGTTCTCTTGCTGTTGCAGTGAGTTAAATGTAGTTAATCTCTCCTGCTGTACGTAAGTAGACACTCTGTCCAGGACTACAGGGCACATGCATTTTCTGTTCAGCTATCTGCATGTCCATAACTGATACCACATTAAAAGCCTAACTATGTTACATTCAGTCATCATTTCCAGCAACAAAATGAAAAAAAAAACCCAGTAATAAAAAATACATTTTATTAAGACAACATATAGCAACTCAGGATTGCCATTGAGTATTTTTTGCATCTTGTAGTGCACCTGTAGGTCCAGTTCTCCTCTAGGAATCTTGGAAGTGCTAAATATTCTGCCACCTGGGGACATGCTCCTGTTGTTGTGATCAAGAAAGATATTCCAAATGGAACTCCATTGACAAAAACTGCATGTGGGGACAGGCTACCGGTGAGGCTTCTTCTGGAGAACTACTTGTTCCTAATTTAGTATCACACTCTGATCTACCAGAAATCTGATTCATTAATCTTCTAGACATACTGGAAAATCCCATCTATTTTAATAACCACAGGAGAATAGAAATGGTTGAGGGTCCTGTGATTATGATTGATCTTTGTTAGGTAATCTATGGAAGACACTCTATTAAATTATGTTGATCGACAGTATTTGAGTTTGTAATGTTCAATTAATTTTTTCAAGGGTTCCAAAGTCTGGATTGCTGTCGATTAGCATTGTTATAAATGGATATAAATATGTTCCACAAACCGTAGCAAATGGAACTTCGAGATTTTTGTCAGTGACATTATTCCTAAATCAATTATTCATAAGTAGTTCAAATGATGATCAAGTTTAATGCAGTGCCTACTCCACAGAAGTAGAAGAGCTATTGAGAAAACCTTCTTTGAAGAGCCAGTTTGCCTTGTTTCATGGTAATCTGAAATTGATTACTGGCCAAATTGCTCTGATTTTCTATTATATTTCATTGTTTCTGTTTATGTGCCTTATATTTCATTTAGTGGCATAGATATCAGTTATGTATTTTCATGAATTTGACAAAGGAAGCCCAAATAATTCTCTTCCATTGTGGCTGTAGCTAAGGGGTTCGTTCCAAATTGAAACTGTCAATAATTTTTAGTATTGTTTTCCACTTCCCTGGAAAGCTATTGCTCCTTCTAAACAGAGGAGATTTAGGGATCCCTACAAGACAAAACCTTCATGGCTTGCTTTAGGAGTAGATGTGAGGCCATTATCTGGAAGTCAGCTACCCTTCACAAAACTCTCCGGCATTTGGTCTCAATCTCAATTTTGAAGTCTGTAAAATGACTAGTATTTCAGAAAGCAGCATTAAGTTGTCCCTTCTGTGTCTAACGGCAAGCACTGTAATGACAAAATAATGCCAGTGGATCTCTGGGGGCAGGTGACAAAAAGATCAATAGCGTTGCAAGAGAAGAGGAAGGCATCATTGTAGGTATCATCCACTCTATCCCTGGCCCTGTAGGAGTGAGAACCTCATCTGTTTTGTCTAAACTCCTGTTAGTAGAAGAGGGGATTTTTTAAGAACAGTGGGGTTTGCAGGGAACGTCTTCAAGGTTGAACAGGGATTGAACTCTTTGCATTTCATGTGTTTCAGAACATTCAAAGCTATTTCCAATGCATGGAAATTCTTTCTTGTCCAGGACTGGAGAAAATTGAAATTTCCAAATCTGTTCAGCTTGTCTGAAATGGAGCTTTTGTCTGGGATCTTTCCCATGTTAGCTGGTAGTATGTTAACCCTAAAAAAAGGAGGGACAAGAAGACACTGATACTCTATCTCTTGGATATTTGTCTACCTCCAAAATCAGATGACACAGTGCACCTTCACAAGCCAAATTAATCAATTTAATTATGAGTATCTTGAGGGGTTTCATTCTATTAGAGAGACCTGCTTACATCATGCTTTTCCAAAATAATCCTATCAGTGCATTTACTCAAGCAGATGAATCTTGAGCTGTCCTCTGGGCTTCAAAAAATATGTAATAACTTGCTGTAATAATATTAGCAGAGAAGCAGGGAAAGGTTCAGTTACTAACACTACACAATCCATCTCAAACCTTGTTTTTTTAAAATATTTTTTCAAATCAGAAGTGTAATTTAAGGATAAGACATTGTTAGCTATCCTGCCTTGCTTGGGGCTTTGCTGCAGAGTGACAGGTCTTTCTTCCTCCATAGAGTGAATGCTCTAATTACACCTACTGTAAGTCAGAGCTACACTGCTACAGCATCAATGCAAATGTCAGATGTCTTTTCACTTTAAACTGTCTAATCTCTAATAACAGTGTCTCATTTTCAAGAAGAGTTTTTAGGAAATTTCTTTATATTTAGATACCCTTTATTTGTCTCCTTCATCTTTATGTCACTAATTGTGTTCTATATCATATTTCTTTTCAGAGGTCTGAGTGTAGTGCTTTGAAAGTTTATATGTTAATTGCCAAGGTCAAAAGAAAGAGAAAACATGCTCTGATTGTTTAATGACAAGTAGTGTGATTCGAAACAGAAGTTTAATGGAGTGCTCTTTGTCTGTTAATAAAAAGTACTAATTCAGGGACATTGAACATCTGCAATTTAATCCAAACCCAGTCAGTATACTGCAACAGGTTTAAAAATACTTTTTAAACACCATTTTCCCTCCTTATTTCCATACAATTTGAAAGCTTGGTGAAAGCCTCACAAGCAATTTGGCCTGATCATGCAAGCCTTTGTTCAGGAAAGTCATCTGTAATGCTGCTCTTGCATATGCTTGTAAAGCTGTGTTCTTTGATATCTTTTTTCTGCTGCTAAAAGCCAGTGTCTAAAGCACATGAATAGATTTTCTTCCCATTTCTGCATCTCTGTCAAAGATGACGACTATCTTTGGTAAGTATAAGAGAATTCAGAATTGGCTTGTTATCATTTCTAAGAACCTGATCCTGCCTCCACTGAAATCAATAGTGATTTACAATACCTCAAGCAGAAGCAAGATCTGTATTGCTACATAACATTTCATTACATTACATAGTATTGAACAAACTTTAAAACAATGCATAGAATCATAGTGTATTTTGCAGAACAAAAACATTTTTTGATCATAGCCGAGTCTCCCCTCACTTGGTTCCCACATAACAACGTAATTAATCCAGTTTCTTGACTTATTTATATCTGATTTCAACTAATAAGTATATTAAACCTATTTTGATCAGTACATACGTCACCCATACGGTATTATCTTACATGTATTGGAGATGAGCAATTAAGTGCTGCACTTTCAACTGGTTTAAATGTGGTTTTTTTTAAATAGACGTATCTCCAGTCTGTCTACTCAGAAGGAATGGTATGGTTCAGTTTGAATAAATAGCATTCAAATACCCTTCATAAAATGTTTCCTTTTGTTCAGCGTGATAAATGTGAATGCAAACCTTTTTTTGTGTATGTGTAGTATATGTGTCTGTTAGAGGACTGTATGTTGTTCATTCTATGTCCATGGCATCTGAGACTAATTTCCAGAAAATAAAATAGCTTTCTTATTGTGTTTATCCTCATTAGAGCTATGGCACAATGCTGTTCTACTGTTCCCTGTAACTGTCCTGCTACTTTGGCTTTCAGTGTCAAGAATTAATATTTGGGATAAAATTAAAGGAATTTTGATTTGTTTTTAAGAAAAAGAGACCATCCTCTTGGCTTTCAGCCCAAGCAAATATAAAAAGTTCTACAAAGTGGTCATATGTAAAAAGCAGTTGATCTGGTCTTCCTCCTTCCCTATTTAATGCAGTAGCTGAGCAATTACAAACCTCAACAGCTGACAAATGTGTGCCATTTATGTACGGTAGATGTTACCAATCGGTCAAGACACGTCTCTCACTGACTTCTGCTGCAGGTGTGGCTTCAGAAGTAAGTCACTGCGACTTTCTTTCTAAAGAAGCAGCAGCACTGTGCCTGACTCCGGCGTTCTCATCCATTCCTGAAGGATGTACCAGTGTATGTTTCTTCAGGAAAGAGTCGTACTGACACCGTGAAAGAAATACACTGACCTACTCACAGCTCACTGAATAACAGCCTGTTCTTATAAACTATTGTGTGAAAGTGACATTACAGTGGTAATGACATAGCTATAAAATATTTCTGTTTTCCAGGATTTAAAAAAATGCAAATGCTTTTTTTCTGTGTTTGTCTCTGCCTGCAGCCGTGTATTCTATATTTGTTCTACTAAAGATTATGTCCTTTGGACAGTTCAAATCTGTTATACTGGGAAAAAGGTTTATTGCACATACCTTCTTCTCTTTGTTATCTTTGCAAGTAGCAAATAAATAGTGTAACACCAGTAATTAGCTAAAGGCATGTCAGTCAACACATACTGTTTGTTTTTTTTTTGACTGGGGAGGTTGCTTTGGAACTTTTAATTTATTTTCTTATTGTTGAGAAAGAATTATCCTTTCCTAAATGGTTTGTAAATGTAAAAACCAGTTTTTTAATTAATTTGCTTCTTTAAAACAACAATGCATTTTTGGCAAGTGAGAAGCACTTCACCTTTTTAGCTTGAAGAAAGTCCTCTTGGAGACAGTTTGTCATGTGCTTGTTGTAAGACATTTCTTGCACATCACAGAAGCTGTATTTCTTTGGAAGGCAAAGTAAAAGGATGTTTCTCATACAATTTGCAACTTCTCTAGAAAAAAATCCATGAATTTCAATACTAAATGAGGACTTTGACATAACAATAACCTTGGCAGCAGCTCAGAATTCATGGTAGCAAAATTCTTTTTGGCAATATGAAATTGGGATGAAATCAAGCACTCTTCATTTGGAAAACAATTGTTTATTTGCAAAAAATTGGTTACGTTTTTGCAGGTTTCTGTTAAAGAATTCCACTGATTGGCAATTTCTTGAAAGATTATTGTTCATTACCATTTGTCATTGATCTTGCATAACTTTTAATAGACAGCAGGAAGCCTCATGTTTAAAGTTAGGTGGGCTTCTCAGTTGTCAGTATCTTTAATTCTCTGAAGCAAGACAGGAAATTATATTTGACCGTCCTTTAATTTTTAATTTATTTCCTAGCGAATACCAGTGATCAAAAATAAGTGCCTTTCAGTCACTTGCAGTCAAGAATTGCAAGTTTCATTCTTACTTTTTCATTTTTAGAAATAGGGAATGCCAGTACAATTCAGTATAGAGTGGGCTTCCATTACCCGTCATGTTTCTCCCAGCACCACTTCATGTTTTGAACTGGGATGAGGCCCAGACAAAAAATATAAACTCAGAGTTGATCTCACAAATCAGTCTTATCTGAACAAGGAAATATTCAGTTCTGGACTTCTGGTCTGAGTCCTTTGTAATCTTGAAAATCAGAGGCAAGGCAAGTCATGTCCTTCCATTTGGTATCACGATTGTCCAAGCAGATAAGATTCGTGCCAACTGTCAGTGGTTTGATTACAATATTTGACAAGAAAGAATTTTCTCAGCAAGAAAAAGATATGAACACTCTCTTCAACACTTGTGGATGTCAAAGTTGAATGGTATTTAAATGCAGATTTTAAATCACATATAGCGGTGCTGAAGCTGAAGTGCCGAAACCTACATCAGCATTAACAGATTTTTAACAGTCAGGCCTATAGTTCAATTAAACTTTTAGGTTATATTGGAAGCTTAGCAGGGGTTTGGGAGTATTGGCATTCTGCTTTTTTTAAAAAAGAAACCTGCTCTATACATACACTTGTTAATATCATACACATTTGTAAACAATATTTAGTCTACAACTTTGTAACAGCAGATAAAGGTGACCTTTAAATGCTGGTATTGTTTTGGCAACAAATCTTAAGATGCTAATATACGTTATAGATATGAAATGTTTCTTTGAGAAAGCACCATGCAGCCCACCAGAGGCTTTATACGTAAGTGAAAACTGTGAGAGCCACTGGAAAAGCGTGCCTTTACATTTCAAGTGGGCAAGCGATTTCAGAGGAGAAAGCAGCTGGCAGAGAGATTCAG
Source organism: Haliaeetus leucocephalus (assembly GCF_000737465.1). Classification (NCBI taxonomy): domain Eukaryota; kingdom Metazoa; phylum Chordata; class Aves; order Accipitriformes; family Accipitridae; genus Haliaeetus; species Haliaeetus leucocephalus. The sequence goes on from NW_010973351.1 coordinate 1,099,085, forward strand.
GATCACATCAGCTAACCTAAGCAACAGCTCAACTGTGCCATTCCCTGGCATTTTAATTGTACTGTTATGTAATTTTTAAACAGCCACATTATTACGCAAATGTTTTTTAAAATGCACGCCCTTAGGTACCTTAGCTAACCATCAGGGCTTGTCCGCTGCTGGAACTGTTACCCTTAGTCTATCTGTCTTATAATGATTAAACATAATGTAAGAAATTTAGGGGGTTAGGCCAAATAATTGCTACAGAAGGTCCTCCAAGGGCACCCTCTCTCTGTCTCTTGCTCTGTATTGCACATGATTTTCTCATGATTAAAATTCAGGTGCAGAGTCCTTAATCAGGCACAAAGAAGCAAGAATTACGCTCGTGCTGGGCTGACTGCGTGGGAGAGCTGGTGGTTTTGCTCTGAGGACAGGTACGGTTGCCACCACCACATGCTTCCTCTAGGGTTTGGCCACGGTGGTCGCTGTAAGTGAACGCAAGCATTTGCACAGCTCAAAGGAGCCTTGTCTTCACTCGGTCATGTGAAGATGGGTTGGCTTCTGCAGTTGCTGCGAGTTGAAAATACGCTGTAGCTTAGCGCTGGCCTGGTTGTAATTGCAGCACAAGCAAATGCAATGATGGTATGTGCAGCATCTGAACATGAAAATTCAGACATGTTTGCAGGAAAGTGCAGAGAACAGAGCGAAACGAAAACTTGGGATACTGTTGTCCTAAGCAGTCTTGCACACATCATTACACAAGATCAAGATTTTGAGGGAGAAGGGTCAAGGTAGTCCTTCCAAAACACCTTATGGTATTTTTCAACAGCTACTTGAACACGTATGTGTGGAGGGGGCAGCACACACAGGACACACTTAGCTGGTGAGTTAATTTTGAGAGTTCAGCTGGAGACTGCCCTACACAAACCATTCTTTGGAAGGAGCTTTGCTTCAGATCCTTCTTCACAGAGACCCCCAGGTGATGTGGACTGAACCCGCGCAATGGGACTGTACGAGCGTGGAGGCGGCGTGAGGGAGGTATTGCAGAATCCCCTGCAAAGCTGTCCCTAGGGAGAGAGAGCTTGGCAGGGCGCAGACCGGTTGGGAAACCATCCCAAAAACCCCAGAGACACAAGGCGAATTGTCCCCCTCCATCTGTGCCATCGAGGACTGTCCTTGCAGCGTACTCCTGCCTCCCGCAGCCCCTCTTGCTGTCCAGGCACAGCTCTTGAATGAATCCGAGTGGTGGATGGTGCTCTAGCAGACGCCAGGCTTCTTTTTGCGCTGCTGTACGGCTGTTGCCAACGTGCTCATCCTGTAATTCAGCTCTTCTCTCCTTGATGCTCGAGTCCTGCCCAATACCCAAACATAGAGAACAATCCGTAGCTTGCAATGAGAATGCTGTTGCAATGTTTTGTCCCCCGCTTTTTAGCTTGAGCTAGATGAATTGTCCAAAAAAAAGTAGCAGGAGGAAGTCACAGAGAGAATATTTCTTGAATATGGTTAGGTTATATTTCTCTTTTCTAAAAATCCTTTTATTAATCCTGTTTCTCTCTGTATGTATGTTTACATGTGCATTTGTATGCATTTATACACACGTCTTTTTGTGTAATTTTTATAAATAAGACTTATTGCTATTACAGGGGTTTTCATTAAGACAGCTTGATGTGGAAGTTTTTGTATATTTATGGAAGAGGCATTTTTATAAGGAAACCATTTTCCACAGTCTGATAACTAAGCAGTAAGGGGCACGTTGGCAAGGAGTACACCGTAGACCACAGCGATATAAATGCTAGGAGGGAAAACTTTGCTTCGAAAAGGGGGCTATATGTAACAAAGGCAAGTAGTTGTCTAATATTTATGTTTGCCTTTCCAGCAAGTGATATCGCAGTTGCACGCGGGATAGTGGATTCTCAGCAGAGAGGCAGAAGATGCCAAATTGATCCAAGTAGGTCCTAAGTATGTGTTGTAACCTCGATGAGTAACTGGAAATTCTGTCAGGCAATGAGAAAAAAAAAAAACCAAAAAAACAACAAAAACCCAGTACTAAGTTACCTGCAGGCTGGAAAAACCTGGAGAAGGATGTCCGGGAAGGATGGGACATCGGCAGGTGGCAGCATCGTCCCAGCCCTGGCAGCCCCGGCCGGGTGACAGACCCCCCCCCTCCATCCTTCCCACCGCAACTTTCACTGAAGGAAAGTTCTTTGACCTTTCATAAATTTATTGTCACCCTGGTTGAGTGGCGCTAGGTGCAAATAGTCCGCCCCTCCTTCGGTGGTTTTTTTTTTCTGTGACTGGGTCTGGTAATTAGAGATTTCCAACTCTCCGAGCTGCTCGGACTCATTTGTTCCACTCATTGTTTTTTGCTACGTGACACAACCTAAATTCTCCGGCTTGTATTTACATGAGCCGGTTCTCAGCCTCACGCAGAGAGGAACCGGGCTGCAGTCCATTATAGCTGTGCGAGGATGGGTTTATGTGGAGGGGAAGAGGTTTGGGCTTGCTCGTGGCGGGCTGTAATGAGCGCCAGTTTGATGTTCAGAGCCAGCACCCCAGGACCGTTGTCAAAATCAGTAACTCCGTGCAGAATTTCAAGGGCGGTCTTTTAAAGGGGTTCCTAAAATAATCTGAGCGTTTTGTTTGTGCTAGCGCTTCTGGCTGATAAACACATGCTTAAATGTAAGCATTTGTTAGAGGTAACATTATATACGTATACTTACGACGAGTGAACTGTCCTGACCTAGGCATTGTAATCAGCCACCTAGTTCTGATGTCAAATAGCAGCTTTCAAGGAGTTTTTATTTCTTCTTTTTTTCCCCCCGTATATGAAATACACTTTCCGAAGAAGGGTGTTTCTTTTCAGGTTTTATCAGACTCAGGAATCAAAGGTCAAGCCCAAGGTAATGAATCTCCCCCCCCACCCCCGCCAGATTTCAACTAGTCAGTTCACAGTGAAGTTAGTTTATCGTCAACTACAAACCGATTAGACTTTCACCCCGACACACTGGTGAAGGGATAGTATTTTTTTTTTTCTTTTGATTGTTTTTAATCTAACTGCTACTGTAGACACAGAATTATTCAGCCTTGATTAAACATTTTCAAGCTGTCTCACCAAGCCAATCATGTGCACATACATTTCCACACACATTTCTCACAGTAAATTAGTAACAATTGCTTATATGGTTAATAGTTCAGAAAATGAAGTTCTTCCTTCAGAGGTGTATTGTACTGCCATAATGTACGCCCCAAATTGACACTACATAGTTGTGTATGCAGGTTCTACTTAAAGTGATGGTAGACTGAAGCACCAGGATTCATTAAATCGAGCAGAGTTTCTCATTAAATGTGTAGATTGACAGTCAGAACTGACTGTCATTTGTTTTTTTGCAGCTGTTTTTTCATACCATCAATGCTTTATTTAGAGCGAAACTTTACCACCTGGTGGCTGAGAGGTAGCTGGTTTTGGGGGGAAAAAAACAAGTAGAAAAATATTTTGCATTATTATTTTTCTAGAAAAGACAACTGGAGGCTTTTCAGATTTAAGTTCTTGATCTTCTCTTCTCCTTATTTTTCGACCTGTGTCTAATTTATACCCTGAACAATGTATGTTATCTGGTTTGCAATGTGCGGTGTATACATGTACATTTGTTTTCTAAAGGGAACCCAGTTAGTCCTCATCTATTTTCTAATATAAACTCCTCTGCAGAGGTGTTAGCAAGTATATTTCATTTTAACTGTGCCCTATAAATCCTTCATGGAAAATTCCAATTAATATGGCTATGCAGCAAGCTGGGCCAAAAAATTAACTGATCTGTTCTTGCTCAGCAAAGTGACTTGATGAATAGAGGAATGGAACAGACTCAATACAAAAATACTGTTTCTCTTCAAGGAGCTGGAGTCACCAGGTGCCACTGTTTTGCATCTTAACATAAAAATCTATAAGACTGCACCTTCTGGTATTAACAGATAACACCAGAATGCTCTACCCCATGGCAGTTTGCTGAGATGCAAGATATCAATGCCCTGAGACTCTCAAAAGATTTTTTTCTTTCCATAAACATGGGACCTCAATCACTGAGGAGCAGAACTTGAGGAAGACTCTCTCGCCATGAATCAGCCTCCAGGGGGAATGCTGACTTCAGGAAGAGAAATTATTCATGGGGGACATTCATGAGATGGAGAACTCGGAAGGGACATCCTTCTGAAATGGAGGGAAATTTTCAGAGAGCACGGTCACTTTGTTAAGGACATAAAAAATATGAACTCTGTGGAGCACATAACCTTGTGGGGAAAAGTCTTCAGGGGAGGGGAGCAAGGACAGGCTGCCTCTACCTCCCATGGTGCAGCCTGATGGCCTCCTGGGTGAGTCCAGGAGAGGTGCAGACAATGTTTGGCTTTTGTTACATATCCAGACTTCTGACTTGGGACATATTTCACAGTATCACAGAATAGTTGAGGTTGGATGGGACCTCTGGAGGTCATCCAGTCCAACCACTCGGCTCAAGTAGGGCCACCTAGACCAAGTTTCCCAGGACCATGTCCAGACAGCTTTTGCATATCTCCAAGGATGGAGACTCTGTAACCTCTCTGGGCAACCTGTGCCAGTGCTTGGCCACCCTCAGAGCAGAACCTCCTGTGTTTCAGTTTGTATTCATTACCTCTGGTCCCTCAGGTATTTATATACATTGATGAGATCCCCCCTCAGCTTCTTTTCTCCAAGCTGAACAGTCCCAGCTTGCTCTTTCAGCCTCTTCTCATAGGAGAGATATTCTAGTCCCCCATCATCTTCACGGCCATTTGCTCTACTCTCTCCAGTAGTTCCATCTCTCTTGTATTGGGAACAAACCTGGACACACCACTCCAGATGTGACTTCCCCAGAAGGATTACCTCCCTCGACCTGCTGGTATCACCCCTTGATCACCATCACCAGACAATCTGCATCACCAAATTGACAGAGGTGGGCACTGAGCAGTGCAAGTGAGCTACTGTTCCTGGTTCAGGTGAAGCATTAGGAGGCTTCTTTTTCCTACTTTTGTGCAACTAATGACCCTGAGCAGTACAAGGGCCACAAATGTAACTTTCTCACATTCAGAGGTGCTCAGAACCCATATGGATGGCAAGAGGGCGAATCCTAGACAGGTGGTTTCAACATGAGAACTGCTTCCACACACCATTTCCATACGGGCCAGAATCCTGATTTAGTTTCTAGTAGAACATCATAGTTTTATGACTTTTTACATAATGCTCATCTTCTAAATATTCTGAGAAAATATGGCACCACCGCATTGGACAAAATATCCCCAGCCTACATTCCCAAGTAGAGTAGCCAAAGCCATACGTGCTTCTTTTGGTGAAAGAAGTGTGTTGAAATTGTGGTCATGTCATTTTTCCTGGCATTACTCATTACGGATTTTAAATTGGAATATTTGCAAAATCTTTCAACCCCATAATAAGGAAAAAAAAAAGAAAAATACTTTTTTCAAAACCTTTCACATAAAAAAAAAGCCAAGTTAAAAAGGAATAACTCAGGAATATAAAAAGCCAATTTCCACAAGAAAATGGCCCTATTCTAAAAGAATTTTTGCTAAATTTCCCAATTCAGACCTGTCAGATTTCATAAGCCCTCATAAGTTAAGCTTAACTGTGTGTTAAGAAGTCAGACTAATGTTTAAAACTGTTCCATTGATGTTGGTGGTGCTTTCTCCTACCAAGATTTGTATCTGCACAAAACTTAATATCAATGCTGCTTATGTGCTTGTAACTTGAAGTCAACAAAAATAATAATATACTAAAAACATTATGGTCTATGAACATAATGTGAGGAATTGAGAAAACAACATTTACAGAACATCTTCTGAAAATGTAGTCATTGGGAAGTGAACATTTTGGATGGATACATTTATTAGGAAAAAAAATACCCCAAAGATTACTTAATATTACAACACTTTGAAATTAAGTAGTGCCTTTCAGGTCGAGATTTCAGTGTGTTGATTTAGGTGCCTGAGTTTCTTCTGTTTTCTTGTTGAAGTTGGGCAACAGCGCAGTCATGAATGCAAAATCCTTGGGTTCGGAGAAAGTGAACACAAGAGGGTGTATGGCTTGGTAGCACGGGGCCTGAGAGCTGTATTGGCAGAGAGGATTTCTTGGGATCCTCGTGTTGGGTACCCAGGGCTCATCTGCCTTCTGCCCAGGGATGGGTGCATCACGGGTCTCACTGCTTCTTACTGGCTAGTTCAGATTCCTTCTTGTTCAGTTTCTAGAATTTGTGAATTCCTTTTTAAGTGTTTGTTATAATATTTTGCCAAATACATGGGATATATAAGCCACTCTCTCAATTTTGCAGAGTGGGGTGGTTCAATTTTGATTTGCTCTGCTGTACGTTTTTGCAAAAATAAATTTAAAATGGCTGTGAAGCTCCCTTTTTCTCCCCATAGGAAAATAAATTAAAAAGAAAATATCTATTGGAAACTTGGAAAGCACTGATATTTTTAAGAAGAAAAAATAATTTCTTAGTTCATTCTAGCTATAGTATGTGCTGCGGAAACAAATCTCAGAAGGAGTATGAATAGCAGAATTATCACCACATTTCTACACTGACTGAAAAATTCAGGAATATCTTTCTAGAATCCTTTCAAATATGTTGATGGTAATTTGTTATAGCTTTTTAAGGTCCTAATTAATTAGAGCTAGCTAGAAAATGATTATCATGTCTTCATGTCTGGAAATGACATCTGTAAGATAAATTTGCAAGTATATTACCACACACAGTTTTGTTCATCTATGTAAATATTTTTATATCTGCCAGTAGTTAGCCTACACTGGATACTGTTTTAGAAATCAGCATGTGTCATTAGCATATTACAGAAGATAAGGTACTCCAGGCATTTCTAACAATAAGAAACGTTTATTATATGGACTCTTAGTACATGACTGTGCACATACTGATCATATGTTGTTTAGTTTTGAAGTTTCTGTTCTGAATCAGCTTACTGGGGAAAAAACCGACCCAAACTTTAAAAAAAAAATAAAATTCTGTTATCCTGCTTCCTTTGTAAAAGCTGGTTCACTGCATGCTTTGTGTTGGTCTTTAGTTTACTGAAAGGATGAACTAGAGAGTCATTGTAAGGAGTCAACGCTTATTCAACATTCAGTTAACGTTTTACTAACAGTTCTCTATTTGGGTAATTTTGCTGGAAAGCACAGAATGCAGTACTGAGGCGTACTTGGAAAAAGGCGATGGGTCGTTGGTCAGCGGAGCTGAAACAGGGGTCACTTTCTAACTTCTGTCTACCAGAGGTGAAAAAGCTCTGACCAAAGGGACACCACATCCAAAGAAATTCTGGCAAAGATTGCGTTCACCTCCATGGCTCAGAAACAAATAGAGTTTGGAGGTCTCATTGTTCCTCTATGCATATCTGAATGCATGGCACTGCTTTACCTGGATTGTCTTAGTGGTCAGTATGTTTCTTTGCTAAATCCATGTCTGTCCTGCTCCTGGAGCCAGTGCCATCTGTGAAGGTCCAGGCTTCACGTCTTGTAGACAAAGCCTACCGCAGAGGAGGAGATTGTATTGTGTCGGCTGGTGGTTTATTTCGCAACTAAGTACAAGTGCCTTGTCTTCAAAACTAGCATAGCTGGTTTATTTTATTCTGAAGAGTTACATCTGCACAGAGGCCTGGTGAAATGTATTTGGTGACTTATGCTATTATCACGCTTTCCTTAAGGGTTATTTGGCTAGGCAGCATGCACAAAGAAACCAATTTACAGCCTGTCAATATTGCCATATTTGTAAGGTATCCTGGAAGTCTGACTTGCTTTCTAGGCCTTAGCACATCAGCACATCAGCAATTTGCCTCAGGATCTGGCTCCTTAAAGATTATGGTGATGACTACAGCTTTTAAGTAAATGATCTCACACTTACATTTCTAGATGCAAGCTCCAATTTTGTGATAAATCAAAGCAGTTCATGCTCTGCTTCCTGGAGGTCACAGCAAAGCTAAAGTGGATTTGCTTCATTTATGGCTACTGAGATATGTATTTTGTGAATCTCTGTATTTTCCCCTTCCCCCCAGTGCACCAGCACAATCAGTGGATGCATTACTCGTAGACGGTGCTTGCATGCAGGTGTGCCAAGAGGGATTCCAGCTTGCAGTAAGTAAATTTTTATAAATACTGTGCTCTTCTAAGTTGCCTCTTTTTATATTTGAAAATATGAAATAAATTCCTTTGTCATTTCCATGAACACAGAGAGGTTTTCTTGAGCTTTGGAAGGAAAACAGGAGGGAAAGGAAGTGCATGGGGTGAGGGGTATTTCATCCCCTGTGTTCCATTCATGACGCTCTTGTCCTACCCATTGCCCAGAGAAAAGAAAGTCTAACCACATGCTTCAGAACAGAAAAACACTGTTTGAGAAGGCAGGATTATGCCTAAGTTCGCATTTTAATTAAAAGAGGGGCAAAAAGACTCAGACAGAAAAAGCCAAATCTTTCCTTTAACAGGGCAAGAATATATTTCCTCAACAGATACAGGCTATGTATGAAGTGCATAAATACCTATTTCTTATTACTGAAGAATTTATACAAGGTACCTGAATGATTCTCTCTAAGGCATTTTTTTCTTTCAGGGTTGAAATACTATATGGCTTCTCTGAGGGAAAATTAATCTACAGTTTTCTATAGAGTACCATGGGATAAAGTAAACACTGCTTTAATATCTCTTCTAAAGGACATACTATAAAAATAAAAGTGACACATTTTTTACTTGTTTTGAGTGCACAATTTTTCACACCACAAGTAACTATGTAATTTATTGGAAATTACACATTTACTTTATTCATTAGTACTTGTAAAAAATAATTGAATTACTTCTAGCCTATTCTAGTTTTATGGAAAATGAAGAATGACTTGATTCAAACATTATTAACTAAATTAAGTAATTCTTTATGAGGCATTTATTTCTAGGCTGCCAGGACTTTCAGCTGCAAATAAGCCCCTTAGACCAGGGTAGAGATTAGTTCAGTGAAAGCACAGAGCTTCCCATTCTCACTTTATAACATTGATCTCATTAGATCATGCAAGATTTGTAACTCCCAATAACAGAGAACAAGAAGTAAAGGAAGAAGGCAGACATAGGGAAAGAGACAGAGACGGAGAGAGCTTTCCTTTATCTGTAACAAATAGGTCAAAGCTAGGAAACAATATGCAAAACAATATGCTTGTCAGTTAGAGAAGATGAACATAGTCTGCTAATTTGGCAACAGCTCACTCCGCTGCTCTTCTTCGATGTTTTCGCTCTTTACAGATGTGCTGTAACACGAGGGCTACTGGAAAGTGTGGCAGCATACCACAAGGCAGTATGCTACGACCTTTGCTAAAAAGCTGGACTGTGATCACACAGTTAACACCGACTAGTGTTAGGGTGAAAAAAAAAAAACAATCAGTCTACAGGAGGGAAAGAGGAGGTGAGAAAGCTGTTCTGTCGGTGCTGTAAATCATGTGAGCCAGGTAAAATTCACCCTGTGATGCTCACAGATCCGGCTGAAGCAGTCGCAGACCTGAAGCCATTTTCTCTGAGACCCTGTGGAAGTTCCACAAATGAGAAAAAAGCAAGGCACGTCTTTAGATATAAACAAGAAAAGGACGAAGAAGTAGGAAATATAAGGTAGTTACAGAAACTTCCTTTCCTAGAAAAAAAACATGCACCTAATAATGAAAGAATTTGCAAACACCTGAGTGAGAACAGAGAGGAAAAAACAGCCAACAGGGAGTTGTGAGGGGCAAATTGTATCAAAACAATTGCACGATAGGTGAAAGGAGAAATTGTCAGTCTATGTCTTTTGGTAAGGTATTTTGCACTGTGGTCTTATAAGAAAGCTTGGCAAGTGTGCTTTAAGTTAAATTGTTACTAGCACAGAAACTGATGGGAAACTATACCCAGTTTATAGCTATTAGTAGTATATTCTCTAATGGAAGACTGCAGTGAATGAGACTTGACAGAGATCTGTCCTGGTTCGAGTTTGTCACCAGAGAATTGGGGAAAAGAGTTGAGAGGATGCTTAAGGTATCTGTAGATTGGCTGAGGCATGAAGTGCATCAGTGGACATGATTAGAATAAAACAAAAGTTCCTGACAAACTGAAAAGCTAAAGGTACTGAATCAGCAGAGCACTGTGCTTAGATAAGAATAAATAGTTGCAAGAACAAATACAAGCTGACTAGGCAGGAGGACTGAAGAAGAGGATCTGGGGGGTTTTAATGGACCCTAGCCTGAGTCAACAATGCCAGTGGTGTTGCAAAAAGACAACCACCAACTTGGGCTGTCAAGAATATACCCTGAAAAACACGTGACCTAATGCTTCTACCCTGCTCAGTGTTGGAATGGCCCCAGCTGACGTACCATGTTCAGTTTGTTAGTGCCATGCTTTTAGAAAGAGGAAGATCAAATTAATAGAGGAATGAGAAAGATCAGAAACATAGAAAATGTGACCTATGAGAAAAGGTTGATTGAAATGGCATTATTTAGCTTACAGAAAGAGAGACATAACTATAGGGTTTTTTTATATGATGGGAATAAACTTTTTTCCTTTTCAGCAAAAAAATGTTATGTGATCTGCATTAAAACAAACAGAAGAAAAAAATTTTCTTGAAGTAACAAATGCACAGTTCTGCCAGGGAGGTTGTGGGATCTCCATCACAGGAGTTTCAAAAAAGATTTAGAACAAGTATCCATCATGAATGATGAAAGTAGAGATCGTCCTGGGCAGGTGGAAGGATGAGATGACCATGTAGGTTCCACCTTTCCTATTTCCTATGACTTGTGTAAGAACAGATGACCAAGTAAATTGGTGGCTTACAAATCAGTGGATTTTATGATGACAAATCATGATTGCTGAAATCAGAGAACTACTCATAGACAGAGAGGAAAAAAGCCCTGAAGCCCAATTATATTTTTTGTTATATGTTTTATACCACACTGGTGAAAAGAAGCCATAGAAATGTAAAGAAACTCTATAGTCAGTCTGAATCCCACCCTTAATATCATATGCCACTGCACTGCAATATGTAAGTCTAATATTTTAAGAAAACATCCATTTTTCACTAAGAGTTTTCAACTGTTTGCAGTTTCAAAGTAGGAGCTGTTTTTCAAAATAAGCCACAATATACCGAAAAAGAATGAAAAGAAAGAGAAAAATAGCCACGACTGTTATTGGTAGTCATGTCTGATATACAGCAGTCCAAAAAGGATAAAAGCAGGAATATTCCAATGTTCCTCACTGCAGAGATTAAAATAAGTAAGGAATCTGTTTGTTTTGTTTTATAATCATAATGTACCTGTGTTTTGTTCTATAATCATAATGTACCTGTGTAATAGTCTGCATGCATATGCAAAGCATTCTTTAAAAATGCATTACAAATATACATTGCAAGTCAAAACTTCAGCATTAAAGCCCAGCTCATCTTTTCTTGGTTAAGTGAGCTGGCTTAAGACATATCTTCAGGTAAAACTCAATCCTGTAAAAACATCTTAGGTGGACAAGCAAAATTAACCGCCTGAGATTTCACCCTATTCAAAGCTGACAGACCTTCATGGAATTCTCTCTTAAAGTCCTACTCATGTCCAATCCCTGCTAGTACACAGTTGGTTTTGCAGAGTATACAGCATAGTTTGGGTTCTAATCTAGAAGGAACAGAATTTTAAATAGTGCTTCTTCTAGCTGAAGATTCCTGGAGGCCATGCCATGGATTCTTGGATGTTTTTTCTCTCTGTGTTTTTTCTTGCTCTCCTGTCAATCTGACTGCAAGAGAGGTCCAAATGAAAAGCCTCATCCCAGATGTTTTTTTGTCAATTGTTATAGTTCTAAGGGGTAACAGGTTGACCCCAGCATCTTGAAACATTTGGGAGTCAGCATGTCAACAGTGAGGTGTATTTTTTTTTTTGGTTGGTACAAGGCTTGTGTTTCTGTAACTGGAGGTATCCCATGGTTCAGACCATGGCCAGACTTTATGACTAGCCTCAGTGTGTATGTGAGTTTTATGTCGATGACACAAATTTAGTGATTAGAATATCTTCTGAGAGGGCCATGTTCATGAGGTATGTGCTTTCTATAGCTAAGAACTGACTGTAAGCCAAGGTAAAAGATGTTGCAGCATTTAATTGAAATAAAGTGCTAGAAGATTTGGAAATGATTGTGGGTAATACATTGTATGATGTGTAGGGAAGGCAGCATGCCCTCTAAGTCAGTCTCTGAAGCACACTGTATCATGTAGTTTGAAAATGAATTTACATTATTTCTTTAGCTCACCAATGGAGGAAGAGGAAATGGGAATTTTCATTAATAATTGTTGACCCAGGGCTTATTTGCACTTTAGCAGGATTTTAGGTTTGAGCAAATTTTTAATATTTGTAAAGAAAAAGTGGAAAACACCACATTATCAGAGTAATATGCTATCTGTCTTCTGGTATGTTTGCAAAGAACAGATAGCTAAATAGAATGTTTAGCAAAAAGGTTACCTTTAACCTCCTCTGCCCTAAAGGCTTGAAGCCATAATCTATGCCCTTCTGGTCACAATTTATACTTGCTCTGTCTAAATCATTTTGCTTAAAATTGTTGTCCCATATGAAAGTGCTCTTTCGAGAATGATTATGCTCACCATTCCTGATTTCAACATCACTGAGTTAGTGCTTGAGGATCAGAATGTCTTGGTTGTATGCATATTGCAGCCATGGAAATTCAGCCTAGTATCTTCTCCCTATAGGAGACACTAAGGCAGGTAAAGTTGGAAAATGGTTATGGGATCATAAATCTAATACAGATGCTGTCCGTACTTTTGTGCCCCACTCACTTGTGTCTTCTCAGAAGATTTCTCCAACAGCTTCCCATTAATGCAAGGAACTGTTGTAATCCTGCAGGTGAGGGCTGCGCAGGTAAAGTGATGGAATCCTCTTGATTTTGTGCTCGTTCTTCATCTTTTTTAATGTGTCCTAGGAAAGTCTAAGATGGTGAATGCAGGTGGGTTTCTTTGTCGAGGTGCAACAGATGCCGTCCGCTGGAAACCAAAATACTGTGTCTGTCTCATGTTGTGGCTGGGCATGCAAGCAATCAAATTAATCTGCCTGCACACGCTCCTCCTCATAGGTTTTTCAAGGGCAAAATGACTAACGTTACATAATGATTGTGTCTGTAATATTTTAATGACATCATAAAATTTCTTGTTCAGTACAAAGGATCACTTTATGATGAGGTCATCAAAGGAAGCAAAATATTAAATGAAAAATAATTAGACTTGCTATTCTGTATAAATATTGCTTTGACACTATTATACATATTCTGTTTGCCAAAGATAGTATTAAATGATAACTAGCACAGAATTCCCAAATATCATCAAGCTTTCATCTTTGTTAATACTGTAGAAATCCAGAAAGATCTTGTCCCAGCTTTACAAGTCCATGTTAAATTCTGTAAGTTTTTATAAATTAGAACTGTAGAGTCACCCTAAACCCCCACAATTTCTTGTCTCAGGCATTAACATTTCACTGATAATATTCTTTTCATAAATCTTGGCATTGCTGTTAAATTATTCATATGGTGTTATATGAAAACACATGACAATTTTTTAAAATGTATTCGTCAAGCATCTTGCAATCAGCTAAGATGCCACTCTGCTGGTTATTTTTCTGAATCTTGCCATGTGAATGCTCTGAATAAATTTTATTTTATTCAATAAGTTTCACTCTTGTTTCCAAGCATTTCTTTTATGATTTCTACAGCTTCACTTATATTGTATTACCCTTCTATTTTATTTTTTTTTCTTGTCTTGATTTCCCTTTCTATCTGCCATGTGCTCTATTTTACCATTCTTGCAATCTATCATTTTAGCTTTGAAAAAGATATTCCCTATTATCTGATCTTCCCTGGATGTACTTAACTTTGTGACATTCTTCTTTTCTGAGTGACCTTTGTAATATAAACTTTCATTGCTGCCTCCTGAAAGTGTATTCTGACAGTAAAGGCTGGCACACCTTTAATTCTTAAATACAGAAACCACACTTCTTGACATTCCCATATCCCTCTCCAATGCTTACATTTCAGCAATATGACAATTACATAGTGTTACTAAGTTGCATTATACATTTCCTTTTTCCTTTTTTGAATTGTCATACATTATTCCTTTGGCGTTGATCCAGAATGTGATGAAATACAGAATGGATTTTCAACTGAGAAAATAATTCAAAGCCAATGAAGCAAACAAAAACCAAATTCAGTAATAAGAATCTTTGTTAATATGGGGTTAACGTGCCAATATCTTTTGGTTATTTCTAGCACAGATCTCTTTAGAGTGTATTCTCAGAGTTATTCTCAAAAATGAGAAATAATCTAAAGCATGAAAATGACATGGCATAGTTTCACTTCATAACACTCAGAGCATCATGAATATGGAGAGGAGCAATTAAGGTAACCAAACCAATCCTAATCTCTCTCCTTACAACATCACTTTGAGAAAAGTAGTGCAACTTCAGAGTACTCTATCAGAATGCTACTAGTGTACACCCCAATACTGATCACAAGCCAATGTTACTCCTTATCTTAACAAACCTCTGCAAGACTGCATAAAATAGGAGCTGGTTATAGTTTCAGCTTATACTTGTAAGATTTTTCTGTAACAGCTTGGGACTGTTTTGCAACCCTTGAAAGTTCAGAGGGATCTCTTTATTGAATTCACTAGAGTTTGAATTAGGAAAAATATGTTGGTGAAAAGAAAACAAACATAAAAATCAAGACAGTCTAAAGAAATTTCAAAGTACATTTCACTTTATTTGATGATATTTTTTTCTGAAAGAGCAGAAACATCAGACTAGATTTCCAGACTATTACAGAGGTGTGACAAATTGGTCTGAAAGTCCTCCATGATGCTCCTTGGGTCAGAGTTTGTCGTATGTCTGTTAAGAATGAAGTTAACGTGAGTGAGGCATAGGTTTATCTACTTTATTAAAGAGGATGAGTGGAGAAAGAAAAGAAAAATGCAAACCAGAATAGCTGAAATTATTTAATTATCCTGATCTGAGCCTTGTGTGAAAATCCTAATGAACATGTCAGTAATTTTCTTTCAAATATCATAAAAATTACAAGAACATACAAGATAATTTTAAAGGTTAGTTTTCAGAAAACACCTTTCCTGTCCAATTCATCATGTTTACATGGTACTGGACTTCAAAAAGGACACAGAACTGAGCCAATGAACATTAAGCTTCTTGATGATTTCTCTAGGTTGGCACAAAAAATCCCAAGGTATTCAAAGACAGATTAGAAATACTGACGATGTGTATGTGTGTTTTTTTCCCTGTCCCCACTGAATTCAGCTGGAGTTTTCCCATAGACATCAACTGACCAAAAAGTGATTTATTCCTGCAAATTCCTCCAACAGGTTATAAATGAAGAACAGAAGCTTTGTACAAATTTGTTCACTCGTTGCCTCTCCACTTCAGTCATATTATTATTTATTTGTGACATATCATGAAGCTTAAATTTATTGCACTTGTTTATTCAAATAATGTTATTCAACAGTGCTATTTACCTGAAATATCTACTGAACATGTCATAGAAAATGTTACTTTTTTTTTTCCCCATAAAACCATGGTATTGATTAATTAATTAGTTTTAATAACCATTTTCTAATCCTCGAGAAAACACATTAGAAATATTTCATAAGAGAGTTCTGAAATTTTTAGGTAATGTAGAAAGCAAATGAAAAGTCTATTTTAACTAAAAAAAAAGGTGACCCCAAACATTCACTTCTGAAAAAAGCCATTTTAGGGGAAAAAAACCCCT
Organism: Haliaeetus leucocephalus; assembly: GCF_000737465.1. Classification (NCBI taxonomy): domain Eukaryota; kingdom Metazoa; phylum Chordata; class Aves; order Accipitriformes; family Accipitridae; genus Haliaeetus; species Haliaeetus leucocephalus. The sequence goes on from NW_010973351.1 coordinate 1,114,890, forward strand.
TTGAGTCAAAACACTGTGGTCTGTTATATTGAAATTATATTAATTGACATGCATGCATTATATTTTTCTCTAGTAGGCATCTCAGCAAACTAGGCATCAAAATGAAAGCAAAATATTCAGTTAATAAATAGTGGGAAAATGTCATGCCCTTATACTGAAATTTATGGGGTTTTATACTGGAGTCAGCTAGATGGTTTATGATAATTTAATGCAGAAGAGCTTTGAAAATCTCACCCTAAAGTTTTCAGGTCAGGCATTATGACTTACCTTTACTCATTAGATATTTGTGTTAATAACCTCCTTTAAGTCAAGGTGCTTGAGATAAATTGAAACACAATATCTCCAACATAGTTCTTATTTTTATAATTGAATTACCACTAAAAAAAAATACAAAAGTATGCCAAATTATAAAAATATATTCCAGGTTAAGTTACTAGTTTCTAAATCTAAACAAACTCCTTTTTAATGGAAAAGAATAATTCCTTCCAATTCAGAAACTACTCAGGAAAAAATGTTATAACTGGATAGCAAAGGAAATTACTTTGGGCAAACATAATGGCTTTTTCTGGCCTTAAAATTTACAAATGTATTAAAAATGTCTCATAATCCAGATCATAACCCAACTCTTTTGCAAGTCTATGGCAAAACATGACTTTACAGCTTCCCCAGAAGCTAACAAATCCTCTCTTGGCATTCAAGGAAAGCAGGTGAGACCAAGAGAGAACACCCTGACAGCAGAACTTTCATTTTATAACCTCAGAAGATAAGAACATAAAATTACCATTTTAGGTCAGGCTAAATGTCCATGTAACTCAGTATTGCATCTTCACCGGCGGCTACTACAGGGCATTTAAGTTCTCTTTATAAACTTTGACCTTCTGTTCCCTTCATAGATTACATATCAAGCTTGGAAAAAAACCACAACCAGTTTCTTGTTTTGTTATTAATTTTTATTTTCTTTTCTTTATGCTTTTAGGAAGTTATTCTCAAAATTCTTTTCATGTGTCTTATAGTGATTGAATACATAATTTGTCTTAGTTTATGCTTTTAAAAAACTTCTTCAGTTGATATGACTAAGGAGGTAATCCCCTCTTTCTTCAGATTTGCTATTGCCTCCTTTACCTTTTCTGTTCTGGTTTCCTATGGAACATATGAGAAATATTTTTTGATGGTGGGGATCATTCATTGTTATTGTGAATGTCTAATACATTCTCTTTAAAAACTTTTTGTACCACTTGTAGACATTTAATCCTTTTTGCTCTTCCTTTTAATTTAACTTTAACTAGCTGCCTTTTTTTGGAGAGTTGAATTTTTTCTGCTGGTCTTAGCTGCAGTAGGAGAAAAAGCCTCAGGTAAATGTACCTCAAACAATGTAACACTCTGCTAAGTCAATATAATCATTTTTAAGCACCCCCAGAAAAAATATCTCCAGAAATCCCCACTTTTAGCTATCACCACAAAACTGTTGGCAACATTGTGGTTTGCAGGACACCAATAAGCTTTTTGTGTGTTACGTTAATAAGCAGACTACCTCTTTACCCATTAGTGTCAATTACTGTTTGGTCTCAGCATAAGGCCTAAGTGATCAGTGAAAATGTTCAAAACCCAGAATCTTATTTGCTGAAATCCTTTACTCTGAGATTATTTCACTTAGACCCCAGAATAATGGCAAAGGAATTTTATCATGGACAGTGGTAATAGACTCCTTAAAGCAGAAAGAAGTGGTTAGGTCTTGCCTCTTATCCTTTGCTCCAAAGGGCATTCTCCATAAGCCATATAAAAAAGATTTATGTGACACATCCAGAATTCCCTGAGGAACTATCATCTCAGCTACAATGCAAGCTGAAGACCAGAGATTCCCCCCAAATAAAAATGGCTTCAGGTAACCACATGTTAATATGGGATGAACCAAAAGACAGATGAAAAAATGAGCGTATTCCCTAGTTTCAGGCATCCCAGTATACCCTTGACAGCATTTTCAGCTAAAGTTTGGCAATTGTGCAGCTTCTCTGTGGTTTTGTGTCAAGATACAGCAAAGAACATGAATCTGCCTGGTTTTGACTTAGAGTTAGGAGTTGATTGTTTCCATGAGTTCAGCTTTCAGATCGCTTTCTCTCATCCGAAGGAAAAAAATCAGAGTGAACAAGTTAGTGATGATCAATACAAAACATGACCGAGAACCCCTGTTTACTGACAGCTTTGCTTAAGAATATTTAAAGGGAAACTGTAGGGCTGGAGCTGCTAAGGCTCCTGGTATGGGTACGTTCCCTTCCAGCTTCTCACTCAGTAGAATTTCGTTCTGCTTCATCGCATTGGCGACTAGCTGTTGTGGAAAATTTAATAGCGATGTCTTATGCAAATAGTGTGCTCTACAAGTAAAACAAACAAAAATGAGGAAATGTACACATTGTACCTTTGAAAGGTTGCAAGCAGTGGCGCAGAAGACTTGGGTTACAATAACATCTGAAATGAGCCTGGGAGTGGGAACGTAGCAAGGCTTGTTTCAAAGGGGAGCCAGTTCACTAAACACTAGAGTGATTTAATGCACCATCAATTATTTCCTGCTTGTCACTTTAAACAGGCTCCACATATGCACGGCAGGTCCATGAGTGCAAAGAGGAGGTAGAAAGCATGATTTATTGGCTGGGGCAAACACCTGCGAATTAAGCAGCTCAGAAATTAGCCACAAGTAGCATATTAGTGCAGCTAATCAGGCACGGTTCAGTATTTCAGTTTCTTGATTTGCCCATAAATAAGGCTGTATGTGGCTGCCCTGGGGCGTTCTGGTGATTAACAGCCCTGACCTACAGTAAAGTGTGCAATCTAAACAATTTAGTGGGGTCTGCAGGTGTACATTGTAAGCTTGTTGCTTATAAGGCTGCTACATTCAGTATGTAGAAAGCTCCTGGTATCTGGGTGTCTTGTTCGTTGGTTTTATCACACCATTTAATGATCAATTTTCTTTTCATTCATTTACCAGAGCCTGGTAACATTAACAAGTTTTAAACTATGAGGCACTGATGCACAACTGTGAAACTCAGTTGTCTTCTTTGTCTTATACGGATGCTAGAAAAATGAGATCATTACTCTTTGCAGGGCACTTTCATATCTCACATCACAGTTGTTGACTTTCATCACAGCTGAAATGACAAGTTACTATTTGATTATTTCAAGAGCTGTGGTTGGCTAGCCTACCTGTTGATTGCTGATGTAAAAGCGTTGTGTGGAGGAGCCTGTACACAGCCAGCAGCTATCTGCTGTTCCGATTTTGAAAACACTGAAACAAAGAAATTTTTGATCACTGCATACCGACACATTAAGCACATATACTGGAGGTTTGAAGCTCTCTTGAAACAGTGTATGTGAACTTTTATAAAGCTCAGCAGTAGCCATATTGCCTTTAACTGTTGGAAAAATAGCACTTACAAGAAAGAAAATGAGGAAAGACATCCCCCAAATAAGCAGAATCTAGATAAAGCATCCTGGTTACCCAGAGTACTTGCAGTAGCCTACCAATTCCCCACCTCCAAAAAACCACACGAGGACATGGAAAAGGACGAAGATGAATGACTGGTGGAAAAATTATGCCATGTAGCATCGCTTGTGAGGGAATGACACTGTAAATCTAGAACTGTCCACATTTTCATATAAAAAATGCTGGGACATTTTAGGAAGGAAACACAGAAGAAGAATCATAACAGATACATGACTGAGAAAAAGTAGAGTGACCATTGCTATTTACCCTTTTTCCTAATAGAATAACAACATGGTAGTGCTTCTTGGACCAAAAGGCAACAAATTTTTTTACACAACAAATGATGAATTACTTTAATATCCCACTGAAAACCCAGAATTATTTGAGGAAAAAGTATTAAACATAAAAAAGTAAGTACATTCATAGAGAATTAGAGTCCACAGCTATGCTTCATAGGGGAAAACTTTACTTACAAGGGATATATCATCTCCTGGCTCATATTTAATTAATGCTTTTTTCTTACTAGGTCAGTTCATGTTCCATTACACCATGCTGTATTGATGGCTGCTGGAATACATGACTCAGTGTGACACTGACCTGATCTGGAACACCTTTGCTTATGTTTATAGACTGGAGACATCAAGGCCCACATCCTTAAAAGTACTCATATACCTATTTATCCCTACAGATACCCAACTCTGTTCTCAACACTGCTTCCTAGATGTCACCCAGAGAGATGGAAGGCTCTGATTGAAGAAGTCAACTATTTTCTTGCTGAAACAAAGACAGGAGTTGGCACCTTTAGCTCTCTGTCCCCTTCCCCTTCTATGGGTTGCCTCCCATGTAGTAGGACTGGCTGAACAGTGTTCACTTATGAGCTGGCACAGTTTAGAAACTCTTAAAGTAAATCCACATCTATTTAATTTATAACCTTGTCAGATCATCAGCTGCAGCTTTTGCTTCATGATCCTTGTCAGATTTAGCATAGGCAGCTGAGAGGTTGCTTCTGCTGTTTGGCTACCCCCATATTACCTTTATGACTTGCTCCAGTGAGACATTGCATTTCCCTGGTATGTTGAGCGAGGGTGGGTGACATCCATGCTGCCCATGGCCAGCTCCTCCAGCAGTTTTCTGAGTGATCTGCATTGCATACCTTCTCAGTGATCTCTTGTTTGGTACCTGTTTCATAGCCCTTTGCGTCTGCACCTGTAGGACTCTCATGCCACTCGCAGCTTGTGTCTGTTTTGCTACATGACCATACCAGGTCCCACCTTAACAGAGGTAATTTTTTAATTTTTAGTTTGGGGTTGTACTGTTCATAACCCTCAACATGGAACACCCTGATGGGTTCCTCTAGACAAGCATGGAGAGCATGTCCTGATCTTCTCACTATGCCATCCTGTGCCCCACATCTGGGATAGCTAGAAGCACTTGTCAAGGCTGGTTCTTCTCCTTGGTCTAGAGTGTTTTTTTCTTATTGGGACTGAAATACTTAAAAAATTTGCTCAAGTTTCCTTCAGAATTAATATAACTTTATATTGGAACAAAGATAGTTACAGAGCTGCTTTCCATATTTCTTCTTTAATAGCATGATGCTGACAGTAGTACCATGTGCAGAGGAGGGTGGAATCAACCTGGTTTTGAACGTAAGGTGTTGGCAGACTGGGATGGGCAATGATATACCTGTCTACCTAAGCTTTCAGCCAAGCCTGGGTTCTGCCTGGGTAAGGACCTCATCGCTCCATCCCAGGAAATATCTGGCAGTCCTGAAGTGTGGACTGTCAAAGATGCAGGAGCTCAGAGTGAATCAGAGTAATTAAACCGATGGGATAGGCATACCTTCTGCATTTTTCTGTTCTTTTCTCTGTTTAGTTGAAGCAGAAATAAAAAGGGACAAAATGGTTTTGCTGGTTGACATGAAAGACTGCTTTTCTTGGAATGACTTCAAAAAAGTGCTCTTTCCTAGCGCATTTTATTTAGCATGTTGTCATCCCCATATCAGTATATTATCAACTCCTCATGTATTTATTAAGAGAGGTAGAGAATTAAAAACATAAGAGAAGATAACAGAAATAATAGATGTAGCTGAGAACTTTACAATATTGCTCTATGCTACAATGACATATGGAAGAATTACAAGGTGTGTGTGAGAGACAACACTCAACATTCTTTGCAAGTATTGATAACAGAATAAAAAATGATCAATATATAATGCATAATCTAGAATAGAAAGATGGCAGTGCAGGGACAGAATTAGATCTATTAAGATTCTTCAGATGCATTACAGGATTTCAGACTATGTCTTCAGAAAAGTTAAAGTAACATTTGAAGGTGCATCCATGAATTTGGAAAGTGTATAGTATCATCAGATCACCAAAGTGTCAGAGCTCTTGTTAGAAAACAGCCTTTGCTTTTTGGTAAAGGGGATGTTAAATTTCAAGTACAGCAAACTCAAAATGGCTACATAAAACCAAGCACAGGTTAAAAAAAGCAGATTTATTGTGAGAACTCTGAAATGATATCTAGATGATCCCCTGAGCAGCCCTTGAGATGTCAGGGATGATAATACAGTAACAACATTTGGGAAGTATTTCTAGTTTTACACTTAGCCTTTTGGCAGAAATTTATTAAGACAGAATAAGCCTGTGACTTTTCAATTCCAAGTACAATTTGTTTCTCTAATATATCTGCAGAAGTAATGTGTGATGGAATTTTTCCTTTGCTGGGCCTAGTAGTTGTGGGTGATGATGTGCTATAATAGGTTCTCACAGGCCATATCTCAACAGATAAAACACAACACATGTACATCTGTGGCCCAGTGTCAATGCCTTAAATGTACATCAGAAATGCATTAAATCTTCTGATTGCTATTTTGTTTGTACAGCTTGTTGGTTCAGAGTTTCCTCTGTAATGTACCTTGCTGATTACCTTGAATTATTGGCATATCCTTGGTAGAACAAGCACACCTTGTTCAGAAATACAGCATTACAGATGTGGCTTGAATCTTTTCCTTTATTTGTAGAAACAGAAGAAATGTTCTTCAAGTTATTCCAATATGCTTCCCGAAAGCACATATTTCAGAATCAACTGTCTAGCAGTGCTTTGGACCAAAAGGAAAGGCGTGTGATATCACATCAGAAATTTAGCCACACAGTTGTTCGTGTGTGTGCATCTGTGCCTGTGTCTATATATAATGACATAACAGTGTAGAAAATAATGTATTATGGACAGCTATGGAAATGGTGCATCAGAAGAGGCACTTTTACTTTTGGACACTCTTTCTGGGCCAGATTCTCAGCTGGTTTAAAGCTGTACATCTCACATCAGCTTACTTGCTCATCTGTAAGACTTTTCTTTTTGAAGAAAGTGAATGTTTTAGAAGCAAACTTGAGCTAAAAGTTAATGGAAGCCATAGCGTTTGACAAAAATGAAATAAATATGTAAAAAATAGTATTACTTAACACTGGCCAGCTCCAGTCTCTAGTGTTCCCACAACACCATATCTAAGCTAAGACAGCCTGCTGAAAGCATACACTTGGGCACAGAGATACATGAACGCATCCTTAGGGTTCCAGTTTATGTCTAACCACCTTGTAATGTGTCTGGGGCAAGATGGTGACTGCTTTTGTAGATGCATTCTCCATTTTTTTCCATTTGGTCATCAACATTAGTTGTGAGAGTGGTGTCTCTGTGCCTGTGTGGACACTGATAACTACTCCATGAACTGCACGCCTGTGGTCTTTGGGCTGTCCAGACTGGAGAGGTTGCTGGAGTGGTTCTTTTCTCATTCACACCCCTACGTTTCTTTTCAAAGGGTCTCATGGGAGAGTTACTCAGGGTGCAGCAGAGGTGTTTGCCTGGGGATAGGCACTCAGGCAGGTCACTGAGCTACGCAGGATTTGAGGTGGAAGACTTTTGGTCAATCCCACACGGTCTGTATGCAACACATCTTGTTAAAGTAGGTCTCAGTCTGGGGGAATAAAAAGTGATGCTCTTCCATTGTCTGCTCAAAAAAGTTTTTAAATTAATTTCATATATGGATGTAAAGGAAGGTAAACTTAACACATGTGTGGCACTTCTTCACTGGAGTTCACAACTTCTTGGAGGTGGATGAAAAAGTCACAGCTTTCAGGCAAGGGGTGAGTACTGGCTAGTCTACCACTTGCTCTCAGCTGAACAGCTGTTTTTCACAAGATTGTAAAGCGGTCAGATCATGCTGACATTTCTGCAAATCAGGTTTAGGTCATACCAGTGCTTAGAGAATAACTGTTCTTTGCATAGATTAATGTATTATTGCTGTTGTGTCTATATCAGTTACTGCCTATACATTTTTAGTTATTCCGTTGGGAAGGTGAAGCATTATCATATAACATAAGTGTTACATAGGAAAGTCAAAACATGATTCTGGGTCACTCCTAATAGAAATTAGTTTGCATGAACTTTGCACTGCATATGGATGAGTAATCAATATATTCCTAGAAATTAAAATATGTATTTGTTCTGTATTTTATTACAGTTAATGGGATTGTTTTTAGAGGTGAAGATTACAGAATGGTAACTTGGTTGTAACAATTATCTGTTAATTATAGTAAGCAACAGTTCCTATTTCTGAAGGAATTGATTCATTTTATTGATCTGCCAGGTCCCATGGTTGTCAAAGTTGATTTTTATATTGACTTCAGTAGAAGTAGGAGGCTAAGGCTACAGCTAAATAAAAGAATACTTACGTATTTTCATATTAACAATACATATTTAATTACTATATACAAACTTGACCAAATACAGCTGATATGACTTAGTTTGGAAATAGACGCTTAGATCTCTCTAATAAATGGATTCTGAAGTGAGTGAAAGCAACAATGGCACTATATTACAGGTGCCCAGGTATAGGTGTCTTTCAGTAAAGGACCAGAGGTTGGGGGAAGGCAGGCATGGGGGTCAGTCTCATGTTAGGGTCAGTGTGACTTCCCTTGCAGGATTCCTTGCAAGCTCCACTTTGAACGTAAATCTTGATGCAATATATTGTAATTTTATATTAAGATTTTATACAAACTAATTTAAAGTTTGGTTTTTGTTCTTCTAAAAATGGAACTATAAAAAGTGAAAGCAATGTATTTCTTTTTATCAAGTAAAATGAAACCCATTGTAAAAGTAAATTCTGTACTGCCATATATATGCACTTGTTTTGTAGCTACAAACATCACTAGTGAAATACTGAAGGTAATATGGGAGATAAATAACAGTGTTTAAAAGTGACCACAAGGTATTATGGATAAATGAATAATTAGATTAAAACTGCTGAGGAAATGTGTAATGCCATTGCTGTATTATGAAGCAGGTACATTGGTTTAAAAACCCCAGCTATTTACACTGCACGGACACCTCAATACAAGCAAAAATGAAAACTATGCAGATTGTAACAGAAATAACTGACTTGTTTAGGAATCTGGGCTACCATATAATTTGCCAAATTCTTCTGGTCTTTAACGCTGTAATCTGTTCATTGTGCATCTACTGGCTCATTATACTTTCCTATTTCTGCTAAAGTCATTTTACCAGTTCTGCTTCCAAAATATTCTTCAAGCACTTTTTTTTTTACTGTCCATTTAAAAAATTAGTTTAGTCAGTGCCATTTGACTTTAGCTTATATATACATGGCTGTGTACGTGTATTGTGTGCAAGTTCGAACATGTACGTATGCACATGTGTATATCTAGATAATTAGCACGCAAGGAGAGGAGAATAGGAGCAGCTAGTCCAGAGGTAACTGTACTGCAACACCGATGGTGTCACATTTAAAAATGTGCTGTGATTATTTATTTTACATGCTCAGTTGGATCGAGGCCACAGTGCATTTTATTATTAAAACTTTAATTTCTTTTTGGCTTCAAAAGTAGACTTTCAGTCTTTTCCATACAAACATATGATGTGATTTCAGTAGAATAAATTCACTTCCACAATTCATTCAACACCTGATTAATTCATATTACTGAGGCAACAGAGATATGATTAACTTATTTGTGCCTTACAGTTCATAAATTGTGCTACAGATAACAATGTGAGCCACTGCTGATACTTTATTCAATAGGTCAGTTTTAAGAACATCAGTAGAGACTTGTTTTTTTCATTAAATATGGTTGTAATCTAATTTATTTGGAAAAATTAGTATATTTCTTGAAACTGCCATCATATGTTGAATAAAATGGAGTTTGACAACAGTTTTTAGCATTCCTATAGGAACTGAAAAACAGTTATGGGAAGCTTATTGTGCTGGCACCATTTTTAGATAATGTTCCAGAAGCTTTTCTACATTTTTCTAAGTGGGTGAGGTATATGACTCAGTGCACTCTTCTGGGCAGTCTTCACCAGTACTTCATTACTGTGAAAAAACACAAGGAGAGTGTTTTCTATCCAAAAGATGCTTTGTAAATATATCATAACTCTCAAATTACAAAGCACTCATATTGGAAAATGCAGTGACAGAATACGGAGCCAGTGCTTTGTCACCCTCACAGTAAAAAAGTGCTTCCTGATGTTCAGATGGAACCTCCTGTGTTTCAGTTTGAGCCCGTTGCCTCTGGTCCTGTCACTGGGTACCACTGAGAAGAGCCTGGCTCTGTCTTCTTCGCACCCTTTCCTCAGGCATTTGCACACTTCGATGAGTTCCCCCCGAAACCTTTTCTCCTCTAGGCTGAATAGTCCCAGCTCTTTCAGCCTCTCCTCACAAAAGTTGCTCCAGTCCCTTAATCATCTTCATGGTCCTTCTCTGGACCCACTCCAGTAAGTTCATATGATGTACTGGGGAGCCCAGAACTGGACACAGTATTCAAGATGTGGCCTCACGAGGGCTGAGCAGAGGGCAAGGATCACCTCCCTCAACATGCTGGCAGCGGTCTTCCCAGGGACCAACGTGAGGCTGACTGAGCTGTAGTTCTGCTGCCTTTCTTGAAGATCTGAGTGACATTTGCTCTCTTCCAGTCTTTAAGATCTCTATAGTCCTCCTAGGTCACCTGCCCCTGCTTCTACCTCTTGTACACTTCCCTCTTATTTGTGAGTTCAGTGAGGTGCTTCTTGTTTACCTGTGCAGGTCTGCTGCCTTTGCTTCATTTCCTACTTGTCAGGATGAACCATTCCTGAGCTTGGCGCCTCCTTGAATATCAACCAGTTCTCCTGGACCCCTCTTCTCTCCAGGGCTGTATCCCATGGGATTCTCCAAAACAGATCTCTGAAGAAGTTAAAAGTCTGCCCACTTGAAATCCAGGGTCATGGTCCTGCTTTTTTCCCTATTCTCTCCTCACAGGACTCTAAATTCTACATCTCATGGTCACTGCAGCTAAGGCTGCCTCTGGTTTTCACTTCCCCGACCAGTTCTTCCTTGTTTGCAAGTATCAGGTCCAGCAGGGTGCCTTTACTTGTTGACCCTTGAATCAACCATGTCAGGAAGTTGTCTTCAGTGCACTCTAGAAATCTTCTAGATCTTGTGCCTTGCTGTGGTGTCCTTCCAGCAGATATCAGGGAGGTTGAACCCATGAGGATCAGGGCCTATGAATGTGAGGCTTCTTCCAGTTGTTTGAAGAAGGCTTCATCTACTTCTTCCTGATCAGGAGGTCTATAGCAGATGCCCACTACAACAGCATCCATGTTGGTCTGCCTGCTGATCTTGACCCATAACGTAAGCTTTTGACTGGCTCTTGGTCCATCCCAAGGCAGAGCTCAATGCGTTCCAGCTGCTCTCTCAAATAAAGTGCAACACCCTCTCCTTACCTCCCCTGCCTGTTCTTCCTAAAGGACCTGTATCAATCTGTCACAGTACTCCAGTCCTGTGAGTTACCACACCATACCTCCATGACCCCAATGAAGTCATAGTCCTATAATTGGACAGAGACTTCTCATTCCTCCCGTTTACTACCCATGTGGCGTGCACTAGTGTAAAGGCATTTCAGAGAGCCACCCAAGCATGCTTAGTCCCCAGAACAGAGTTTTCCCATAAAGCCATTCCACAAACACTTCCTTTATTACTTGTCTCCACTTGAAGTGATTCAACTTCAGCCTTGTTTTGATGTCCGCTATGTTGCTTCTGTACCCATCACCTCCAGCCCTTGACTTATCTACCTCATCCATAACTACCTGACTTGTTTGTTGAGGAATCTCTCCTACGCCATCATTTCTAGTTTAAAGCTCTCTTCAACAAATTGGCCAGCCTGTTGGCAAACTTACTCAAGTGGATCCTGTCTCTTCTGAGCAGCTGCTGGCTTTCAAAGGGGGTCCCATGGTCATAGAAACAGAAACCGTGCTGTCAACACCAACTGTGCAACCAATTGTTGACCAATAAGATCAATACAGTCCTCAGGCCCTTCTCCTTCACCGTCAGGAAAGAACACCACCTGGGCCTCCATGCTCTTGAGCATTTCCACCAGAGTTATGTAGTCACATTTGATTTCCCAGGTGACCGCTGGCAGTATGATTGGTGTGTATATGGAAGAGCAGCAAGGGTACTAGTCAGAGGACCAGATGAGCCTCCATAGTGTTTCTACAACACTATTAATGCAAGTCCCCAGAAAACAGCAAATCTCCCTGAATGACAACTCAGGTCTGGAGATGGGGGCCTTTGTCCCCACAGTAGGGAGTCTCCTACCTCTGCCACTCACCACTTCATCCTAGTTCTCCTGAGTGGCTCAGGCTCAGCTGCCAAATATGCTATATTGATGGCACTCCCAGCTCCTCATCTGCTATGAGGACACTGTACCTATTCTGTTACTGCAAGTCTTCAGGTACGTCAGGAGCCTTCTTCCTGGTGTGGGACGTCACCAGCTTCTAGCTTTTCTCATGATGAGAGTTTCTACTTTCCAGCTTCATGGGCACAGGGTCTTCCTGCCCCTTCGCTACAGTTGAAGGTTTGGGCTTTTGAAGGTGTTGGGTCTCAGAGACAATACAGTTGATCTCTTTCTCATCCTCTCCATGCAGTCTGGAGACCTCCCTTGCAGCTCTTTACCTTGGCAATATAGCTCATTGACAACGGCACACCTCCTGTAGGCTAGAAGCCCATGTTCCCCAGGATGAACAAGAGGTTCCCAGGCACTCCCTGCAGCTTGAGACTGCAGAGCTGCATCCTTCTCTGAAGCTCCATCTGGGTCTAAGCTCCACCTGATCATGAAGGGACAGTTTCTCCAGTGGCTCCTGGGGAACACGCCGTGTGGCACATCACCACCGTAGCGAAGGATGTGTACGACAGACAGTTTGCTGGCCCCTCCTTTGTGCCCTGTTGTGCAAAATGCTGCATCTGTTGGCTGCACCCAAGGAGCTGTGCCCTGGGCCTGGCTCTTAGGCCTCTCCCAAGCATGGGCTAAAAGGATGCTTGACCCTCCCTAATAAGGGGAGGGTGACTCTGTGAATTTGGGACTTTGACATTAATTTCTGTTCAAAATATTCTGAACAGTTCTAAAATTTAATTTCTGCAGGGCAGAGTCATTGGGTCACTAACATCCTGCTTGTCTCCATCTCACTTCTGGATTTCTGTCTAAATATCCCCTACAATAAAACAAAATTTTATTCATACAATGTTTTGCTGAACTAGCTGATATTTTACACTATTGACATTTGCATAAGTGTGATGGCATTTCTGGTACCCAGAATGTCTTGGGACAATTTGTTTGGGAAATAAGGACTCCTAGGTGAGTTAAATATTATCTGAAAACAGGTGAGCAGACAGCTGGAGAATATGGTCAGTGATTATGAACACAAAAGACTGGTAAATAGTAGCTGGCACCTAAAGTGATTATAACAGTACTGAACGTCATCTCCAGCATACCTAGTCTTATGTGTTGCTGAAATGGTGCTGCCTGATATGGAAAAAACCACCCTGAAACTAATCTTTTTTACTAACAGCTGAAGGCATATTGTGAAACATCATGGATAAGAATCTCCCTGTAATATTTTTGATATATCATTCTATGCATAGGGTCAGTTTCAAAGAGATGATGACTTTTCTTCTTCATTTGAAGTATGATCGGAAGTAAAGCAAAACCGAAATGAACTTGGCAGAGACCAAACAAGTTGTTGCTTCTGGAATGGCTTCTTTACTCTCCTTTGGAAGGCCATCGTTCCACCTGTCCTCTGCATTTGTAGCGCTGCTTGAAGTGGGTTAGTAGGAATGCTCTGCAACCCATTACCTAAATGTAATAAAGAAATTATTTCAGTCAATTTGTGGCATTTCTGTGAAACAACTTTGTGCAAAGAATAAAACAAACGGTGGTTTTTCCAGTCAAATATATGATGAAAAGAAACTGAAATAAAGGAACGTCTAATAAGGGGAATGCACTGAATAGAATTAAGTGAAAATATAATTATTGTGTAGTGCATAAAAGTGGATGATAAAATCGATGCTAAAGTTATAAATAAACACAGACAGGTGTATAGCTACAAGTGGTACAGCAACCAGGTAGCCCATATTTTTGTAAATTTAGGGCAAGTCAGTCTCAATGGAGTGAATGCCAGAGTTTTTCATTGATAAGATAGAAGTATGTAATCAGTAAAAATGTATTATTAAGAAAGGGCAACAGTTTATCCTAAACTATAATAATGTAATACTGGTTGTTTGAAGAGTTGGATTATTCACTGCAAATAATAACTGTTGTCAAATTTTGCACATTTTGGCTTGCATAGGATTCACAAACTGTAACTGACATCTAGAATATATTAATTTTCCAGAACTATTTTTCCTTAACACATTTCAGGGTTATTTCTGAACAAAATACTCTGAATTGTGTCTTTTATGTAGAGTGCTGTCATAGGAAACTAGAATAGGGACATACAGTTTATATAGAGAGCTGGATGTTTCAGAATCCCTAGCAGACAGCACATTGTGCTGTTCCCCAGTGTGCAGCCACGTGAAGGTAATCAATAGAAAACAGGGAGAACAGGAACCACATCTGAACTTTGAGGGCCATTGTGCTCTGTGACAGGACTTACCTAGGACTTTGTGGAGAAATTGTTGTGCATTTGGACAGCCTGGTATCCTTTTCTGAAGTTGCCTACCCACTTTCTTTCAGAGTCCTGAGCAACATTTAATCTCTCTTTTCAGAACATGATTTCAAAAATTGATATCATCCTCTTTCTCATCCAAGCTTTTCAGCTCTTTTCATTTCAGCTTGCTAGGCGTAAGGTGGGAGACCAAAATTGGCATGACAGTATTTAGTTGCGGTTAAAAACAATGTTTCAGGATTGCAATTTGGGAAATAGGCTGCTAAATCCACCTATATTCCACTTCTTCAGCTTTAGCTCTCTTTGGATCTGGCCGTCAGATGGTAATGTCTCCGGGACACAGGTATTTTTCTGTGTGATAATTTTGTATATTCCTGGTTTGTGGAGTGGGCTTGTGGGGACTATTGCAAAACTGGGCATACACAACTAGACAATAACGAGCTTCAACGGCCATTGTGTTCAGCTCTGAGAGGTGATCTTCACCACATAGTGTGGTTTGCAGAACATGCCTCACTTCCCTTTCCAGTTGATTATGCCTAAATGCAACAAGGAATGGAGATGATTAGAATTCACTACTTTGCACAGTCCTTGTGAGGAATATCTGCTTTTGCCTGTAGTACTACTTGGTTACTTGCTGAAGTTTTCTTACATAAGTGACTAATTTTCTTTTAATACCCTCATTCTCTCACAACAACAAAAAAAGCTCCCTCTTTCATAGAACTTCATATTTATATGTCAAGAAAAAGTCGTCATGATGAAAAGTCAGCTGAAATGAAATTGAGTGTATATGTAATGTTAATAATTTAATTCCATTGCCTTCCATCATTCTTCTTTAAATTGATTTATGAGACTCTTTTTGCAAATCTCAAAGTGCTCTATGAATTACAAACTGTGGCTCTTAGCTAAAGTCCTATAACCAGACCCTATATTATCACAGAAGAAAAACTTCAATTACAGCTGAAAGTGAACGTGCCATTTAATGGTAATAAAACATTATAGTGATAACATAGCTATCCTTAAATCAAAGAAATTCACAGCTAAGGTGCACTCGAGAGAAATCCAAAAGTATTAGAGTACCAACCACCCCAAAGACTTCACTTCTGATCTCTGATGATGCCTTGCAGTGGCCAAAACCTTATGATAACAGAGTACTAGCCCTGGAGTTCCAAATTACATTAAAAAGTTTTTTAAAGTCGTTAGAATCCTTCTGTCTCCTTTCAGTTCCTCTCAACTGATAATCTCTTCTTTGTAACTAAGGGGAGATCTGTATCGACTCTGATTCTAAGAAAGGCTCTTTCTGTATGGTCAAAGTATTTTTACAATTACAAGAACCATAAATGAAGGACATAACTAAACCCGGTAAAGTAATAGAGGTGGACATTGACATTCATCTGTTTCACATGTATAAAGTTTGAGACAGCCTTGATCTCAAAAAGCTTGCGGTTTTGGTGTCAGTAATTTAGAAGAAAAAGCAAGTAATACCAGGATTGTATGGTTGGTTTGTTTCTAAAATAGGTGCTCCTACAGTGAGCTTGGATGGGTATATCAAAAAGATATGTGATACCCCTCCCTCCCCCCTTACCCTCCCCAAGATGGACGTAGAGTTGTGGTGAGGACTGCATTTGGCCAGTCTACAGGATCTCTGTGGGAACTTTTGCTGCAGTCCTGTATGCATTCCAAATAAAGCAATTTAGTTTAAGAGCATCTGCTTTTCCCTGTTGCAAGATACTGCTAATCAGCCAATTGACATTGTTTCGCCTCTGTAATGCCAGGGGCTCCTGAATAAAAACATTAGTGCTGCCATGCTGGATCAGATGAAAGAGTCCATCTTATCCCGGTTTCCTTTCTTCATTGGTGACTAGCAGCAGATGCCTAGGGAAGCATACAGTGATAATTCCCCCTGTGTACCCTCCTAGCTGCCAGCAGTGTGTGGACTCAGTGAGTCAGAGGCAGTATCTTTCGGATTTTTCTTCCATGAAAATATCTAGGATTTTCTGCTTTTGCTTTTTGTGTTCATTATGTGATACCATATTGCCCCTTTTAAACATGCTATTTCATGATTTTGATTCACCCAGGCCACTCTTGATTTTGTATGACTTTCTGACAAATTTGCTTATAGACCTTTGTTATCTTTCTTCCAGATGATAGACTTATTATCTCTTTAACTGTTCTTTGTATGGAAACTGTGCCACACACTCCTTGTCTCTACCTCTTCCAGTGCTATTTTACCCTTTGTGGGACCAGAATGGCACCCGATTTGATTCTCTATTTTCCCCTTAATAATGGTTAACATTTGTACTAGGCATTTCCATTTATCTATTCTAACTTGAGAACCTTGAATAATTTAGTAACATCAGCTTATTTTGAACACTGCAGATGGCAGTACAGGTTCGTACCAGACTCCATTTTTGGCCTACCTCTACAGAATCACCATTTATCCTGCTTTTTGTTCCATAAAATACAAATGGGTATTTGTGTCACCCCTTGGAATTTTTATTTCTTTTAGAGCCTACCATGAGAGATGTGGCAGATAACTTTGCAAAAATCCAAATACAGTATGCTAACCAGATCTCCCTCATTTGCAGTCCTACAGAGATCATTAATAAACTGTAAGCATGGTGCTTCTCTACTAATACCAGGTTATTTCTTCCTCACTGAATCACATGTGTCTTTGAGTCTGTTGTTTCTATACTTTATTAATAGTTTCTAAAGGTTTACCCAGGTTTGGTGCCATACTTAATGATCTGGAGTTCCCCAGATACTTCTCTCTACTGGAGCCATTTTAAAAATTTGGAATCCTGTGTTTACAAACAGTTACACTTTTTAGTAATTGGTGTTATGGATCACAACAATTGACGAAACTAACATAAGCAAAGAACAGATGTGTAAATCAATGTTTAGAATGACTGGTACTGACTTCCTGGGAATTTAATTTCTACCCTTTCTGTTAAGTGCATTGAATCCCATTTATTTATAGAAAATCTTTTTTTTTTTTTTTCTTTTCCTGAAATGTAACATTTTAATTACAAAAATCATGCATTCAAGTAAATTCCTCTGTGGAAAGTCTTGTCTATAAAACGGTAGAGAGAGTAAAATAAATACTGTTTTAATAGAAGATCTTACAGAAATGGTGTGTCACTGTATTATAGAAAATTTTTAGAAAAATAAAGAGGACTATAATACTCCTTTTTCTTTTCAGATTTTTTGGTAGGTTTGTCTCTTGGGCAGTATCCAGGGAACATGATGTAGAGCTACTTAATTTCCTTGAAATATTTCATATTTCTTCAAAAAGGTCTGTTTGTATTGAAAAAGGGTACATGCTTTGTTAAAACACTAGAGAAATTTCTGACAGAGAATGAGGAACGAATGGGACATGGTTGACACTAGGTTAGATTAGGTAGTAAGCCAGACACTGTGTGGATGTGAGGAAGAAGAAATTCATGGCTTAACCTTTGCCCAAGGCTCCCAGAAGGTAGTGCCACCTCAGCGTATGGAACATCTAGAAATCTGTGAGTACATTGTGCTGATGTTTCCTACCTCTCTGGCCTCTTTCTCGAACCCAGTTAGACATAATGAGGTCATCTGGTCAGTTATGTCATAAAGATAGAGTAGACTTGCAAAGTAGCTGCAATAATTTTATGGCGCATATACAATGGCTCTCTAGAAGTTGGCTTCTGTTAATGAAGCTTGGAGTTAATAAAGAAGTTTGCATCTTGAGAAATGTGAAAGTTGTTTCAGCTGAAGCTCAAAGGCTTCCTCAGACCACATAGTCAAACCCAAGGCAAGATGACTGAAGAATTGAAAAGATTTGTTATAATCTTATTAACCCAATCTTGCAGCCCAGCTAAAGCTACTTTAAACTCCTTTTACATTCCTGAAAGAAGACAAAGTAAATAAGTATATCCATGAAAAAGAAGCCATGCTGGCTTAAGAACGAACAACAGAAGCCTGTGGATCAAGAATCCTCCCAGCTTCACTCAGTTCTTCCACTTTCGGTTTGGAACAAAGAGAGTCTTTGTTGTGATGATGCATATTAATAGTCTGTGACAAGTTATAAATACATTGTGGTTGAATGGATTTTTTTTTACAATAGATTCTTATAGTGTTTCTCTATCAGAATTATATGCATGGATTTTAAACAACCTGAATACGTTTTTGGAATTATATCTCTGAAAGTTGACATGATAAGCAATAATGCATATTTAAGATGATACAATGTAAAGTCATTTGGCAAGTCTATGACCCAATAAGGTAGAAAAGAAAGTACATTTAATAAAAAAAAAAAAAAAACAAAACCAAAACTAATTTTTTATTATGAAACAGATTTGGGAAGTTAAAAAAATGTCAATTTCACTCAATTTTCACTACCCTTTGTGGCTTGAATTTAAGTAAGGAAGAATAACTGATAGTATCCTGATTTAATATTCTGTGTTTTCAAAATACAATGTCAGTGAAAAAAGGATAGTATTGTCATACTTCCTTGACAGTTAACCCACAGTTATAGCTTTCTGTAGGGACAATAAAGTTTCCTTCACAATACTCTCTTAGTTTCCCTTTGGAGGAAGCACATTAATGGTTGAAAAGAACAGTGTACATCTTTTATTAATTCCTTATAATTAACAGTGGATATTTCTAGTGAGGCTTACTTCAATCTTTTGAAAAAGCTTAGATTCTCAGAACTGCTCTAGAATCTCAGAGAATGACTGCAGTAATCAACGTTAAGATGATTTCATTTGTTTCCAAGGGAAAAATGTGTGCCTGCAATTTGAATTTTATGACATCCAGAAACCAGAAGACTTTGCATATGAAAACCAATGAAAAAAAACACTAAATGAAAACAACTGGTTTTGAATATTTTCCAGTGATATATTTTCCTGCATATATGAAAAAGAAAAATGCAAAAGTTCTTTTACATCTTAAATAGTTAAATTTAAAACTGTCCTCTGAATGAAAAAAAAAAGTTTTCATAATTAATAAGATTGTGACTAGCATTCCATCAGAAATCTGGTTTTGAGCTCTCTCAAAAGATGCCTCTGGCTGAATACTGAATGTATTAAATGTATATTAAAATGCATGTTACTTGAATACACCCATGGTGCCATGTGATCTGGATATCTCTGAATAAACAACCTGTTCCCATCATTCTTTTTATTCAACCGATCTCTGTGCCATTAATAAACTTGTTCAGTTATTTCTTATGAATGATAGAATTACTGAATACACTGACCAGTATTATTCACTAGAAATAAGCCCACCAATTTCTTTCTCAATGTGTTTGGTTATGAGATCTGCCAAATGGCTACTTTTCAATTCAGATAACATCTATTCTTTTGATTTTGTATACTGTAGTTATTTAAATAGTGCTGATATTCAACAGTAGTTCAAATAACCACCAAAAAGAGAAGTATATAACTTGATCACTGTATATTTTTATGGCCATTTTCAACTGTCCAATTATGTTTAATCAGTGCCAAGTAAGTAGAGTACTTCTGAGCACATTCTAAAAATAATTGAGTTTGTTTATGGTCGGTTTTTTCCTATGTGAGATAGCAACCTAAAAGAAGCATTACTTACAAGACCCATATGTAAAATGTAAAATGACATCTATTAAAGGCTTTAATTTTAGTTGCAAGACTGCAAGTCTATTGTGGGACATTTTAAAGTAAATGAAGATTAACAATACTTTACGACTTTCATCAGTTTTGGGGGTTAGGAGTTTGGGAAGAAGATGTCCATATCCACTTCAGTACAGACTTATGTAGTCATTGTCTACTTAAAAATAAAATACATGTTATTTTATTAGTTACTTAGCTTACTTTGGGGAAAGTGGAAGGGTAAGAGGATGGCAGTTTGTTTTACTAATCTTGCTCTTAACCTCTTGAAAATTTTATCCCTGTCTGGTAGTATTTAATATTTTAGTTAATAATTTGTGGTACCCACAGATAGTATGATGATTTAAGCTTTTCAGCATGAAACCCAAATTGACTGGTAAGGAGGGAGCTACTGAGGACTAGCCCAGACAGACATGCCTGAGCATATGTATATGCTTGTCTCTCTCCAGAGTCTGGGAACCTCATCCATTCTGGAATCATAAAAGAGAATTTTAAGCTTTCTTCTGGAGAAATAGATTAGACTTGCTCCTTGAAGATACAGTAGAATGACATAACCTCATGGTTAAAACCTCTGCACAGCATGTGGGTGGACTGGATTCCTCAGCCTAAAGCTGTTCAGACCAAGATGTTCTGCTCTTTAGAGGGTACCTGAACCACCAGACTATGATCATCGCCTTGGGCTGAAACTGTTCCTCTACATGGCAAAACCTTCAATGTTCACAGGGTTTGAAGAGTGAGAAAGGATAGACAGCAAGTTATGTAACCTGGCATTTATTTAGGATATTCTGAAATACTGCTTGCCAGTCCTTGTTTCCAGGACTGTTTGTGCATTCTTTCCAATGGCTATATAGCATATGAACATTGCTATAATGACAATTTATTGTACTGGGAGTTTTCAGAGAATTACAGACTAAGAATTGTAAAAATAAGTTTCATGTAAGGGACATATGATCTGGCTTGTGAATGAAATGTGATTTTGATCAAAAAAGAAGATTGTGAATAAATGAAGAAAAAACCCTGACAGTTTAAGGGCTCATCTCTAAAATACATTAACAGCTCTTACATAATAAGTGTTCAAGATTAATTGGGGAAAGGACACTTTGACTTTGTGCCTTGTCTTCAAAAATACACCAAAAAAGAATTTGCATATAGAAGTGTATCTGGGACAGGGCTCTATTTTATTAACTAATTAACCTGTTTTTTAACTTGGTATTTGATAAATTTTTAAAAATTGCAAAAGCTCAGCTTAAGTATAACAAGTTTCTTTGTTCTATATCAAAACAGTTTAATAACTACCATATTCTGTATTTTCTGTCAGCAACTATGCATTAATACAGATTTGTTTTAAAATGAGTTTGGATTGATTTAAAACACACCTTAGATTTTCCTAGAAACTTGGTCACACTCACAAAAGCTTTGCAGAAAAGTGTGGCAGTTTTTCTGAAAGCTGGTAAAAAGCGGGTTTTGGCTTCTTTTTGTACCCTAATGTTCAACTGTTACTGGCTTACTGAATGTTTTAACAAATTGGTGATACTTTCACAATGTTTTTGTTTTAGCAAGGAAAATTAAGAGCTTCAGGTTGTAAATTGCTTTTCAATTTTTCATTTAAATAGGAAGTACAGTCTGCAACTACTTCTTTAACAATTTTGGATCCTTTTGTGTCTTATAAAAATATATTTCTTTTCTGGCAAATTTTTTTGAGGGGTGTGTGTTTGGGTTCGGGTTTTTTTTTTTTTAAATGCTGAAGACTGTTACTTCTTCTGGATCTTAGTTACGACCTACAGGGCATGTGGTTCCTTTGACATGAAGTTTATTTTTCTAAACCCACAGCTTGATATTCTAGCACTTAATTTCAGAATGCAGCTTAAATCACAGAAGCCATAATATGTCAAATGATCCCACACTTGCAGGGGGAAAACAGTAAGTAATGAAAAAGCTATGATTGCTTTTCTGTCCCTCCAAATGACAGTTATCACCTCAGTGACCTGCTCCGGGCGGACCCATCTAAACATGACACACTAAGGGATAACGTCATCTAACAGGGTAGTTACAAAAATCAATACAAAACCCATTTCAAAGATACTCTGTGTAAGAATCCTGGTGTAACGTTCATTTATTGAATAGGCCTGAGGAAAAAAAAAACAACTTTTCTGATAGATATGCTTTACCTCCCAAGCAAAGGAATTCTGTAGGTAAGCAATAATTGTATTTTTCAATCTATTATTTAGTCTTGCCAAAGCTCAGCCTAGAATCTAATATGTGGATGACTGCTATAACTCAATTATGAAACCTAAGCAGAGCTCTAATGCATCTGTAATGCAAAAGGAACATAACAAGACAATTGACTGTACTTCTTTCAGTTGAGAGGTATCTGTCTCTGTTTGTGCAGGGGTGAAGAAAAACAGGGAGGGAGACTGCGATATTGTATTTTTCACTGAAGGATTAGGAATGTTCTGTAGTTATCTTCACTCATGAATATAGAAGGTATGGTTACATTGTTGAAACAACTGCTGGCTCACAACTGACTGAAAATAGGTTTCTATTGTTTGCTTTCTCAAATGACAATAATACTGAAGCCTGGAGCAATTTTATCCAGTCATACTTCATATTCAGGGGATGCATTCTGATTGGTTAAAAGTCATTTAAGAAAAACTAGTATTTATTTTCCTAATGTTTATCAAACTCTTTTCAAATCTATATGAGCTTTATTCCTCCCAGGAAGTAAATAATAAATATAGTATGGATCTTCAGTTTTGATTTCTTACAAAAAGACGCAGTATAGCTTGATAGTTTTAAAAAATATCATAAAGATGGTATTGCTGGATATTAATGTGAAAACATTTTCTATGTTTGGGAAAATACCTTGTTTTAGCAAATATCAGGATTTTTTTATATTGGTTTTTATTGCCACTTAATCACTGTAAAGATCAGTATCTTTTTATATTCAAAGGACTCTTGAGGCATTTTGTAGTATAATATGGGCTCTTACTTACCTTCACACTGAACACAATTCTGGCAATCCCACATTCATACTGAGAGGTGTCTGATCACTGAAATTGTCTCACTGAAACCATCTTGCAGACTTTGAAACAGAAATGTAAGGGGAGGATTAAAAGAGGAATGGGGAGAAAAATTACGAAAATAATGTGACGATTTCTAGGACCACTGTCCTAGTTTTGGCTGGGATAGAGTTAATTTTCTTCCTAGTAGCTGGTATAGTGTTATGTCTTGGATTCAGTATGAGGAGAATGTTGATAACACGCTGATGTTTTCAGTTGTTGCTAAATCATGTTTAGCCTAAGTCAAGGATTTTTCAGCTTCTGATGCCCAGCCAGCAAGAGCTGGAGGGGCACAAGATGTTGGGAGGGGACACAGCCAGGACGGCTGACCCAAACTGGCCAAAGGGGTATTCCATACCATGTGACGTCATGCCCAGTATATAAACTGGGGGGAATTGGCCTGGGAGGGATCGCTGCTCGGGAACTGACTGGGCATCGGTTGGCGAGTGGTGAGCAATTGCATTGTGCATCACTTGTTTTGTATATTCCAATTCTTTCATTATTATTGTCATTTTATTATTGTTATTATTATTATTATTATTAGTTTCTTCCTTTCTGTTCTATTAAACTGTTCTTATCTCAACCCACAAGTTTTACCTTTTTCCTTCTGATTGTCTCCCCCATCCCACTGGGTGGGGGGGAGTAAGTCAGCAGCTACATGGTGCTTAGTTGCTGGCTGGGGTTAAACCATGATAACAACTCAGAAAAGTGTAAAGAAAATCTCGGCCTTCTGGTAAACAAGGGTTGCACTTCTAGAGTAGGAAGACACCCAATCATCCATCTTCACACCTATAATAACAATAAAATTCAGGAATAGATGTCTCTGATCATGGAATTTAATTGGGAATATTCAGAAATATTAGTTGCAGTGTCTCCTGAAGCATTGATCTGCTAAAGAGCTCATCTGACGCTCTTTATATCCCTCTCAAAACTGAGCAGGTTTGTAATAAACAACTCTGTTGGATCATCTCTACTTTTCATTCCTTACTGCAGATCAGCTGCCATTTCTCATACCGAATGAAACTCTGCAACTGAAATAAAATTTACTGAAGAAGAAACACGGCCAGTATTCTCTTCCTGAGTAAACCGTACCTTAACTGTGACCTGTTTTTCCTCCAAAGACATGAACTGCTTGCATAATTTGTGTGCCTTGGGCCTTTGTATTCAATTCAGTCTGAGAAGGCCTGAAGACTGTAGCTCCTGGAAAACAGTATCCCATCCAAAGTATATCCAAGAATGGAAAAGAGAAGATCTGTGACAGTTGGTGAATATGCCATACAATTACCATGCAGAAAAATACTAGTTTGATTCTTTCTAGCGTACTTCATTAAGTGGCACAAAGGACTTTTTTGAAATTAATTTTTAAAGAAATTAGTAGTTTTTTAGTATTCATCTAGTACGTATTCAAGTTATGTCAGGGAAGAACTGAGCCCTAATGCAATTGACATGGTAAAGCTAATATTGGGACATGTACATATGCATCTCATTAACAGCTGCCAACGAGGGGCAGGAGAACACTTTCTTTAGGAACACAATTAATATCTGACTTTTCTTAAAAAAAAAAAAAAAGGGAGAAGGTAGAAAATCCATTGCCAATGATCATTGACTGGCAAACAGCAGCTAATGTTGCCCCTTAGTGTAATGCCTGCTGTATAAAGCTGTTTCCTCTGTTGCTCAGTTACAGATGCTGGTATACATTTTTTTCTGCTTTAGAAACAGTATTTGCTTGCTTTTGTCTTCCAGTGTCTTGTCCTAAGCAGTATGTAACTGCCAGGAAAAGCTTGAGCATAAGCCCACCCCAAGAGATTTCAACCATCATCCTCCAAACCCTTTCTAACTAGGGCTCCAGTTCTCTGGAATTTAACTGATGTTATGTTTTGGGGACCACAGCTCAGGTGGGGACTGACAGGCCTGGGAGGGGCTGAAATGGGGTCCTGGGCCATGGGCAGGGTGGGGGAAGGTCCTGGGAAGGGTGGGCAGGGACCGTCAGGGCTGGAAGTGCCTCAGGGAACTGACGCTGTATGTGGGAAGTGAGATCTTTCCAGGTTGCTCAGCATTTTCATGGTTGCTGTCCTAAGGGTGGATATCACCTGAAAACATCATAGGATGGGACATTTATGGGACTATTGTTTTCCTTTATAATAGTTGGATACCTGTACTGGTACAGGGAGGGCACATCTGGTTTTAAAGATGCCTTTAATTAGTGCATAGAGTTTCTAAACTAGAATTTTGGTTTCACAAGGTCTTCATTTTAATAAAACTCTTATGAATAAAGGACTACGGCAGTGTGCTTGTTGAAATGTCTTAAACCACAAATAGCCAGCTGGAAATGATGTTTGGAAAAGCTGTTACAGGCTGTACCAAATTGTAAGTTCAAGAGAGGAGTCATTATTGTGAAAGTGCAGTTAATGAAAAATCAATCACAGTCCCTTCTAGTTGGTATCTCAAAACTCCTTGGAGGACCAGGGGTCTACAGCTGTGAAACAGCCCAGTAAGTAAAATAGCTAGAGCCTGTGACTGGTTGTCCACAGAGGGCAAAGAAAAAACTTCAGCAGCTGTTCTTCTGAAGTGTCCATGTGTCCTCCAAGAAGAGTAAATGGCTTTAGAGAAATAAGCAGGGACAGTATCAGGTGTTGCTTAAGCCAAGGAGTGCTGCTTTTGAGAAACCTTCTGCACTGCTGTGAAAGAGAAGCTGCTTGTCATGTGGAAAGCTGGCTTGAACAACCTGTATATCTTGGATCTCTCTCACCATAGCTGGAAATGGAAGTCCTAATTGAAATTTGAAGATATGCACTGATGACTGGAGGCACAAGCTGCTTAACAGAACTACATTCATCCTTTGGGATAACTCACCAGAAGTAAAGTAGTCCAATAGTCTTGATTTTGAGGAGGATATTGTCTAATTGAAGTGACACTTCAGGTTCGAGGAAGAACTGTTCTGGTTTCACCTCTGAATTGGAGGTCTAAGTGCTCTTGGAACACCTTAATAATGTCAGAGGGAAGGCATGACAGAGTCCAGATTTTGAAAATTGGAGTCCTCTTTATTTACCAAAATGGCTTCATTTCTTTCCACAAAACTTTGGGGGAACATTTGGGAGAAAAACTTCGGACACTAAAAGGTGTTGACTTTTTCAGAGAACAAATTTCACCAACATTTACCAAAGAGAGTCTCCATTTCTCCAGGAATGCTGTCAGATGCTACAACTGCCAGCTTACTGTGGAGTGTAAGGGTTTAAGGGGAACAACTGCAATTACATGACTGAAGCACTGGGACTTGGGTATACCACCAACTCAGAAAACTGCATGTCCAAGAGATCAAATTGCAGCAGTATTAAAACTCCATTTCTGTTCTTATTAAATAGAGAGTTGTGCTGATCCTTGCATCCTTGGGTATTATACTATAGCTTGATCTCAGTATTGAATTGTTGTCTTATTTTGGCATTATATTGTTTCCTTTGATCAGAGTGTGAGGGGAATGCCATATTTGCTGGAGCTTTTGCAGGCTTTTTGCAATAAGCCCTTTGATTTATATATATGACTATTAGAGTGTTTGCATCACAAGCTGCATCGTAAAAACACAAAATATAGGAAATCTGAGAAGGCATTCCTGGTTCTCATGTTTTGGTAAAGAAGGTCCGTACTAAATTCTTCCACCTCAGCTGAGCACTCCGTCCTCTGTCCTCTATCTTCCTGCGCATTTTCTTTCTTTCCTCTCAGTTACTGTCTGAATCTTCTCATTCCCATGCACACATACGCTCTGACCCTCAAGAAAATATGTCATGGCTTTTAAAGATCTAGTTATTTTCTTTCCATCAAACAGCGTTAAGTATCAAACCATATCATACCTCAGTCATACCCTAAAAGTGCTGCAGAAATACTAAGCACCACATTCATAGTGAATAGTCTTTTCAAAATAAGAACCACATTGTTTTCACAGGACTGGCCAGCTCTGCGTGACAACAGTGAAGCCAGTGTAATTTCCTGGGATGTATGTCAAGACATTGGCAAAACATGTCCTATTAAACAAAGGGGAGAAGTAACCGCAGCACATATGGAAAGCCCAGGATGTCCTTAACCAGAAGCAGCCAAACAACCAGTAGAACTAAAACCAGTTGTATTGAGACACGTGTAAGTTAGTGGTGGTCTCTAGCTCAACATTTCTGGTAGGGGAACATCCTGAGATTTTTCAAGTATGACAATGAGCGTCTGGCTCATATTTGTAAACCAGAGTTAGGGACTCATTTATATTACAATTGTGTGTTTGTATTTTTGCCCTTATTAGTTGAAAAGGAGGTGACATTCTACAAATGAGGTATATAACTTTATTAGATTAATCACAAAGCATTTCCCCCCTGTAGTTTTAGCTGCTGTTTAGTACCAGGGTGGATGTTTGCATTTTGAAAAGTAAAATTGGGTCCAGATCAGCCCTGATCAGATTGGGCAGGAGGGGTGAGAGAGGGCTCTGCAGCTGAATGACAGGTCAGTGTCATGTGAACTGAAGCATACAAACTGTATTAGCCCATGGTAATTGGGGGGGGAAAGAGATTCAACTTCCTTTGTTTTCTCTCCTCACCCAATAAATCCACGCTTGAAAAACGTCAGACACATTTTTTAGCTCTATAGGTATTTGAATGCATTTGTGCATTTTTGATCTAACCAGAGATACATTCAGAATATTACAGTCTTCTGTTTATTACCAGTATAGCTGTGTCTTGGTAACATAGTGCCTTCATGTTGCACACTAGTATTTTAGAGTAGCCTTTTCAGAAATCAGAGTCAGCCAAGTCAGATTAGGTCAAAGTGTTAACTATACAGTATCTTGTGGGAAACTCAATCAAACCCAACCAAACTTTTTATAAGGCACACAAATCATCCTGTATTAGCATCACATGGATTATTTATGAAAATGCTGTTGCTTGTCTGACAACCTAGGTGACATTACCTCTGGAGGATGAGCATCACCATGGCAAAACAGACATGTCACCATTAGACATTAGTCTACTGTAACTAATTTATAAGGCTGTCCTGTAATTTGTTTTGATCAGGCAGCCTGAATATAGTTGAAGGGGATGAAAGGGAGGAGGGAGTGCAGAGAGGGAGGAAGGAGAAAGAAAAGCCAATATTATTATTAACTAGAGAATTCAAAACTGTAAAAAATAAAGCAAGGAAAAGTGTAGCATTTTTTTTTGCCTCCATAACTTCTGTCTTTACACATAGACATATCTCAGAACATCTAATACAAGGTTTTTTTCTTGATTGTGGAAATTTTCCCAGAATATTTCTAACTATGCTTTCTATGCTTTTAATTTGTTCAAGATACTATATGATATCCATCCTCCAGTTTGAAGTTTTTTTTAAAAAAAAAAGGTATGGATATACTCTAAAAATGACTTTGTGAAAATGGCACCAGAGTTAATCATGTTATAGTAAATGTCATATCAAGTTTGTCTGTCAGGAAGAAAAAGGGAGTGTTTCAAACTGTGAGGCTTACAAGCCGAAGAAAACATGTAAAAGTCAGGCTTTGAGCTGTGTCCCATCTGACTTACAAATTCTTCAGTAGAATATGCAACTTAAATAATCTTTCCTAATGCTAGTTGATAAATAAAATTAAATAAGGAAGAAAGAATTGATAGGCTATGCGTGAATATGAAATAGCATTTCTTCAGCTATAGTTGATAACTGCTAAAAACAGATGGGGAAAGGTGTCATAATTAAATAATATCATCTATAACCATAAATGACTTTTAGAGGGTCTAAGTTATCATAGACCCTGCTTATGCTTGTGCTGGGATACAAAGCATTCTTTTGGGCTGAAGTTTGCATGGCTCCATCCTGTAACTCAGTTTCGAAGGAAGATATTTTCTCTAACAAAATGGAAGATTACTGTTCTAAAAGGAAAGGTATTGTGTTCAGAGGCAGGGGCAATGAAGGAGGATATCAAAGATTTAGGAAAATTACTAATCTTTAAAAGTCCCCAGAAAAGGGCATTAAAGTTTACTAAAGTGTTCCAAAGAAAATTGTTCCATAGTCTGAGAAGATGCTGCAGTTGACACAGAGACTAACAGTTTTGGAGCCAGCAGTCCTCTGGTTAGTTGTAGTAAAAGAAACCAAAAAGAGTCCAATCTTCCTTTTTTTTTTCTTTTTTTAGGCAACATCCACACCTTTTCTTCAGTTTTCTTTCTCAATATCATAGCTGCAGAGTAATCAATATTATAGTACTATATCCCTATTAGTTCAAGTGGTAATAAGAAGAAAGTTAACAGAAAAACATAAATGGGCTTTGTTTTTTATCTGGAAGCTAGTATGGTTAGGAATAATAGATGGAAGAATGGGATCGCTCATTTGGAAGATCTGTCTCTCTTCTTGTGAGCAGAGATATCAACTTCGTTAACATTTTTGTTCTAAAGAATCCCATCCAAATTTACATCTCCTCTCCCCCAACATTTACCGGACGTTGTGCAAACCTAAAAGAAAAACTGCTTCTGTTGGAGTCTCTAATCTAAATACAAAAATGACATGGCACATAATAGGGATGAAAGATGGGAGGATAAACAAAGTATCAGGAACAAGGACTGTTATATTAATTAGATTTACTTTTCCCTTGTATTGTGGCTTCTCTGATGAACTTAGGAGGAAAGCAGAAGGACAAATACAGGGGCATAATTTATCTGGTGGTTATGTGAGCTTTTGTTCTATAATCACATGATAATGATTTCTTTTCCTGTTTTTACCTGTCTCAGTTCCATGCTGTGGTCTCTGGCTCCTAAAAACATGGCAGCGTCTCAGCCCTTTAAAATCTTGGTAGGCACATTTGAAAGCAAACAAAAAGGGACTGAAGAGGAGGAAGGATGCTCCCGCTACTGGTTCTTTCTCTGCATTAGCACTTTGAGCAGTAATAAAAAATATTTCTTCTATTTAAATAGTATTATAAAATACCACCAACTACTAGGATTGGAAAGCACATAGGTTTCCATGATAACAACTTAGCATCATTTTATTTGTTTGAGCAAACCAGTTTTTCTGGTAAGTTGTTTTTTTATTTTTGTAGGTCCAGTTTTTCTCAGGCCCTCACATATTTTCCCAAATGCAATATTCTTCAGGCCCCCCAGTAAACAGCTGGCATCACTGAGAATGATGCAGTGTTTTCTCCTATTTTTTTCCTCTGATCAGCAAAGTATTCAAACTACACAGCAGCATGGTATAAATATATTTTCCTCCTGTCCCTTCAACCCCTTGAATTCTGGTCTACTTGCAGCACATTTTTTATTGTATATCAGTCATATTCTTAAAAAAAAAAAGAAAGAAAAAGACTAGCAGTACCTCCTTTACAGTTACCATCTATAGTTCCTCTATAACATCAATTAAATTCCATAGTAATAAGAAATTCATTAATATTGCCATTGAGTCCTGTACAGGCAGCACTTTTGGAATATCTACTATAAAAATATTAAAAAAACAAGGCAGCAGTTTTTCTTAGCTCAATTAATGACCAAATTCAGCCATTTTTCTGAGAATTACAAACAAAGTAACATTGCTCCCAGCTAGTTATTGCCCATAGTGATTCTAAAATCCAAGTTTAAAGTGTGCTATGCAAACAATCCAGAGTTCAGCTATCCCTAAATATAGCAAGTTATGACATATCCTTGGTGAATATATTTACTCTTTAAAGAATATTATTGTATGGCATCACCATTCTGAAGTGACCTTTTCATTGGACAGAATGCAAATAGTAGCAGCAACAATACACCCTACATAAACACATTTCTGTTTTAGTAGTTTTCTTGCATTTCCTCATATACTGAGCTTTCATTGTTGCAGCTTGTAAAACTTCACCATAAAACAAAAAAATCTTTCAGTAAAACATTTCCCTTTATGGAAACGTGCTTTTGATGCAAGCTTTCTCATGAAAAATTCTAATTCTGTGCATGTTTTCTGACATTTATACATAGTAGCATATATAAACACACATGCATACAATGTTCTTTTTAATGCTGTACCCAAAACTTCAGAAAAATAAAAGTATGCCTACACTATATATAGTAAAAGTAAAGCAAGTAAATTAGCCTTCACAAAACTCCATGATATTGCAGTGAGATGGCTCTCAGTCAACAGTTGAAATAGTTTGCTTAAAATTAGTCCAGATATTGCTGCAGCTTGAAGTGCACATATAATATTAAAAAAATAGTAATACTTTTACAGGTCTTTATTACTTTCCTTTCTCTGATAGCAAGATCCACTACTGCTTTTTGTGCCAATTTTTACAGTAAATTTAAATAAAAATGTAAGTTGTTTATGCCATATAAGTTGTATTCATCACGTCTAAGTCCATAGCAAAATTTCTGTTTTATTCAACAACTTGATTGTAGGACATTTATGTAAAAGAGCTTGGGGTCACAGCAAGGTTGGAGAATACAAACAATACGTTCAGAGAAGCTTTTTAATGCATTTTAATAAAGCCATTTGTAGCATGCTATAATTATCTTTTTGAGCAAGACATTATCAGACTTCTGTTTACGGAAGATCTCTTGAACTTGAGGTGTTCATAATGTGAGGAATACTATCAACGTTTAGCAGCAGTAGGACATGTTTTGCTTATGGTACTGTTTAATAGAAGACACTGTCAGAATGATTCCTTCCACAAATAAGAGCTACTATATTTGTCTTTAATTTGAAGCCCTTTCCTAAAATTCCCAAAATAATATTTCTGGCAAAAAAAGATGGGTTCTCAAAGTATTTTCACTAATGAGCCCATTTTACAAGTATCAACCCAAGGAGAACTTGTGTCTAATAAAAATGCTTGTGGAGGGTTTTCTGTTTGTGTGTTTGTTTTACTTATCCTAAGCCAATAAATTTGGAAATTGAATAACAACTTCAATATAGGTGCTGGGTTTTTTTAACTGTCTGGCTTCTCCTGAATTATTTGAAAGCTAAGCTTTTTGTGCTGTTCATTATCAGACCTGAGTAAATCTTTCAGAACATGAAAGTCTCATTTATTTTTCTCTATTTCAGTTAGTTGTACAGTGAGCTGCAGAATATCTCCTCCTACAGAAGATACAGGTTTGTGACAAGAAAATGGCAAATAATGTTTGTTTTAGACATGTGTCCCACAAGGTATCTGAGATTTGACATTCTGCTTCATGAAGAAATTCTGAAAACTGTTTGCCATTTACTCCATTAGAGGGACATGAGGAGTTCCTCTATCCCAGGCGTGGATATGTGAGCAGACATCTCCAGACTCTATTCCTGGAGATGTAACTCCAAGTAACTAGTTAGGAAACTTTTCCTTAGAATGATCGGATGGAAATGCTCTTTGTACCCTTACAAATAAACTGGTGCAATTGGCTTGTGACTGAGTGCTTAGAAAGTTGTTACCAGTTTAATGGTTTTACTCCGTGCAATAAGGCAGCATTAGGCCTGCTGGGAAGTTTGTTCTTGATTCTCAAGTGAGAAAAAATAATTAAAATGTTTACATCGCGTCCTTCATTGAGACATTTTTGTTTTTTCGGCTTCTTCTATGATTTGAAATTCTGCTGATCCTCTAAATGACAAGGGCTGGAAAATATGTTAAAGCCTCTTTGGAGGTGCCTTTCTCAAAATAATGCTAGGAAAATGAGGAGCTAAAACAAAAAAAAAGAAGGCAAGGTGGTCCAGTAACTAAGAAACAAAATAAAATGAAAGACAAGACTGTTTTACATTGATGGAACTTTACTATTGTTGCTTACTCACTGTTGCATGTGGGACCTCAGAGGAAATACCCTGGGCTGCACTGTTCCTCTGTACACTCCCCCATATACCTCAGTTACTGTGGGAAGGGAACCCAGCCCAAAAAAGCATAAAAGGGATAAATATTCTTTGTGAATAAAATTTGTATCTGTAGAATTGCTGCCATGATTCAATGGCAATCGCAAAATGGAATAATTACACACTTAATCTCTTCTCTGGCTGGACAAATCCATTTCTGGAAGATGCTCACAAATGCTCACATTTTGCATCCTTGCCTTCACTCCCTCTTTTG
The DNA here is from genome assembly GCF_000737465.1 of Haliaeetus leucocephalus. Taxonomy (NCBI): domain Eukaryota; kingdom Metazoa; phylum Chordata; class Aves; order Accipitriformes; family Accipitridae; genus Haliaeetus; species Haliaeetus leucocephalus. The sequence goes on from NW_010973351.1 coordinate 1,148,031, forward strand.
TTCACAGTGTCTGAAAAAACACAGGAATTTGCAGCACAGAAACTATGACTTACCAGGGAGGCAAAATATATTTCTAAATCTCCTTGTGCCCCACTTTCTCCAGCTGAAAAATTTAGGCAAAAATATTTCCTGAACCCAGAAGAGTTTGTTATGTTAGGTAATATCCAATAAAACAATGTCAAGGAGTGTTTTTGTTTTTTTTTTTAAAGTGCTTGAGAATAATGGTAACAAAATATTATTATTTATTAATCAAATAACCAATTATTTATTCATCAAAGGAAATGAACCCAGAGCTCCTGCCACCTACATCATGTCTTAATTCTCTGTTTCATAACCTGGTATTTGTAATTAAGAAAATGAATAACACTGGTTTGTCTAGAAGATGAAAAAATGTCTCAAGGCAAAAATGTAACAAAATTATAATATTCACTGTAGAAATGATCCAGAATGAAAATCTGAATTAGGTGCAAACCATCATGGATCTCACATCATTGACAATATTCAAAACTGTATATAAAGTGACTTTCAAGATAAACTTTGTTTGTGAACAATGATGCTTTTATACCCCATTTCTATCTCAAATAGATTCTGTGGTGTCAAAAAAACATTTCAGCTGAGAGCACAATTTTCCCTTTAGTGGTGACACTAATTTAGATGTTTGTCTTTGCCTTATCTCGCTGTCTCTTTTCATGAAATTTGGAGGAATTTAACCTTTGAGACCTTAACCTCTGAGCTGAATTTGACTGAAATTGGCCAATTGGTTCAAAAGTTATTGTAGAGGGAGGGACAATTGTTTGCCAGATGCACAAGCAGGCAAGACAGTCATACAGGCTCATTTTCTAACATGTAAGATAAGAAATATTGACTGGTTATTAAGTTAAGTTATTGGTTTGTGTCATGCCTAGTCTTTCTGGCTACTTTTTTTTTCTTTTCCAAATAAGACATATGTGTTCAGTTTGTTAGATATGAAGCAAAAAATTATTATTAGTATTATCAGCTGTGAGCTTTTCCTGTTTGCTATGCTACTGTAAATGTATCTGTGAAACAACTTCAAACACAGAAAATGCTCAAGACAACACACCACCAGCTTGATTAACTTTCCTCAGCCGTTACTTGGATAGACCAGACTAGTAGTAATACTGTTGTAATGGTACTGTCAAAGCTTCCTTCAGTGAACTAAGGAGTTTCTTATACTCCATCTGAAATAAATATGTATTTTGAAGAATACTTTTTCCCAGTCTATTTGAAATGGCCATTGAATTTGGACCAAACATGGTCAGAAACACACAGGCTCAAGAACCAGAGGCTTGGGAGGGACCCCTTAGGACATCAGACTCACTTAGGTCACCAGATCTGTCCGATACAGTAAAAAACAGTCATGCAATTAGGTATCTGATTCCAAAGAGTTTCTAGAAATTGTCCTTTCTATATGAGACACATACAAGTAGATAGAGTTGTGCACTCTGCTTTACCTTATCCTCAGCCCTGGCTAATTTTGAATTCTTTAGAAATGGGTGAACAATTCACTTTCTTTTCCTTGTCCTTTATCAAAATCATTAATGGGAAGGGGACAAAAAAGCATTACTGGCTCCCACAGTGAGGTAAACCAACGAATATATCCCCATGTAATGTTGTACTTGTTGAGGAAGGTGATCCTGCACACATAGTAGGCAGACTTTATCCTCCTTTTAACCAAATGATAATAGAGTCCCATCTGTTGTTTTCATTCTTTCCTTTGGCGTTTTCATCTCCTACATCTCTAACAGGGATAGGTTGGAAGCTGGTCTTATGAATTTAACAAGTGGTAGTCTTTAACCATAAATGTGTGGGAACAAAACATTTGGGCGTTCAAAAACATAATCATGTTCTTAGGGGAAAGACGGAGGAACAATTGCTGTCCTTCCTAGACACCAGACAAACTGAAAAATGCTGCAGATAACTCTCAAGACCATCTTCCTGAGTTCTGAAACAATGCAACACAGGAACTGCCACAACTGATCTGAAAACGGGTCTACCCACTTAATTTGTTAAACGATCTAGCGTGCCAAGCTCCAGAATTTTCTCAGAGTCATATGCAAAAACACAGGATTGGTTTATCAATGCACGGACAATTTGAAATATTCAAAAGGGAAATGCCCACACTAAGCAAAATGACTTAGTAATTGGGATTTTTGTGTGTGTGTGTGTGTGAGAATGGAGGTTTAAATCATTTTATCATCATTCTCTTATTGATATGTTTTCTGTATCCTGTGAAGCTTCTGACACATGGGCGCATTTCATCAGTTAATGACGTTGCATGGAAATATAACACCATTTCTGATCTCCAAATTTGTCATACTTAAAATAATCTTCAGCTGATAATTTAATATCTCCTTGCTATTGTATTATGGAAAAGGCTGCACAGAGGTGCCCTGTATGTCTCTTTTAAACTATTCATTATTTTGTCCCATTTTATTAATTTTCACTGTGAATTAAACAGTTTCAGTCATCTCATTCACTCTTCCTACTGACCTCCTACTGAAATGACCATATTTCTAATAATTTACATTGATTCTCTGGGTAACTGCTTATTTCCAGTGATTCACCCTCTTGGAGCTCCACATTGTGCTGTCATACAAGTTCCTTCTCCTTTCAGCAGATGCAAACATTTGCCCATGCAATCAGGATGATGCACTGCTATGCACACAACATTCACATCTGTGGAATTCTCAAAGCTACCAATTTTTGCTTAGACAAATAAAAACGTATTCCAAATGCCTATATACAACATGGAATTGTTATTATGCACATACCACCGTTGGTACATGCCAAGTACATGTACATTCATCTGTATATACACATACATTTTTTCCTTGCAAACAGTTGGAAGCAATTGCATTTCTTTTTGTATTTTTGCATATGTCTTCAATGTATAAAGAGTAAGCCTAGGATTTTATGATAATCTTTGCTTCGAGCTCTGATAGTTTGACTGACCTGAGATTCAAACAGCACATATTTCAAAGGAAAACAGAGATCTGCAGTTAGCTGTGCACTGAATACCAAAATTAATGTCTTTCCATATAATTATCAATCATTGCAAATGCTGGCACAGCTAAAGCAAGAGATACGCATAAAAAAAAAAATCAGAATGAAATTCCAAAATGAAAGTAGAGGACAAGAAAACAGGTAAGTAGCAACTTGTGAATTGAGCAAGTATGGATGGAGGGAAGGAAAGCTGCGGACTGAAGATATTGAGCACTTCTCAGTTCCCAGATAATTAAAATGCAATAAACAAGAAGTGTTTTCTTTATCTGCTGAAGTCTGCTATGCAGGCAGCTGGTCCAATAGACTGATAGAAACAAAATGTTATCTGCCTGTTATATCTGTTCTTTTTAGATACTGACCCAACATCCAGGAATGAAACCTATATAGTAAAAGTTCCTGCCTTTATCACAAGTGCAGGCTCCTACCAGAGAAGCTAAGGGGGCTTCCTAAAGCTTGACAGCATTTAAATTACAGAGCAGAATGTATATTGGTGTGTTTTGGAAGTCGTCCCCAAGGGTAAATTAATGGAGCTAAGCAAGTCTAAGGTAAGACCAATGACTTTTTGAAAAACAATGCGATGTGTTAATAGTGAGGCAGACAGGGCGTATTAGAGATTAAGCTTAATAATTGTCTTATTTATAACTGAATATGATGTTTATAACTATGCATATGATGAAAGTGCAGAGTTATTTCTCTTATGCTATCTACTTCTTATTACTATCTTATTCCTATTATTTAACCTATTTCTTACGCAGATTAGGATCTTCACATCGCCCCATAGCAGTTTCATTTCTTTGGCATCTTTTAGATCATTTGGAAAACTGGACGGATTCTATTCTCCTGATTTCCTTATCCTTATGTGATAACCTTTGTTCTTGTAAAGAACTCCAATAGCTCTGTGAAGCAGGACTTCAGACCTGAGTTCCTTGAACTCTGCAGCATGTATCAGATCGTCCTGATGAGAAATTTTTCATTTGGTGTTTTTGTTCCACATTCTTCCAGCAGTTCAACATGAGCAAGACTCTCTGATAAGTCCTGCATAGAGAGGGGGTCTTTTGGAGAATCCTTCCTATGTTTCTCCACAGGAAAAGCAGACGGAAAACGTTTGCTGAGTTTTCCTACTATATCTTCTCTGAACATTCCTTCTATGCCTTGATTACTTACTGGCCCTACAGGTGCTTTGGCAAGGTTCCTGCTTCTGATGTGTTTAAAATAAATGGGGTTTAGTAATATGAAGCCTTTTGGACATTGTCCTTCAAGATCTTTCTTCTCTACCTTTGTGTTTTTAATTTTCATCTGCTGTGTTCAGTATGGTGTCTTAAGTCTCCACAGAAGTCTACCACACAGCTAATAGGATTCACATGGATTTCAGTTCTGCCTGAAGGACGGATGCTTTGAATACATACTTTTGCTGTTCCTGTGGAAAAGGAGTTGACAAAAACTGCCGCAAGAAAAGTATAGACTTTCCTCCAATAACACTTCAGTGGTAGGAAAGACTTATGGGTAAGAAACGGGTATTTGTGTGGCTGAGGATTAATGACTGATTAATCAGTAGTCTTGTATTGGGGAAAAGCTGAATGAAGTTGATCATCAGACTATAACAACTCTCGCTGTGTTGACCAGAACCAGCTTACTTATGTTTCAGACAATTGACATCTCTGTAACTGTGACACATCCATAGTGTGAAGGGTAAGAAGACATTAAAAAGCAAAAGGACAGATCAAACACTGTCTCACATTTAATCAGTGCCTTAGTCAGCCTTATGCCTTTAGATGTCTTGCTCATGATTTTGAAATTTTAGGATTGGCAACTCTAGTATTTAAAATGACAAAGTCTTCTTAAACTGTTTCCCAGCTTTCCTAAGTTTTTGCCATGACTTTCAGACCTGTGCTGACATACATACTTAGTTGACAGCACACTGCAGGAAAAATTATATCTGATCCCAGAAACTATTTAATTGTTGGGTTTTCTTTAATGTTTTTTCCTTAATTATTTTGTCTTTCTGTATATGCTGAATGATTATGCAGTGCCCAAATCATAATTTTGAATAGGTTTGGCAATTATTTTTTTTCACTGTTGATAGTACTTAATTATTCCCAGGTTTTATTTTTTAAAGTGTAATTAATAAAATATACCATAAACAATCAGCATCTCATTTTTTTCTGACATCAAAACCCTATTAACAGACTTTGGGAAAACACAAGGGGGAGCACAAGGCAGGGCAAAAGATGTCTTTCATTGGCATATATAGTTGTGAGACAATGAAATCTGAATATTGCCTACCCTGATCCCCACTGGGATCCCTGAGTCCACAGAATGATCCTAATTGAATTTTCCCTGCCTAAATGGAGTATGGCCTGTTGTGAACCTGCTTTGAGCATGATGACAGGATGGGACGTCTCAGAGCATCACTTCTGTGAGACCCAGGGCCTTCCTTCTATTACCTCTATTATCTAAACAAATAACCTTGGACAAATCAATTTACATTAATCCAACCTAGCCATTTAAACCTCTGTCCTTTCCTTTAAAATGTCTCAATCAAGTTTCAAGTGAAACTGCTCGAATATTTATCTCTTAGAATGTGCCTGTGTATAACAAGAGAAATCTGTAATCTTTTATTAAAAATATAGAGATGTTTAAAAGAGTAAATTAATGTATGGATTATAGCAAGTTCTTTCTGCTTTGTAACACCAAGCACAGAATCCCTTAGCCACACTTGTATTTTTATTTATCCTAAAATGAGTTGGCAAAGTGAGATTAATCTTGTATTTTCTTCTGTTTTCTTCTTTCATTCATCACAGGCAGAACTTAGTATTTCAACATTTTGTTGTATAAAATGAAAAATCTGCACCCACAGTGAGCTTCAGCCATGTTTACTGCAGTAATCACACAGGATTAGTTCTTTATGATGCTTCCTGTGTAAATGCACTTGAAATAGGTAGCAGTATGAACAGTGATTATTTAAATTTATGGGAAAGTTGTTTGAAACTTAATGAATTTCATTACTCCATTTGATAATAGGACATTTTTCAAGTCTTGCTTTTTTCAATGTATAAAGGACTTTATCTAGAAAATAATCTAATTTAGCTTTCTCTTATTTTGAAAATTACAGATCAGTGCATGATTATTTTCACACATGCTCTGAGTTAATTCATAATCCTGTGTTTGTGTAATAATTCTAGTGTTTTATAGAAGTTACAATAGTTTTATGCATAGGAATAGTCCTGTTGTCAAGTTAAGCTCTTGTGTATTGTCTGTTTTTGCTGGTTTTCTTCTGATTTCATATTCAATGAGTGGAGACTAGGGACTGACAAGGGAAGCTAGACACAGCACGTAAGAATTAACAATGTTTAACAAACAATTAATTTAATATTTAAGATTTTCTATATACGTGGAATGGTGTTCTTAATGTTTCTACCTGCTGAAGTTCTTGTATTCAAGATATGAGTTAACAATCATACATCTCACTCTTTGCCTAAGTTGTTAGTTTTCCTGCTTTTGTGAACATGCTGAGATGGATATTTCTAGCACTGGCCAACTCAATATTTCTATAGGTTTACAGTATATTGTGTATGAAGCTGCTTGGTATGTTCAGAGGAGTAAGCATGCCTTTTTGAAGGAATTCTGAGGAATGATAAGCTACTTGGATAACATCCTTTTAAATTCTACTACATTTTGTTTACAGGTTGTTATTCCATGAAGTTTCTATGACAATATTGCTTATAGTTTCAGTTGTCCAATTCCAGTTGAGATTTGGGTTTAGATACATTGACCTGCAAAGAAAAAACAGTTTTCAATGCAATGTAACTTCACACCTAGGAAAGGCCGTAAGAAAAAATCAGTGCATTGACTTGCTTAGCACATTACGTGCAAGCTGTAAGACAGTGCACAACATAGTATTTCAAAGACCTTATCTTTTTGATTTTTATGGCTAGGGCTTCATGCTGAATAGCCAGAATTGTTAAGTGCCAAATGCCCCTCTCTCAATCATCTAGGCTAACCCCTCATGGGCAGGGACATCCTTCACTAGATCAGGTTGCTCAAAGCCTCGTCCAACCTGACCTTGAATGTTTCCAGGGATGGGGCATCTACCACCTCTCCGGGCAACCTCTTCCAGTGTTTCACCACCCTCATTGTAAAAAATGTCTTCCTTATGTCCAATCTAAATCTACTTTCTTTCAGTTTTATTTCAGAAAACCATTTCCCCTTATCCTATCACTACAGACCTCTCTCTCTATCTTTCTTATAAGCCCCCTTTATATATTGAAAGGTCGCTATAAGGTCTCCCTGGAGCCTTCTCTTCACCAGGCTGAACAACCTGAACTCACGCAGCCTTTCTTCATAGGAGAGGTGTTCCAGCCCTTTGACCATTTTTGTGGCCCTCCTCTAGACCCACATAGTTGCCTTATCCCTTTTGAGTTAGAGCAAAGAAATTCTGGCCTTATCACAAAAATCTTTACAGACACAACAGAAATTTAAAGACTTTCTAAAATGTGAAAAATTGAACCTGTCATTGCTGTGTTTGTACTCTTACAGATTTTTTTATCACTCCCGAAAGAGGAAGTATTCTTTGGTTAAAACCAAAGGACTCACGGTTGAAGATTTTGTACCAGCTTCAAGATTTTCTGTTCTCCCTAGTCAGTTCAACTCTCATCACATTTTGTCAGCGACACTAGGACCCTCTTCAGCAACCTTTCTTTCCCATTCCCAAGCTTTGACTCTGGATTGCATGGGTCAATCAGCACCCAAATACATTTTTCCTATGGTCTGGCACAAAGACAAACCTTGAAAACCCTACTGAAGTCGTTCCAGAAATATCCCAGTAGTTAGAGACAATGCATGGAGTGAGAAAGGACCCAACTGGGAGAGTGGTGATCACCTTGCCCCCACCAGGCTTGGTACTGCCATGGCTCAATAGCTTCATATAAATCTTGCTCTAGTATCGCCGCACAGCCTTGCAGACCGCAGTGCAGGCATAAGCCAAAATTATTGTCATAAAACCCTCAGTTGATTACTTTGTGCCACACTCTAGTCTCTACAGGGAAAGTTTTATCACTTCCCTCATATTTTAATTGTATCCATCCTACAGCTGGTAGCAAGATGTCCGAACAAATGACATGAGTTGACAAGCCTTTCAAATGATTGAAGTGACTGGGTTATATCTATTGGTGTGAGAGAGAAAAAAAGAAGAGTAAATGAGAAGAAAAAGTAGAAACAGTTTCTTCCCATGCACTTTTCTCCCAAATAAAGCAAAAAGGTGAAGATTACATAACTTCTCTAGCCTACTGCCTGTTTATGCAGTAAATCTATACCAGTAGGAGATTTCTTAACTTAACTGTGGTCTCGTGTATAAGAATGATATGGGTAGTCTCACATCATATTTATTCATTTAATAGAGGGATTTACTGGCAATGTCTGATAACCATATTTTGTAGCTTAGATCATTGTTTTTCCTTTATATTAATAGTTTCTCTCTATCTTGCTATTTAAATAAGACATCTCTGTAGTCCTGAATATCAACAAAAAAAACTTTTTAGCTGGATGACATAACTTGGCAATCAGCAAATTAGAACAGCATGGAGTTTTTGATGAAAAAAATATTAAATGTGTGTCTCATAACTCTGCTGCTGAGGTTTGGTTAAACACATAACCTTTATTTGAACTTATCTCATTAATCATGGGCAAAAATGTAGCTATTTCACATATGGGACTATGGAAAAAGATAGCATGGTCATTTACCACTCTGGAGTGCTCACTCCCCAAAGACGAAAGATAAGTTCTTTAGGGCGAGTTGACAAGGCGCAGGTTAAATACCCATACTGGCTTTCCCCTGGAAAGTTCATGGAAATCACTATTTTTTTTTTCCTCTGGTAAATTACAAAAAGTTCACCTTATTGGAGGTTGTTAAAAGTTGTTAAAAAGAGCTCAATTTTTTTAGGATTTTTTTTCTTTTTGATATGACAGCAGTTTCCTATTATGGAAGCCAAAAATGTCTTCTTTTCATTTGCAGTTATTCCCTTCATTTTTCCTTCTACTTAACTCTGCAGTCCTCGGTTTCACACAGACAACTAGGAGTTCGATAGTTTCTCAGGCAGTAGGTTTTTGTCTGGTTTGGCATCCCACTAGCTCATTGTTTTCCTGTCTCAGGTTTTGCAGCATCCACCAGCCACCATTTACTTGATGTGTTCTAGCAATCTTTTGTTCCTGAGTGTTAGAAGCTGACTCGCTGCTATCTACAGGGTCTTGCTAGATGCTGTGACCTTAAAGAAAGCAATGCCCTGTTAGTTTCAAAAATGACCCTACGCTACTGAAACACTCTTTATATAAACCCTCCCCTGAGGCGCAAGCACAGTACAGTGTTACACTGAAATGTTGCCATTTCCTTCCGCCTAAAAATACACAAGGTCCAGGATTCTCCTAACATATCAAATCCCTGGCTCAGTCCACTGTGACATATGCGGAGATTAAATTTCATCCTCCTGATGATGTGGGAATTTGGGAAATTAACATTCAAAGCTTCTAATTATAAGAGGAGTGGTGTGCCTGTCAATTTCAAATGATGACATGTGTGATAAGACTGTGATCTTACTGAGTTTTCTTAGAAACCCAAACCATGTGTGTGTTAGATATATACACTTAACACTAATCATCCCCTCAAGGTACCTCTCGTAGGCTGCCCTCCCTCTGTGAGGAATGAATATTTGGGCTGTAGGTGAGACATGGGACTATGCAGTAGTAGCCAGGACCATGACCACTTCCTTTTTCTTTGCTTTTTGCTCCAATACTGTAAGTGTAAATTGCTCCAAAAACTTGTGGTATCTTGAACACCAAGCTCTACAAGTCCAGAATAGAATCATAGAATCATTTAGGTTGGAAAAGACCTTCAAGATCATCGAGTCCAACCATAAACCTAACACTGCCAAGTCCACCACTAACCTGAGTCCCTAAGTGCCACATCTACATGCCTTTTAAATACCTCCAGGGATGGTGACTCAACCACTTCCCTGGGCAGCTTGTTCTAATGTGTGATAACCCCTTTGGTGAAGAAATTTTTCCTAATATCCAAACTAAACCTCCCCTGGTGCAACTTGAGGCCATTTCCTCTTGTCCTATCACTAGTACTCTAACAGTACTAGAAAAATGATGCTTTTGGCTATCTATCTCCCTTTTTCATTTGCTAAGTTAACTGCATGTAAGTACCAAAGCAGGCCCCTGTGCCACTGGGATGATAGGAGCAAAGACTTCACCATGCATTATCAGGTGAATGCTGTAGCCAAGATTTAGGGTCTTCAGCAGGAACTGCTCCAGTGAGTGTCTGGAAAGCAAGGATTCAATGCCTAAGTCTCTTTCATTCCAGTTGAGTGATCCAATTTACAAGGCTGTGAAGTCAACAGCTTTCCTGTTGGTCTCACTGAACATTGAAATACTGATGTAACATGGCAGAGTCCCAGTGAGGCAGAGAATACTGCCTACAATACTGCCCCAGGAGAGATTCATGTCTGTCCTCTAAAACAAAGAGAATGCACATTGGAGTAAGAGTCTCCACCACCTCTGGTGACTGTTCTTACCATGAATTTTCAGCAGCTCTGGCACTGTGCTTTCTCTTGCTGTTTGCAGAAGGAGGGCTTAGTACAGTTCCCACTTTTTAAAAAAAAAAAAAAAAAAATCATTGTGGAAGTAGCTGCCTTTTTTCTCGTTTTCAATACAGGAATCTTACATGGTTATACATGACCACAACACTCTTGCACACTATTTACAGAACCTAGAAGGTGACTCCTAGTTTCCAAATATTGCGCTTTTTTTTTTTTTTCCTTTCTGGCCAGCCAGAAGGAAATCAGGGATTAATCTGCAATGACAGACTATTTAAGCCAAGATTTGAATGAGTCTGGCAGGTGTGAGTCAGCTGCTGTCTTCACACACTGCCTGGGCAGCTGCAGGTCCATAAAGTACCTAAAAACCACATACTGAGAACTACCCATGTGTCCTGTTGCAGGGAACAGTGATAGTCTCTGATTTGTTTTTGGTAGGTTACTACACATAAATACCATATGCAAAATAATAGTAAATATATATCCACAAGGAGATGTTCTTTTCCTGTCTCGTAAACATGATGAGGATCCTACTTTGCAACCTCCTGCATATGCACTGAGTGCCAGGCACCAAAAGCTACAAGAAGAGCAAGCAAGGCTAAACCATGCAACTGCCAAAGTGTTTGCATGCATCAATGAATTCCCAGAAAGCTCCGAAACATCACTGCAAGCCCAGAGCTGGTGACCGCAACACGTACATCCCTGCAACCTCTGGAGGTGGCTGTACTTAAACCTGTTCAAGTTATCTAAATCAAGTCAGGAGTGTGGGCAGCGGGTGGTGTCACCTGCGGATTTTCCAAGATAGAACCAGCTGGGAAAGACTGGAGCAGATAACCACTGAAGGGTTGATATCAGCATGGGCAGAGGCTTCAGACTGAAGAAATGTGCTGAAATAGCCAGTCCTCTGACCGGCTTGGCCATCATTCCCCATTTGTCAAGACCCTTAGAATTTGGCTGCTATAGCTGGTGGCTTCCCGTTTTGGCAGAGCTGTTCCAACCCACCTCCCAGCTGCCTTGAGTCATGACTGAAACTGTGTTTATCCAAAACAGCACATTTATAGTTTTGTGAATACCAAATTCATCATTTTCTCCCTTTTCGCTGGGTGCTTGTGAGGAATCAAGAAGAACAGCAATGCCTTATAGAAGTCTTTAACATAACTTACATTGTATCTGTTATAATAGATCAATGGGATGGGGACATTCCTTTCCTTATAATTTAAATGATTCAGAGAAAAGAAAAAGGACATAAAGATATTTTGAGGTTTCTAAGCAATTTGAATGCATGTAGTATTAGAAGACCATATGTAAATAAATGCAAGCTTTTATGCCTAATTTCAGAAGCTCTGTCTGGTTTTCCAAAGCTCATGAAAATTATTTAAAATAATTCATCAAAATCTCTTGCAGTAAGCAGCACCAGATGTATGGGTGATGATGTAGACAGACATCTGAAACTTGAAAATCACTGCCCAAACATAACCATTGGCTCATACTTTGAGTCACATCCAGTCCTGTTGTGGATTTAGAGAGACAATTCAGACATGACAGGCTGATTTATTACTCTAGCTTATTCCAGTTTCACCCACTAAAACAAATGGAATCACAGGGTAAGTTGTGGTGATGAAGTTAGAGGAGTTGTGTCTCATTTCCACTCTCCCAGGCCAGTCAGATGTTCTGTCTGATGCAGAAATGCCTTGAAAGGCAGGTTAAAATTAGGGAGTTTTCTGCAGGACTCTAGGATGTGTATTTGCTGTGAAGTATAAATTCTTCAGAAAGAAAATTCCACACTTTGAGAAATATTTGTAATATTCTTTACTATTCTACTTGTAATGACCTTTTGATACCTTTACCTCTTTGCAAACAGTGTTTGGGTAATCTTTCAACAAATTATGCTAAACCACTGGCAGGTTATAAAGAACACATGTGCTAGACGACCATTGATTTTTCTGTTAGTGATCTTAAGAAGAGAGAAATTAATTAGCAAACAGTGGGATTTGTCTGCTCTACACCTCCTGCCCAGTCAGCTTTGAAAACACCTACTAGCTGAAACTGTTAATTAGGCAAAAGACAGGAAAAGTACTGAATGAATATATAGGAATATGATTCTTGTCAGAAATATTTCAATTTTGATATGAAACGTGGCTTATAAAAAGTTATTTCAACATTTAAAGCCTCTTTGCTAGCCAAGTGGAACAAATAGTCTAAAAGGAAATGCAACAAGTATCATAATTTAGGAATTAGCATAGTCCAAAATCTGAAAATGGTTGACTATTAAATGAGTTGCTCATGGGCTTTCAAAGAAAAAAGTAAATCATATGTGAAATCAAGTATCTGCACCCATGACTTAAGTGGGACTGATTCTTCAGGTTGAGGTTTGTTTATACGGTATTCCACGGGTAGTTGAAGAATATACACTTCATTCTACCTTTTAACCCAGTGAAAGCTGGTGCTGTATGTCCTGAACCGGGGTTGTACAAAGAGCTTTTTGCCTGTGAGGTGAAGAGGCAGTCTTCCTCTGAATGCGGGGACCAAGGGCTTCTTTGCACCCCATTTCAGTGAGTTTCAGTAAGGGAAGGTGAAAAGGGAACTGCAGTGTTGTGTTTAGGGTGCTCCAGCAAAGAAAGAATGGGATAAAAAGAGGTAGGAATGAGAACTTCACTGTCCTTGCCTTTTCTGTCAAGAGGATGCTGAAAATGCTTTATCGATCAGGCCACATAAGTAAATTAGGAGAGGCAATACTTAATTGGTGAATCATGGGACAATACAGTTGAGCAGCTCAACATAATGAAAAGTAGATATTTTGGAGCAAGCCTGTATTCTTTGAAGACCTTGGGAATTTAAATTTTGAAACAAAATACTTTCTGTCTTTATGCCAATTAGATGGCAGCTGAATCATGGGTTTAAGACACCTCTCTTGTGGGCAGAAGCAACTACAGCAGCACACCCTGTGTTAGTCCCGCTGTGGATCTAGCCCAAATGCTACAGTCTTTATTCACACTGAATAGTACCTGTTCACCAGAATGAACTAATTTGAAGCAGACTTTCCCCATGGGAAAGCTGTAGTAAAAAAAGGAAAAAGTAAAAATACAAAGAAAGTTCATTTGTGCTAGTTAAAAAAAATAGTAAGTTTAAAACAGTGAAATAAATTAGGATTTATATTTAGTTAACAATGAGTTATCACAAACCATTCCCATATATTTCCTGATGGTTTACCATTACATAACCTGCTCTATATTTATAATGTACATCTGGCATACTGTACTTCTATTCAGATCACTTTAATTAAACCAGCCTCCAAGCTCCCATATAAAACAATGGAAGTTCTGAAATGCAGGAAAACAGCAGCACGAATTCATGAATAGCCCTGTATGTGAAGGCAGGCAATCTGCAGATTAGTGTGGTGGTTTCCTGTTGTTAACACCATAAACTTGTTGAACTCCGTTAGCTAAATTCTTCTAACTTCAGCCCAGTCGCTGCAGCTACTGCAGAAGAGATGGGCCAGAAGAGAAAAGATGAATAGCGATTGGAAAGACAAAAAAAAAAAAAGCTAGCTTTGTGGGCTTGAAAAGGACCGCAGTGCTTCGGAACTCTGACTAAAATGACAGTATCAGTGTTCTCTCTCAAAGACAAAAATTGCTTAAACCAAATAATCAGTAATAGACAGGCACAAGAGGCCAATGTTGAAACAATTTCTAAAAAAGGCTTGATGATTTAGACTTAATTTTCAGTAAATGTCTTGCTTAGCCACCAGTCTCAGAGGGACTGAGAAGTTCCCAGTAGGCAGAGCTCTTCTCATGAGGACCTCAATTATATGTATTTAAAAATAAATGATACTGCAGTGTTTGGGTGCAGAAGGTTATTTCCAGTCTCTAAAAATCTTAATATCCTAACAAGCTATTTAAATCCTCAAGCAATTACCAGAGATTACTTTTAAAAGCTACAGGATTGATATAATTCATTATTTTTAAACCTTGTTGCAGGCCTCTAACAAATTCTCAGTATGGATAAGGACCCTTGTACAGGCAAATAAGTCTGCCGATTAAAGGCTTACTTTTCTTAGCTAATTTTCACAAATGCTGCAGAATCTGTGAACAACAGTCAGAAAAACATGAATATTGGAGAGCAACTGTTATATATTTATCTTTACATAAAACCCCATTATTAATATATTCTACAATAGCTATAAAAGAATAATATTCTATTACAGGCTCATAGTATCATAGGATAATTCAGGTTGGAAGGAACCTTAGGAGGATTCTAATCCAACCTCATGCTCAAAGCAGGATAGACCATGAAATTGATAGTTCCTCCAGCCAGATATCTGCAACTAATAAAATAGAAAACAGCTGAACCCTTCTTACAGAACCCAGTTGCAATATAGCCTAGTGGTTTTAAAATGTTGGTAGAGTTCCTTTTGCCGTCAATTATTTAATTCACCTAGAAGTGGAATTAATTGGTAAAGGTTACATTATCTAATTAGTGAACTGAATGTGTGCCTTTAAGCCATCAAACGAGTTCTTATTACGAATGCTCACTCTGTGAACTACTTGATATATAACTGATCGAGACCGTAACATCTGTTTACAGTATATCCTTTGTCAAATGCTTTGCCAAACAGTGCAGTTCTCATTTTTACCTCTCTTTG
Source organism: Haliaeetus leucocephalus (assembly GCF_000737465.1). Lineage (NCBI taxonomy): Eukaryota > Metazoa > Chordata > Aves > Accipitriformes > Accipitridae > Haliaeetus > Haliaeetus leucocephalus. The sequence goes on from NW_010973351.1 coordinate 1,163,286, forward strand.
CACCTTTTTATCCTGTTCTTCCCTTCTGGAAGACTGTCCTAAACACAAGCCCATAGACATGAAAGGTCTGTTTTCTGATCTTTTGAACAGAAAGGGCTAATTTCACCAAATAAATTATTTGCAGTGCTTAATATGACCAGTGCAAATAACTCCGTAAGCCACAGGGGAGGGAAGTTTCTCTTTTTCCTGCTGCTTCTGCTGTTCAGGGAGATATTGAAGTTTTAGACATTATGAAGATTATCCAAAATGACATTAGTCTAGTCACAACTGTAGCAAAATCCTCCTGTGTTATACAAATTAATTTGCTGTGAAAACCTGTATAAAGAGATTCTGAACAAATAGAGGACCACTGAAATCTTACTCTTCGTTGTACAAATAAAATTTGTAATTAAGATTTAGGATGGGGAGTTTATATTTGTGCTTCCGACAGCCCTTCTCCACAGAGCGCTGATATCCCTTTTGCTTAAAGATTCAGGAGTTAGAGCATTATTTTATTGTAAATTACAGGACGTAAGAATTAATGGCATAATCATTCCAAAGGGCAATATTTTTAAGGTAATAATATAATATTCATGCAAGGCAAGCCTCTGTAGGGCTGTGTGGAGATGTGAGGTACAGGGGAAGAGAAGGAAGGTGAAAGTGGAAGAAAAAGTAAAGAGGCCAAGAATTAGGATGCTATCCCTACATGTAAGTGCATATGGCAACTCAGAAGGAGCAACAGACAGACAGGGATCCAAAAACCTTACCCCTGCTGTGGCCAGCTGTGCAGTGGTGATACAGCAGCTGAAATAAGAGGCAACTGCTGTGTCCTCCTGCTAGTCCGAGACCTGCAGAGTTGCTCCTCGTGCTGCTTTGTTCCCCAAACTGCTGGTGTGGACCCAACCCCGGTGGCATGGGCGTTGTACTTCTAGTTGGTAGCTAGTGAAGAGAATGGCTGCAACTGCAGTAAAGAAAATATGGCTATACACAGCAAAGTGTGAATTTTCTATGACATTACTTGGCTTGTGATTGCACAAGCCAAGCTTATTCTGGAAATCATGAACCTCTATAATTCACAGGCAAATAACGACACATCGGCATCCAACAGCATACTATGATGGTCATCTTAATTTGCTTTGAAATTCGAAGTCTAACATTGATTACTGTCCTAGTATTAAATATTGTTCAGCAGCCACTCGAGAGCAGGACGAACAATGCTGATGTGCAAGTCCTACAAGTCATAAAGGCAAAATGGCATACAAAGCTCCCAGTGTTGCTTGGTCACCACGCCAGATATTTATCAACAGAGGCAAAGAGATGCCTTAGCATATTTTGTATACATAGACTTTAAAAATGCAACAGAGAAGACCTGCCTGTCTTATGGAAGCGAATTCAAGAGCCCATGTGGGCTTCTAATCGGTGGAGCTAATTAGTGACATAGTCCTTCTGGAATGGGAGAAACAGGTCCACTAGAGAGAATGGCAATAGTAACACTGTGAGTCCAGGTGCAGAAGTCACCACTGATGTACTGGGAACAACAAGAGAATGCAGATGAAAACCAAAGCCCAGGTCTGTGAAAATAAATGACTGTGTGATCTGCAGTAAAGAAAATGAGGGTACGTCTTCAGATGAACAGTAAAGCCCATCTGCAGACATTTTACAGTGCACTTCAGAGTCCTGGGGAAGTGGGCAGGAGAATAGCAGCCGGGTGAACAGAGACTGGGACAGAAACTGCCAGTGATCAATTATTAGCGAGTAACAGAGAAAAGCAGAAAAGAAACACTTGTAGTGCTGCAGCCTTTCAAACGGTGCACTATAAATCCTGCTGTTTTCTTCAGGTATTAGTCTTTCTGTTTTCACAGGGAAAAGAAATCAAGAAAAACATGGAAAGGATCATGTGTAAGTTATGGCCATGTAGGGAACTGAAAGCTCCCTCGTGGACATATCAGTTGACTTAAAATAACTGGAGATTAGGTGTCCAAATTCCTTAAGATGTTTGAACGTTTTAGTCACTTCATTAATCACTGAAGCCAGGAGGGGGATAGGGTATGCTTTCTTCCATGCAAAGAACCGTAAGAGGGTTTTCTGTGATTGACGCAGATGTTAGATGTTAGATACTGAGAAAGGTTTCTTTGGGCTCATTGTTTATTTGATGAAAATTGCAGCTTTAGAGGAAAGAAAAGAATGTAAAGTCCCAGATTTTGTTTCAACATTTGCAAAATAAATTACCTTTATTTTTGAAGTGACACTTCATTTCAATATTGCCTGAATTTAATACGTAAAAAAGAAAATAAGTCACTTTGCGCATACAGGTGTGCTAATAAGATATGGCATTTTTATGGATTGCTGGTCTCATGAGGTTTTCAAGGTCTCAGAGACAGGTAAAGCATAATGTACTGTGTGGATCTTCTAGCTGTTAGGTTGCCTCCACTCCCAGACACAGAATGGGACAAATATCCCATGTATTTTAATCTAAGATTTGCCTTTGACTCTAACAGAATGAAATATACATGCTTGCCAAAGAAATAAAAATTCACAGTAGAAACTAGCTAATTTTAAGTTGCGAACAAAGTCCCAAAATGTGGGTAGCATCCCAGGGTTGTTTTGCTATATAATTCTATTTCCACTAAAATTGTCAACCAGTAGCAGTGACTATAAAGTTTTATATTTTATTTTGTATGGGTAAGACTTGGCTAGAGAAGATACCTTACTTCTTAGAACTATATTTGGATTAGCTCTTCTGTGATCATGCTGAACTGCATGAATTTCATGAAATACTTTAGCATGTGAGGAATTGTTACAGCAGTCAGGAGATGCTGCATGAAAATCAAACAAAAGGGGTAAGTGGAGCACAGCTGTGAATGGGAGTAAATGTATTTAAGGCAACTCTTTTATTGCAATGTGTTCCTCCTTATTTTAATTAATTTTTATCATTCTATCAAGTAATTTTTGCTATTTGGAATGATGGTCAAAAACCTGAAAACGTTGCAACCGTCATGATATTTTCTGTGACTCTGTGCTACTGATAAGCCCCACAGCCAGGTATATCTTCTGCAAAATGTCAAAGTACATTTGATACTAGATTGTATAGTTATTTGTGCATTGCAAAATTAACCACATTTCCAGAAATGTTAAGAATCCAAACTGAGGTTGGCCACGAATTACCTAATTTGAGACAAGGAATTTGTTGAGCTTTTAGGATGTGCTCACAGTTGTTCTTCTGTCTCTTTTTTAACATTTTGAGTCACTAAAGCTCCATGCTGAAAAGGTCTAATACCTGTGGTTTACAGTCATCTGTTACCCATTCATTAGAGGGGCTTCTCTGAACCACTCCTTTCCCTGCCCAACACTGAGGTTTGAGAAACAACCCACACATAAAACAATTGCAGTCAACAAAACAATCAACCCCATTGTTCTCTGCAGGGATTTGCTCCAAAGAGTACATCAACTGGAATTATTTAGAAAACTAAATTACTGCAAGATGGAGTCAGAAGCATACTGGCAACACTTTGAAAAAGCATCTTGTTTGTTCTCTGCTTGCTTTTAAAAATATCTTTTCATTAAAAACGTTAGTGAGAAAATATTAATAGAAAATTGCATATAGCAATTTCAGTGTAAGAATGAGAGCTTATTACTTGACTTTTGTGGTCTACTGTAATCCTGTAATGTTTTACATGGGATTTTTCATGAATGCAAAGCTTTCCGTTTGGACACAGTGATGTATAACACCACAGCCGAAACATTTTCCCCATCTTTGCTTGTATCACAAATTTATAGATAATTTAGTGAGAATCAAGCTGAGCTGAGGATGATGATCAGCTCTTTAAGTCACAAGTCCCTAAAAACAAGTTTTCTGGCATTTCTCAGGTTAGTCCAACATAGTAAAGAGAAGACATTCCTGATGCTGTTAATTTAGCCCGTGCTCTGCATTTTAGCAGGTGATGTCAGAACCTGGCTTCACACAAGATGAGCAAGAGAATGAAGAAGACCCAGTGTGTGCTCTTGGCCATTTTTTGAAGAAGGGAAATATGCCTATATCTCTATTTCAGAGAGTCAGAATGAGCTGTTGTTATCTGCCAGAAATAAAAAGGGCAAAACTCTCATTATCTTTCAAGGCATCAGGATTTCCCCCAGAAACCGGTTTCAGTTACGACACTGATTTACGCGTAGTTACCTGTCACAATTAGAGAGTCAAGACAGGTCAGCACTTATCACATAATAGTATCTGAGGCAGGTTTTTTCCTTCCTATTCTAATTCTAGTAAGCCAGAAAGATAACAGTTATCACAAGATGAGGTTGGAAAAGTCATTTAGATTACAGTTTTCAAACTTGAGAGACCAAAAATAAGCTCTAAATGCATATTTAGGTGCCAAATTAGCCACGAGTTGCTTTTAAGCCTGTATCAGTGAAAGATACCAGTCGAAGCTAATGATCTAGCTGCCTAAAAGAGATGGGAATGATCACCTAGCCAAACAACTAATGTGTAGTATATATGTTTGGAAAATTAAATACTAGGGAATTGGTACCTGCAGTAATAGCTGTCTTTTAAAGAGGTGATGATGTGAAAAAACCCTCTAGACTGACGTTCATATCAGTTATCAACTCTCTTGATCTGAAAGCAAAGGATTGCCTGGAGTATATTTCAGTAACTTAAGTGACTTAAGCATGGCAGGTAAAGCAATTAAAAAACTTTGGGATTGAGCAAGGGAAAAAACCACTCTGTTTCTAAGCACATGACAAGGGCAACTTGCTATTATTAGATTTTCTTTTTTGAAAAGCTAGATTTCTTTTTATTGAGAAGTTATTTAATTTACACTGGTGTCTGTGACACACATGAAGTAATTAATTTCATCTGTAATTTCATTGTGAATTTCATTATATGAAATTATTTCATGTGACAACAATCTATGCTGGAATGTCATAAGTGAATCCCAGAAGGGGGTGCTTATTCTCTGGGCTGGTAATATTTAGAGACCCTCATGTGCAGGAAAGCTACCATGCATAAGAAAATTAAAAGTGCACATGGATGTTCAACATGATGAGTGGAGCTGATGAATCTACAAGGATAACTGTCTTTTCTTCCAAGTCTCTTTTTTTCCCACCTTTGCTAGTAAAGCTTCATAACCAAAGAAAATGGATATTCACATGTTCAGTTTCAGTACTGTTAATCTCGTAAGAGAATTTTATGATTGCAACTGAACTTTAAATAAAAAAAAAAATTAAAAATCTGTTTATCAATTTCTAGTGGTAGAGAGTGTAGGGATTTTATCTGCTTGCTTAGCACCTTCTCACAGCAAATTAAGAAGTTTGTCACTCTGATATTCGACTTCCCCCCCCAATAAAATTTGAACAAAAAGTGATTATGTATGTAAAGTAGTCTCCACCTTCACAGCCTTCCACTATAAATTCTTGATCTAACATCCTCAAAAAAAGGTCAGTTTTCTAATACTGAAAATTTCAAACTCAGGGTGCCATAACACCTGAGAATGGAAGGCCTTAATATACCATAATCGATGACAAATGTCAATGACAAAAATCAATAAGGTACTATAATACCTAGTTCTAAATCAAATAAGAATAACATTTTAAGCCACAGATCTCTATAATATATAACATTACATATATTTAAAATAAATAATACTGATAAAATTTCAATGGGTCTAAGTTAAAAATTATGACCAGAGAAGATCACACAAAAGATTTGTATGGCTACAAAAGTACCATTAGCCACCTACTGAACAAAAAAACCCCAAACGTATAAAAGGCATAGTGCACAGATCCAAAAAAATGAGGCTGATAAAGAAGTAATATTATATGATTTCTGTTATTTAGAATCAATTAGCTGATAGGAAAGAGCAACAACAGAGAAAGGTAATTTTCTGTTCCTTGAATGATCATTCAGCAAGTATCAGAAAAGTGAAGGACTTTCTCAACTCTGGGATTAGTTCAGAAAATCATGATGTACTCACATCACACAGTGAATAATACAGACTGCAGCACAATTAAACTGACATCCAGAGTAGAAAGATGCAATAAAGAATTGTTAATATGGGACAAGCTGTACAAAGGAGAGTTTAGAAAAGAAAAACAGGAAAACAGAAGAATTTATATATACAAATGCAAGTAAATATATGCGTGTGTATATATATATGTAAAACTATATATTTACAAATACACACACACATATATATCTCCATATCTATATCGTTACACATACACACATTTGTATGTAAGAATAGAATTGGTAAACAAGAAATGGATTTTAGCTCAATGTGGAATAAGATAGCTTTCATTTACAAAAAGTAAGACAAGCTGGAAAGGAGAAAGGTCCATGAGGAACAAGAGGAGAAAACAGCATACATTTTTAACTCTTGGGAAGGAAGTCATCATCAGGAAAATTTGTGAATGCTTTGCTTTACCATGGAGCACAGGGAATGTTTAATGCAAACACCAACCTTATAAATTAGCAAATTATTCCTTTGTCTCTATTTGATCTACAGAACTTGGTTACAAATAGTTTCAAAGGTAGAGTATCCCAAAAGAACAGATCTAGTCTAACACTATAAACTGTCAGCATAAACTCCACTTACAGCAGAAAGGGTTTGAAGACCATTAGTTTCTGGTCTTCTAATGGGTTTGAGAGTGAATATTGCAATGTCCGTGGCAGCAGAGGGGAAAGAGGTCAGCTGAGGGACTGAAAGGAGTCATTTGACTAACCCAGAAGGCCAAGGCATACAGAAGGAATAGGTCAGAGAATATAACTGGTTTTACATATACTGGTCCTCAAATGTCTCATCCCAGGATATTTAAAGAACTAGAAATACTGCTTTTGGGTTTGTTGTATTTACTTTTGAGAACTTACAAGGGTAGATGTGGTATTAAAAATAGGAAAAAGAAGAGGCATGGCACACATTTTTAAAAATAGGGGGAAAAATCTGTAGAGAGTTATGGCCTGTTCAACTTAAAAAAACCCTAGTGGAATAACTAATGAAACTGTTTAGCTGCAAGAAAGCAAGGAGATGAGTAGCAGTCAACATGGGTTACTTAAGTACAAATCATGTCAAATCCATGTAATTTTATTCTGTGACAAAGATGCATTAAGGACAGAGGAGAAGAAGAAAATGTCATATATATCTTAAATTTAGACTTACTAAAATCTTGACTCTGATACTGTATCTCATGATATTTTTATAAGGAAACAGTGTATTATTAAGTGTACTTTAGGATAGTGTAAAGCCAATAGGAAAATCATCAATAAGTAGTATTTATTAATGGGCTACTCCTAAAATGAAAGGAAGCACTGAGTCTGATTCTGCCTATGACTGTCGGGGATCTGGCAGTATTCTGTGTTTTCGTTAATGACCTGAACAATGGGAAGGGAGTCATAATTAAATCTGTAGGTGGTGCTGAGATGGAAGGCACTGCATTATACTGATGGATGGGATTTCAGTTCAAAAGGATCTTGACAGTTTGAAAGCACGGTCTGAAGAAAACCAAAATGCAGTTCAAGAGGCACAAGTGAAACAGTGCAGATAGACAGGCCTAATCAGCCACACAAATTCAGGATCTAGAAAAACTGGCTGAGCAACAGGCCAGTAGACAGGGATTTAAAGGTATTAGTAGATCACAAGTGGAACACAAGTCAATAATGTCATGCTGTTGAGAAAAAGATAAGCGCTATCCTGGGAAGATTAAAAGCAAAGCGAATAAACATACAGTATATCTTTCTGCTCTGCTCAGCATTTGTAAGAGTTCAGGAGGAGTACTGCGTGGGGCATTTCAACAGAGGTGTGGGAGACTCTGCAGGAGAGAAAAGAGAACGGTCAGACATCTGAAAAGCAGCTCCTGTGCAGACGGGCTGAGCAACCTGCTCTTTAATGCGTGTAATGCACACAAAAGAAGAATTGGGAGAGTGGCTCATACTGGCCTTAAAAGGCTGCTGGAAGAGAAACAGGATTGTCTTATCTCCATGGCCACACTAAACAGAAAGAAACAGGCTCTATTTACCGAGTATTTTTGGTTAGATATCAAACCCCAGGATTATTAGGTGTCAAAATAAGTTGCCAAGGCACATGTGGGATCTTCCTCACTGGTCTCTATGACAGCTATTAGAGACTTTATTAACTGTTTCAACAAGGGTCTGTTGGGAATGGTATACATAACCTTGTCATTTGGAGGCCAAAGGACGAGAAGGAACTCTTGGAAATCAAGTGTCCAAAGTTTTTGTGACTCCTTGCATGGTGTCACCTCTTCAAAAATGTAATCCAAAGTATTTGGTGTGAGAGTGGAAGAAACAAAATGATGATGGAGTGGTGGGATAGGAAAGCTTATTTACTGACTAATATTCCCTCACACTAGCAAATATGTTTTTTAACCATCAAGTTAGGAAAGGAAAAGAAAATTTATTACAAACCATCCTTGCACTTACCGTTGCACTGAATCTTTTGCTGCTATTTCAGATGTAATTTTGCTGAAGGTAAAACCGATAATAATGATCTACTTACATGGCCTGTTCTCTGTATATCTGTCATATTAAAGTCCATGCTGTTTGTTTATCATGCAGTGATCTATAACTCTCTATTAATTTAATTATACTAAAAGATCTTAAAAGCCTTGGGCTAAGTAACATGTCAATTACAAATGAGTTTAACTTGGAATAAATATAAACTTAATACTTGTAATTTATTGCTTTAAATATAAACAAAGCCCTTACTATGACACAATCTATTATTAATTGCTCCAGTGCCCCAAGTCCAATTAAGCAAATCCATTTACATTTTCTTCAGAGGAAGTCGATGTTCATTTCTCATAGGAAGTGCAAGGAGCCTACCTTTCCACTTCTTTTAAACCCCCTAATGCAACAAAGCACTTCTGTGTTTAATGAAGTGTATCATGTCGGGGGTGAGGGGACTGCTGGTGGCGTGGGAGGTAGAGCCATGTGGGAGGGCTCGTATTTCCTTGAACAAAGTAACTTTCAATCAAATATCTGGTCATATACTATTATTTCTTTAGATATAGGTAATGAATGCATGTTTTCTAGTTGAAGAGTCTGTATTATCTTTCTCCACTACCCTTTCAGTAACAAGAAGAAGCTGTTTGGAGTTATACATGTGTATATGTGTATATGTGCATGTGTGCATGTGCATTATATATGTTCAACTGAGAAGTATCTTAAACTTTTTTATATTAGTTATACTCGCATGGATTAAAGTAGCTAAACTGATTTTTTTTTTTTTTTAATGTGTGTGAAAACGTGTACATATAAAAATGTCAGCCGCTGTGCTGAGACCTGGTACTTCATGCCTGGGGTAAAATTTTATTGCCTAGTTATAAAAGAGAGGGTTTATAGTGGAAACCCTGACACAACATTAACTATGGTTATGCTATCAAAGGAGTGCAGCATTTAAGAATTTAGGAACTATTTCGTTTGTGTTTGTATAGGCAGTCGTGTCTATCTGTGTCTAAAACTTCATCTTGACTTACACATGCCTTTAATTTTTGAACACTTTGAGAAGCAAAGTCACAAACTGGTTCTGACAATAGCATCTTCACATGTGTATCCTTCCTGCTTGTTGTCTATAAACAATAAAAACCTTTCAAAACATGGAAAAAAAATCAACAGTAGAGAGTGTATAGCTTAAAAGTAGATGAGCAATGCCTTTTTTTCCTATTTTTTCAAGTTAGGGAACCGAGTAATGCATAGTGAGTTGCAAGAAGTCACAGACAAATCAGTTACAGAGCTGGGACCAGAGTATAAATCTTCTGAGTTCCAATCCTATACTTCAGATTCATGGCTTCTTCAGCGTTATTAATGAAAAACTGAAAAGAAATGAGCAGAATGGAGATTATAAACATTCAATGGGCAGAACTGAGATTTTTGGGGAATGAGCTCAATCACACATCCCTGTGGTGTCTATCTGTCTAGTTGCATCAAATGGAATGGGCCAGACAATCATCCTTGGGCCTATCACTTATCAAGTTATGAGAAAGATAAGGCTTGTATCTATAAACCTGCACAGGGTTTACAAAATTTCTGATGGGACTTGCAGCTAGCTCACACACTCCTGTGAACATGAAAGGTTGTGTGGGAGAGGTAGAGACTATCACTTGGGTTGCCTGTAGCAAGAAAACAACAGAATATGGAAAAAATGTAGGCTAGGCAGTGCTTCAAAGGATCTCAAGGAGATTAGGTGCTCTAACACTATTCAGTCTTGATGCAAAGCAATGTTACTTCCTAGCAAATAAATTCTGCATTTTCTTGTGTGTGACAATGATATCAAGAAGAAAGCAAAAACAATTCCTGACACATTTCCAAAAATCTTGTTTTGAATCTTATGAAGGCTAATAGTATAGAAGAAATGCAAATATAATACATTACTACTTTTTCCATCTTACAGTACATGGCACACCAACATGTCAATTCACTCTAGGCAATATGTTTAATTACTAGCTATACAAGGGTAGCTGTGTTTAAGCTATTAAACTGTGTTAACATGAACTTTTAACTGTTGATAACACAGAACTTAATGGAAATGTCATAATTCAAGATTTGCTCTCTGGGCATGGCCTTTTAGTGAACAAAGGGAAAGATACACTAGCCCCAGTGATGTTAGATAGTTATATCCATACCATTTAGGTACCTCTGCTTGAACCTTTGTCCTCATATTATTTGAAGTATGGCTTTGGAATCAGAGACTTATAGAATAATTTAAGTTAAGGGGAACCACTTGAGGTCAAATAGTCCAACCCCCTGCTCACAGAAGGTCTAATTTGATAAAGGTTGCACAGGGTCTTATCCTGTCGAGTCATGAACACCTGCAAGGATGGAGACTCCACAACCTCTCTGAGCAGAATGCTGCAGTATTTGACCACCCACATAATAAAATAAATTTCTGTATATCTAATCAGAATTTCCCATGTTTTAGCTTGTATCTGTGGACTCTGGACTGTCATGGTGCACCTCGGAGAAGCTTCTGGCTCTTTTATCTGCATCCTCTGATCAACGCAGTGGCAAACAACAATAGGGTCTTCTTTTAGCTTTCTCTTCTCCAGACTGAATAAACCCAGTTCTCTCTGCCTCTCCTCATATGTCTCATGCTCCAGCTCTAAACCATTTTGGTGCCTCCACTAGACTGGCTCAAAATAAGTCAATATTTTTATTGTACTGGGGACACTAGAACTGGACAAAGCACTCCATGTGCAGGCTCCACAAGCATCAAATAGTGGGGAAGGATAAATTCTCTAGATCTGCTGGCTGCAATCTTTGTAATACAGCCCAGGATGCAGCTGATCTTTGCTTCTTCCTTGCTGCTGCACTACTGACTCATGTTCAACTTACTGTCCACCATGACCTGCAGATCCTTTTCTGCAGAGCTCTTTACCAGACAGTAGGTCCCCAGCCTGTATTGGTGTGGGCAGTTACTCTGTACCAGATCCAAGGCTTTGCGTTTGCTGTTGTCGAACTTCATGGGGTTCTTGTCAGCTTTCTTCCAGTTCCCATTAACTTTATTTCAGTTCTTATTCACCTTGCTTGGTTGCCACGAGCTTTAGAAGACGGTGCAGTGTTCTTACAATGACACTGGCCGACTCCTTCAATGTTCTTGCATACATCCCATCTGATCCCATGGACTTCTGTGCATGTGTTGTGACTGAATGATCAGATGTTGTCTGGTAATTTCCATTTGTACACCTATGTTTTTCAATTGCTTCAGAAATGTCCTCTTTCTTGCACGTTAATAGCAACATAAACATAGATTATATTTAGACTTGTTTAATGGCTCCTTCAAACAGTCAAAGCACTGTGAAGGCTTTAGTGTAGAAGAGAATACAACTCTCAGACTGTAATTAGAGGAGCGTTTCTTTCCGTGGCGGGCTGGCTAAGCCGTCCTCACTCCTCACCACTCCTTCCTGGCTCCAGACAAGTCCCTCCATTGTGCTGGTACAACTATTTGTGTGGCGCTTTGGTGAAATGGCTTGCAGGGGTTAAAAACAGCCTTTTTTTTCCTGTAGGTTTTTAAAATCCAGCTCCCTTATCTTTCTACTTCCCCACAGAACAGTCCCACTGCCAGAAATAAGGGGAGGAATAAACGTTGAGGTGCAGTATTGACGAGGAACCAACAAGGCTGATGGTGAAACGCTTGTCATGCTGCATCCTCAGAACAAGAAATAAGAACAAGAGTGATACAATGCAGGAGGAAAAAACAGACTAACAAAAGTAATCACACCATCCTATTTCCTACCTTTATTGTAGCATCCTACCATTCTGGCATACCTAAAAATCTCTCAGCATAATGATGACATTTCAAGTAGCAGGATCAATTGTTTTTGTTATGGTGCTTGTATGTATGCAATGTATATGCCCAGTAAAACCTGATTCCACCTACATTGTCTGGTAATTACAATTTATGAAATTCCTAAGATAGATAGAAAAGTACACTTTTTATTACTCCATTCGAGCTACCGTATCTTAATGAAATAGCAGGCACACAGAAATGTGTAAACCGTAGCCTGTTCTAGTAAATGCGAGGTGCTCTTGAGCTGAGCCAGTCTGCACCAGTGAGATGGACTTTAAGAGGAGCAGAGGTAAGACAGAGAGCAGATTGAGCAATAAAATATTCACAGAATAAATGCCACAACCACAAATAATTGAATTAAGCAATAACAAGGCAGACACAGGGCATTTCCTGGGGATTAATGACTAGCTGGGAGAGTTGATGGTCCACGGCGGTCATCAATTCCCTGGGAAATGTCCTGTACCAAGGTCATCATTGCTATTATATCCCCCTTTTCTTTTCTCCAGCAAAGAAAAAGAATCCCACATTTTACTTGTTTTCACACAGTGTCATCACTCCTTTAGATGACTGTGGAACAGATGGGTTTGAATGGCAGAGCTGCTGAAGGATTTCTGTGTAATTGATGTCCGGTGCCACAACCAATCAAGAACACTTTTTCACCATTGAATTTTTAATCGGGCTTACACAATATTTCAGTTTTTGAATTATTTAACTCTCGTGAATCCCCAAATAATAATTTTATTTCATTGTGGGTCTGCAACCCTGACAAATCTGTGTCTGCATTATAGCTAGGTGAGCTGGAGGAAGCTGGACATATTTTATTCCTTTAGAAGTTTTCCTGTGGCATAAAGAACCTGCTGAGAGAACTGGCAGAGAATTTATGCATTCAGCCTGCTCTTTGGCAATAATGTGTGGATTTATAACATAAAGTACTTGCTTAGAACAGGTCAATAATGGAGATAATTAAATCTGTCTTTGCTATTCAATAACAATTATGAATTAAAATTTGTTATGGCAGGTTTTTCAATACAAGGCCTATCATGGCTGAATTCCTCTAAGTCATAATTTTATCCAGACATGTTTAAGATATTATTCTGTGGCAAGTATGTAAATCTTTAAAATCTATTTTTCAAACAGTAAAATAAAAAATAAAGCAGTAAACCCAAAGGTCCAGAAGATAAAGGAGCTTATGATTATCTGCATGCTCTTGGGTCAAATTTATTTTACAGTTATGCCAGTATTCTTTAACTCACTTATCTTCAGGATTTGTGAATCTTAATCTATCACTTTTTTTCCCTTAAACTAACATTTCACATTCAATTAACCTAATCTTGAAACAGAACACTGTAGACTATACATTTTTTTAAATTACTGTTTATGATCCTTTATTCATGTTCCATTTATGCACACTCTCTGTTACTGTTGGCATTTGCATAGCTCGTGGTGTGCAGCAAGTTGCTCTTTCTTCGCTTCAGCATGATGTAGTTAAACCACTTATTTTCACATGCCTGGAATTTTTTGGCTCCGTATACCCATATTAATTTAACTGGCCAATTAGTTGTTATTAAAATATTTTAAAAGAACATACAACAACATATGCACAACAAATTATTTCTTTCCACAATTTTATTAACATTTTTGTAGGTAGTTTCCAGTTTCTCACCTCCCTTTCCCACCAAGAGAGACTCTCCAAGTTTAGGAATACAGACTGCATGTTAGATTCAGGGCCCCACTAAGGTTCCTTAAAGTCCTTTAAGCTATGTTGAGAACATGGAAAAAACAGGCTGAACTAATGAAATCTTAGATCCCTTTCTTGTCTCACTCTAACATTAGGAGTTGATGCCACCCTTACAACATGATACATTCAGATCATCCATGACAACAGGCTGCTCATCCCTGATTTTTCAGGAGGGGGTGAGAGATTATTATCAGATTTAATTGCCCAACTAGGTGCAAGTGAACAATCAACATATTAAAAGGGATGCAATGCCATGTATTCAATCTTTTTTTTATTTGGTTAGCTCTAACCATGTACCACATGTTGTTCACAAAGATGATTCTGGGAAGATCAAAATAGAACTGGTTTTTAATATTGAAGTTTTAACTGTCAGTTTAGCATTGCCAAGGGAAATGTACCTAAATTTGCCTTGTAAACCTTTTGTGGCAAAACCAGCAGCTTTGTTTTGTGTTTGTAGATAATTTGGTTCTTAATCTGTGATTTGGACTCCCAGATAAAATATCAATAGAGAGCTAATTTTAAATGAAAAGTGCTAAATAGTCTAGCCAGCCCTTCACAATTTTCCCTGACCAGTTCAGTTCTGCAGTACCTCAGCCAAAATACACAACCCTACTGCTACCAGATGTATCGTTGCTTCCCATTATACTCGCACCTCTTCTTGTAATTAATCTAAGCTGGGTGTAGTGGTGGTCAGAGAGCAAAGAGGTAATAGACTGGAAGGCTGCAAATGCTTACTTCTCTGTGTTGTGTGTATTAGTACGTAGGAGTTATTTATCTTGCTAAATCTTTATCTAATGCTAATATCATATTTAAGATAAGAAACTTACAAAATAAAAACCAATATTTTTAAAGATGAAAGAAAAGAGCTTCAGACACCAGTAACAAAATGTCAGAATTGTCTTCAACTCTTTCTCCCCATAAGTCTGCTCCATTCTTTCCTGCATTTAGAAATAAAAAATAAAGCAACAAAAAGCTCCTGAAAACACATTTTAAAATAAGGACACAGTCCTAAAGTGGTATCAACAGTAAATCTGTGTTGAGGGAGAAGGAGCTAAAGTACAGCAGCCGAGAATGTGGCCTGAAGTTTGCACATAAAATAAAGATAATAGAAAAATCTTTATGTTTACTTCATGGGTTTAGATATTTGTATTTAGTGCCATACATCAGGTATGGCCAACCTTTTAATCACTGGAAGTCAAGAATGTATAATGTCAGAGTGCTTAATTTAGGTTGGGGTTTTTTTGTTTTTTGGTTTTTTTTTTGTTTTGTTTGTTTTTTTTTTTTCTGGAAATATTACAAGTATTGAGCTCCACATTTTATTTCTGGAAATGAGAAGAGGAGCATATCTTGTCTTAGGATATCTTATTTTACCTTTGTGGGACAGTTGACAGCTTGCCAACAATCTCAAGGCCAGGGTCCTGCAAAAATTAAAATTTCCCAATGCAAGAACAGTTACTGTAATTGCCGCTATTACTGTCCTTTGCCTTTAAAAAGGATGGTGTGTCAATAGACTAAAAAACAAGCCATGTTGCTTCAGCACTGTCCAGTGAATGAGTTTCTCTTAAATATTGATTCCAAAAGCATAGTCCTCTGCTCCCTTGCTGCTAATATATATGGGTAAAGAACATATTTCTAGAAGTCCTTTTATGTCTCCAGGCTCTTCCACTGTAGATGAGAACAGAAGCCCAAAACTGCTCCATAGCATGGCCCAGAGGCAGCAAAAAATATACAAATGCTTTCCCACCGAAGTTGTTGCTGTCCAGGGAATTTCCACGATGACAAATGGAGAGGAGGTGGTGTACACAATTACAAGCAAGACGGAGGGATGCCAGTGAGGTATTCTTTGTATCAGGCATACCACGAACCAGCAAAGCTGAGGGTGGAAGGAGGGGATACTATGGACTAAGTGGGTGCTGTCTGCTGGTGGGAAATGGGATGTGATTGAACAGTTGCGTGATGGCCAAGCGCTCTTCACCCTAAACCAGCTTCTTACTGGTTCCAGCCCACACCGATAAACACAGAGGAGAGCTGTAAGTGTTTGGGGACCCCTCCTGAGCTGCTGCCACCTTCTTCTGGCTGGCCCAGGCAGATGTGTATCTGGCGATGCCAGTGGCTGCTGCTGGTCCCAGCTGCTAGCTGGGTCCCTGAGTGTTCCTTCGACAGGAATGCTTCTCCCTGTCCAGAAACACTGACACGAAAGGAGTCAACGTGGGCTGGCTGCTCCCACCATAGGCTGCATGGGCCACGCACATATTTGGGACCCAGTGGCAGCAGATTTGTCAATAATACAAAACTGACCAGCCAGAAGAGTCCAAAAAGGCTTAACTTTACCTCCACGCTCAAAGCACTTTGATTTAAGTGATGGAGCACAGACATTGCATGCAGAGCTGTTCCTGAACAGGTGAATACACTTGTTTGTTAACCATCCAATTACTTCTGGCAATGTTGTGAGGTATTTTTATACTGTTCTTGTGTTAAAGAAAGCTTTCAGTCTGATAAGTTATAACATCACACCTGTGTAAACATGAGGTATGATGCCATAAGCTTTACTTACAATTACAGTTGTTTTTCTTAAATTACATGGAGTATAATCCACAATAAGACACTTCATTGTTGGCAGTTATTACAGATGTATCTCTGAAAAGGCTGATTGCTTAATTACACCTCTTATTATGACTGTTCTGGCAAATTTCTAAAAAGAATCTCTAACAAAGAACCGGATGAATGTTTCCTCTGTATTCTTCAGTTAAGGTTTGATTGTTCAACCTTTAGATTTATTAATGTCAGTCAGTTATGCTTCTATTTTCCATTCAGTGTAATTTTACTTCAGGCAAATTTCACTTATGTCGTATTTAATCCAAATAAATAATATTATTCCAAACCCTCTTGCTTCCTATTGCACAAGGTTGTTAAACAATTGTCTTCGAAAACTGCAGTCGTTAACTCTGACAAGTCTCAATGTTAACATGTTATTGTTAGCATTTGTAGTAAATTGCCTTTCTTACTCATAAATACTTGAGTTAAATATTAAACAGATTTTTTTCTGAAAATAACTCTTCAGTTAGTTTTCACTCCTTAAGCACAGAGAGCTTCCAATTAGGAGAACGGAAATTTGAATAGGTAAGCAAGTGAGGATTTGTGTCCACACAAAAATTATACCAAGTTTATGGGTACCTAAATATGGTCTTTGTAGAAGGAGCCTGATGAAAATGTCACAATCTATGTAAAGAAAATTGCACACAATTTAGAAAATAAGCATTAATATCTCTCCCTACTTTTCTGTTATTTTCTAATCAGATATTCTTACCTTCCATGAATAAAGGTAGAAATTATATTTAAGGGTTTCAAAACTCTTTCCTTGATTTAATTTCAGAGGGATTTTTAGTAGCTGGATTATTTCAGTGGAACTACTCCCAATCCCTGAATTTAATCAGACATCTGAGTCTTTTCGGAATCAAGGCTAGAGTAGAAATATATTTTATCATTTCTGGAGAAAAGACTGCTTTGATGGGAATATTCATGAGTCCTTCTTCTGAATGAAGGCCTAAAAAAATGAGAAGTAGTCTACTCAAAACTTCTTACTCAACTAATAATGTTCACTCTTTTCCTTCTAGATCCTTAGTAAATTTCAAGTATTTGTGAAATACTCAGATAATATTAATTAAAGTGCTTGTTATTAATGATTTGGTCCTATTCAGAACTGTATGTATGCAGAAGTCATACTGTAATGAATTAGTTGTCTTGAAGTAGCCGCTATGTCGCTTTAAGCTGTGTCTTTGGAAGAATTCCCACTTTTGTTTTTCTAAAACTAGAGACTGGAGGTGGTTAAATTCAGGTGGACAACACCCTGATCAACACGATCTCGCCTTGAAGTTAGCCCTGCTTGGAGTAAGAGGCCGGACTAGCTGAGGTCTCCCCCAACACAAATTATTGTATAATTCTAAGATGAAATTTAGTGTGGGTTGAATAGTAGAAGGACTACAGGTACCAGGGCCAAAATAAGCTACAGCAGAAGGAGAGAAAATGTGGCTTCCTGTTATTGAACAATAGCCTCATTACACACAAAGCCGCTTAGGAATGACATAAAACAGACACCAGCCAAAACGAAGATGAAAATCGTAACCGCAGTAACTGTAAATTCACTGCTGGACTGCAGAATCCCCCTGCACGCACCTTCTTCCTCACCCAGGGACCCTTGTTAATAAGAAGGGCAGAATACACTTTTTAATGCATTCAGTTCTTACGTACTCAACATTACAAGTACCAAAAAGGTAAAACCAAACAAAACTTCAAGCCAGATAAACTGCTCCAAGTTAAACCTGTGTAACTGTGAAACTGATAGCACATATCACTCAGCAGAAATGGGTCCAAAAAGTTAAAAAAAATGC
The DNA here is from genome assembly GCF_000737465.1 of Haliaeetus leucocephalus. Taxonomy (NCBI): domain Eukaryota; kingdom Metazoa; phylum Chordata; class Aves; order Accipitriformes; family Accipitridae; genus Haliaeetus; species Haliaeetus leucocephalus. The sequence continues at coordinate 1,181,684 of NW_010973351.1, forward strand.
TTCTTAAAATACACGTAACAAAGTAATGCTGACATTATTCACCGACATCCCAGGCTGTTAGGAACATCGCCAACAGCGAGTGAGGTTCATAATACAGTGGTGCATTTTCCTACGGCAAGGCAAATAATTTCCCTGGCAGCTCAAATAAAGTGTTGACTCTTCTTGAAAATTAATTAGCACAGAAACACAACAGAAAAAATGAAAGGCTTCTTGTTCCTAAAGGTTATTCTGTAAGGAAATAAATCATATGAAGGTATGAAGTGTGCTCTCCTGTACTTCATGATTAAGTGCTTATAATATAGACAATCTCTAAGCCTCAGCTTTTGCTAGGAAGTTCACATCAAAGGTGAGTTAAGTCTTTATTATAAATACATGGTAAAATATAGAAACCAGAACTGCTTTAAGTTGGGAGATCCTCTGGTTTCAGTAGAAAGACCTTTCTTTCTTTTTATCGACTCGTTTTACAAGTAATGTCCCAAATTTATGCTAAGAACATTTTCATGAAGCTTTTGCTCTCCTCTTGGCAGAAGGCCTTGAAATTTGTGTCAAATAAATTAGAACTAATGTCTTTGGCTAAAAAGAGGAGCCTGTTAAAGGGCAGTAGTAATCAAGACAAGATAATCATTTATCTGTGATTTTGTGGGTATTAGTCTAATATCCTGTCTATTCACAGCATGTCAAAGATAACAGCAGTCACCAGTTTACTGTTTTTCTGCCCTCTCCTTCCTCCCTCCCTCTGTCCCTCAGGCCTCGGGAGATAAAAGATAAAAAACACATATTAGGCCAATTGCAATAATATTCCACTAAAAGGGATACACTGTTACTATTACAAATTAATGCTTTAAAACTTCAGACTAAAAGAAACTACTATTTGATGATTATCTGTCCCTCAGATAATTATGCACATGAGTAATTCTGCCTCTCTGAAGAGTTTATAGGATTTACTGGAAATCCCTAGAGGTATCACCAGTCGCATGTGAACCTGTTTACAGGACTGTGACCGGAGCTCCAAACGACAGTCACGATAACGATTCCCCAAAAAGTTTCAGGGTGGAAAATAATCAGGATAGATACCTCATAGGGATTTTTGTCAATTCTTTTGTTCCTATACGTAGCAATTTAGATGTTGGGGTTTAAATCTGACACTTGCGCTGGCCGCTACTGATACTATTGAAAAAAAAAAGGATCTCAGATGTGCTGTCGAACTTCGCTCTAGATGCTTGCCAGGAGTTAGAGATTTAATCCTGTTGATTTTGTCACCTTGCTACCTTTGAGGGGTCTCCTTCCTGATAGGAAAACCTATCTCAAGGTCAAATAAAGCACATAAGTGTCCATTCTCTTGTCTTTATAGCCACTTTCGTGTCATGTAGTGATACGAAGCAGCCTCGAGAGCTGACTCTAAAGAGCTTCCCCTGCTTGCACAAACTTTTGGCTCACACTAGTTAGCGAAGGGAAAGCGGTTTTCAGCCTCACATTTTTTTACAATCCGCGTTTTGGCATAAGCGTGAGTAGTCTCCCTTAACTATGTTGGGAGTTGAGGCTCAGTTCACCTCCTAATTAATTAAGGCAAAGTCATTTATTTAAAATTAAATTATTTTGTTATTGTGCACAGTGGCTAACCTTTCACATCTGACATATTGTATAGATCTTTTATTTTATTTACAAATGTCTGTTTAAAGAAATGATTAGTTCTGTAATTTGTTCAGCAAGGCTTCTTTATAGCAAAGCCCTCCTGGGAACTCTTATGCAAATAAAATCCATCTGGAGATTGGAAGTAATGCAGGTGAAATTAGAAACAATATACTTAATTTTTAGGAGGATTTAAAGGGATATAAAAGCACACTTCATTAGAAAATCCAAGCTACCAACACATGTCCTAGTCACTGTTTTTCAGAAGTGCTGCTACATACAGCATCACCTTCCTTTGAGGTCCCCCCCAAACTATTGAAATCTGTCCCACATCAAATATGCATATAATTTATGTATTTACTATTTTTCATAGTTTAGTGACTGACTTGTATTTTACAGGCAAGATTCAAATTGCAAATGGAGCTGTACAGTGGGAAGCTGCTGATAAAGAGTAAGTGATTACAGCATCCAAAGGGGAGGTAAGGATGCATTTTCTATGACCCATCTTATGCTCCATAGCCTGTGCCAGTTCTTTCCTCTTCTCCTGTGTGGTGGGGACCCTGGTTTGTCCAGGAAGGTGATGTGCTGGGAGTAGAAAGTGGGAAGAAAAACCTGCTCACAATTAGTAAAATTCTCAGTGCTGTCAGTAGTTCATTAGATTATGTATTCTAGCAAACCAGAATCTATTATAGCTATTAGGAAATTATTTTATTTAGTTTCTTTTATTTCAAAATTAAAAATGGCCCATGAGTGGATGTTATCAGGATGTGTATTATAGAAATTAATTAAAAGTTCGTAGCTATTGTTTTCTGTAGCTATGGAAAAGCAAAATAGCATAAAAGGCATGTCTTAGTTGTCTCTAGAAGTATATGTGCCATGGAAATTTCAAGTCACAGAGTGTCACAGTATGGCTATTGTGTAAAATTTAGAAACCAGGCTTATTTCCTGAGCCGAAAATACGACTCCAAATTCCTGTAATTTAAAATGTGTGGAATCTATAGAATCTAGTCCTGCTTTATCACTCCATCACAGTGTAAGCCCCAAAAGACTACAGGGAATTTTTTTTCCCCATGGAGAGAAAATAAAGGAGAGAGAAGAGGAAAAAAGAGAAAGGAAAGGAGGAAAAACACTGCTGACATTTGCAGGGGGGGGGATCTGCTATTAAAGTACTCTTTCGGGACACATTTTCACTTTTATATGCTGTACTTCATCCATCATTAGCAGTGGCAAAAATTTAAGGGAGACAATTTTGAAAGGTTTGATACGTTTCTGAAGGTAAGTGTATAAAAAGGAAAAAATGGTGACTTTCTTTTGTGTTTGTGAAGACTAGCTGAGTTTCCTGGGTTTCATCTTAAGAATGAAAAACCGTAACTGAACAATTTGGACAGTTCTGAGAGTGTTACTGAAACAATCTTTGTTCTTTTGTTTGCTTAGAGTCACAGGAAGAGAAACTTTTGGCATCAAGAAGCACCATTAGTAATATCAACATTTTATGAAAATAAGAATATATTGTCCAACCGGTGTTTCACCTTGAGTATTGAAAGACATTCACTTTTGTCTTCATGGGTTAAAAGTCACTCCTTTTCCAGTAAGATCAACCTCAATAGTTTCTTGATTTGTTTCATGTAAGAAAAACCATACATTTCAGGTTACAAATAATGCTTCACCGTATAAAAGAGGTATGGGATTGTGCTCTTTGGACTTCTGCATAAAGCTGAGGTCTGTCCAGATTGTCAGAAAGGCAAAATGCGTAGCAGGACCACCAGCAATCAAAATAACTTGGAGAGGATAAAAGACATTTCCAAGCACTGTTGTTAGAGAGGCACGCTAGTCTTGCAGCTTCTTGCAGAAAAAATGCTGTAAAAGGAAAGACAATTGTAGTCAGCTTGTATCATCAGAAAGTGGGGCTGCAGTCACAGGATTCTAGCTTAAAAAGCTCTTAAATTCAATCAGATCTCTCAAATCTTGGGGTATATGAAAGATTCATGGTGTACAACCTAATTTCCTTCTCTAAGGAGGCAAACCCCTTCTTCTCATCAGGAGTTAATTCAATGGACAGTCCAAGAGGAAGAATCTTCCAGGAATTTATCTTCAAAACCCCCTTTTCCGGTTAAAGATATTATTAATCCCTAAAATGCTTGAACTGTAAGGTGAACCATCCAAAAGAAGAAAATGTGAAAATTAAGGTTATCTGTGAAGTCTTTGTATATTTGCTTCATGGCACATGTCTCATCTGAGACCATGGAATATCACACAATATTTCCCTCCTATGGAGGATGCGCCAGCTGGTAACGTCATGCTTTCTTGCTTTCTTTTTAATTGCAATTCAGCAGCATGTTGGCCTGTATGTCACTGCCCATCCTTAATCTTTATATACATTACACCCTGCAACTTTGATTAATCTTTTAAACATTCTTCCACAGCCAACTATTACTCCTTTTTTTTTTTTTTAATCATTGCTGCCTGTGATGTGAGTCAGAGACTGCAGTTGTTTCTGACAGTTCCTAGGAAGCTGAGCCAGGTGTCATATTTGTTTTCTACTTGTAATGTATTATTCTGTATGTTTATGTGCATTGCACGTGTATCTCTATGTATGTATATATGTGTGTGTGTGTACATACAACATTTCTCTGTTTTATATCTGTATAGATATTACACCTATAATATGTGTACACTTTCTTTCTTCTCAATATTACCACAGATTTTTGTATAGAATATGCTAGAGTCTGTAGCAAAAAGAGAGGAAACAAGCGAAAAAGGAAACTTTTTTCCACTGGTTTGTACTGCACACAACACATTTTGGAAGGTCCTAAATAGAAACAGTTTTGCTGCATGTAAGGTAAACTGCCAGGGTATCTGTTAATGGACTTCACAAAGTCTGCTAGAGCTTGTGGCACTTGCGTCTGAATTTCAGGCCTGTTTTGATTTCTGGTAAAGCCCAGTGTAGTCCTTCCTAAGCTGCCTGTTTTCTAAGTTTAGAAAATGTCTTGTGCAAAATGTACTGCAGACCTGCAGCCTGACGTTATAGAGGTCTATCCTCTCATTTTCAATTTTCCAGCTTTAATATTTTTTCCTTGTCATATCGTCCAAGAAAGTTTATTATTGCTTGAAAGTTAAAAAGTATGTTTTTCACTCTTCTTTGTGCTTAAAAATGGCAGAAATGTTCAAACTTTTTTTTTTAAACTGATAATTTCAGACTTAAGAAGGATTGGAGACCAAGAATAAAAAAATGTCATGTATCCTTTATGCCTTATCTCAAGCAAATACTGCGATTTGCACTGTAACTCTACCAAGGACATATGGCAAGAAATTCTCACAGAGGGGTGGGTGGGGGAAATGTCGATTTTACCTGCTTACCTGATGGCTGCTAGAACAAAAAGAGTCAATTTTGATATTAATTATAAAAAGGAAGTTGTTTGGTTATTTACCTAAGAGGCTTTTAGCCTTTCCAGTAATTAGATGTGTAACTGTCTACCTGTAGATTTAGTGGCAGAAGTCAGACTCATATTAGTAGTAAGTAAAATTTGTTTGTTAGATGTCTCTTGAGAATGTATTCTGTGGTAGAAAAGTGACTAGAAAAACTGGTACTGGCTTACACCTTTTTTGGACATTTCATAGATAATCCAAAGAACAACTGGATATGGTGAATAAATTCTATTTCCTTCAGGAAAAGTAGTTTCTTCTGTCCAGGTAAAAAGTATGTTGGCTCAGCAGTGGAAGAAACTTGCACAGCCTATGCTGTATGTAGGCTGTCAATAAATAAAAGAGTTCAATTTCCAGGGCTGTCAATAAATATATTATGTATGAGGTTTTTCATTATGCTCAGATGCAACTTGAGGTATTGTCTCTGCCTTCTTGGAACTAAAGCTATTTTTCTTGACTAGAATAGGATTCCCTTACCATGTATTTGCAAATACATTGTTAATAAACCAACGAATTGCATTTAAAGACAGCAAACAGGTTATTTTTCTTTTCTCTTGATTCTTTCCGGGTGCTTTGAGTAAACTGAAAGGTGATCTTAAACTTCTTTTTATGCTGACTTCATATACTGAGAAATGCAACGTTTATAGATAAACACTCTCACTTTTAATGAAAATTATTAGCTATTAACATTTTGCTTGGAGGCATAAGCCATAGCCCAAACTCCATTCAAATCCATTAAATATGCTTGAGACCCAGCTGTCAATAGGCACCATGAAGTAAATTTAATTTTCAGAGTCAATACAGAGCACAGCTGCATTAAGCATAGGATAATTCTGGCACATTATTAATTTGAATGGCCATGTAAGGCATTGTCTAGACAAGATATAAGCCCAAGTTTTCATAGGCAATCTGTACATAAAATGAAGTATGTCAAGGTTGTAAAGAATACTAATAACGCAGATCTGGCCTATTAACCAATATTGATTGCTTTTACTGTGACACGGTCCAGTAACTTTGGGGGTGAAATAGTAAGATGTTCAGCACTACTGCTTCTTTTTGAAAAGCAACACTAAGCATAGACTTTTTCAGATGAAGCTTGAATGCACGCAATCTCAAATGTTTACTAGCATTACGCATGATTTCTAGTAATCTATTTCTGTGGATTAGGCCATTTTAAAAATAGGAGATTCATCAGAAATAGCAATTAGTCTTGCTCGTAATATAAGGCATTTTTATTTCAAATGCTGTCAATATTTCATTTTTTTCACAGTAATTGTAGCTATGCTCTGCATAAACAATGTCTGTTTTAGAAGGTTAAGCAAATTTATACTTGATACTTACACTATTTATACATAGTTGTACAGAGTCTGTGTAACATTTCCAAGAGAAAGAAATAAAAACGGAAAATTAATCTTTTGAAAACTGTACAACTCTGTAGTAAAATTGTCCCAAATTATTTCTGCGGTCCTGTAAGAACTCTGTTAAATGACTGAGTATTTTGATGCTTGCACTCTTCTGTGTGCAAACAGACTGGAAGTTCTTCTAAAACGTTACTAAAGTAAATTAGCTTCACTTTCAGATGATCGTGTAACAATGTTTGGTCTGTATTTTGTGGATTCTTTCATACACTGCACCTGGAGGCTTGGATTCACTACTGCCAGCCCTAGTTACATTCACATTAACAAGTAACGCAGACTGATAGGAGTGGATCTGCAGAGCACAGCATTTGGTGCTGAGGACCAACCTCCTCATTGTACGCATTTCCAGTGTCTTTTAATCTGGACTAGCTCCGTCCTGTGTGGTCCCATGGACTGCACGCCCTGTTGCAACCGTAAAACTCTGCAAGTGCACTCCCAAGGTGCATCTTCCAGTTCTGTCTCATCCAAACCTGTCCCAGTCTGAACTAAAACACAGGAATGGGGAGAAAATTGGGAGATAAATTTCAGGAGCTGAACTAAACGATTAATGTGGACGAAGCCTTTGGGTTCTTAGTTAAGATGACTAAGGAATATAGAATAATTCAGAGGTTAAATTAGGTTAGAAGGGACCTCAAGAGGTCCTCTAGTCAAACCTTCTAAGCTAGCAACCTAGACCCACTGCAGTGGAGAGGAATAACCACCTTCACAGAGCAAGTCAGCACATGCTAAGATCTGAAATACTGCTAATCTTTTTGTTGTTGTTGTTGTTGTTGTTGTTGGTTTTGGGGTTTTTTTAACTGTTAAAGGAAGATAGGAATAACACAGCTGGGATGTTGAAGTTAGCTGGGATAAATGCTTAGCATTTAATGCATCAAAAAATACCTATAATTCCCAAATTCTACCACAATAGAATAATTTACTCTTTCTGAGACTAATGGGACATTTTATTTCCTAAATATAAGTATGACTAACACTCCTCATTTTACCTTAGTTAATGCAATACCAGAAAGTATTCTTAATAAAATTATGATTTTATACATAATAATACATACACATAAATAGGGTATTTATTTAGGACAAAATGTACTGCAACAGTGAATCCCACAAGTTAATTTTAAAGTAGTAAATTATTTCCTTTGCACTTGTTTAAAATTTGTCTTTCAAAGAAATCAAGTGTTCCCTTATTCTTTTATTATATAACATTTAGTTAGTCTTGTCTGGAATGAAGGCTGATTATTAAATTATATGCCAACCATTAACTAGCTTCTTAGTCTTCTGTTTTTCAAACAACCTTTTATAGAATTCTTAGTCTTCCTTCAATGCCAAATGCGAGCATTCAGAATTCATGAGACTGAAGTAAAAAAAAAAAAATTCTAATGAATGAAAAATATTTTTGACATGCAAAATGTTTTGGGTTTTTTTTAATTGTCAGATGAGATTCTCAGGAAAAAGTCTGGCTCCAGGAATATAAACTTTGAAAGGGACAATAAATACTTCAATATTTACAACGAAATCATGAGAACTGGCAACACTTAAAACTTTTGTTCTTCTGCTGATAATTTTCTTTAAGGAATCTCACTGCTGGTTGGTGTTCCTTGGGACATGAAATAAAATCTCAGTCCCACTGAAACTCAGTCACTCAAATGCACTGTTGCAATCTGTAGTTTTAAAGAGAGATTCAAGTTTTCTGAGTATTTGGGCTTTCTAACTTTGCACCTCTTTTAAGAACACTTTTTTTATCATATAGAACAATCAGATCATAGAATGTTTATCTTCTTTGTTCACTGCTTCATAATTGCCTTTTGGTATGCCTTGAAGTCTGCAGTTAAATAATATTTGTTATTAGAATAAATATAGTTTCCCTTTTGATTCCTGAATGTATATTCCCCCCTCCTCCTGTTTTTTTCCTTAGAACATCTATATCAGGTTAAGTTTGATTGCATTTTTTTTTCCTAAATAAGTTCAAACTGCATGCAGGATATTACAAAATAATCAGTATTTTCTGATTTTCAGATTGCTTTGTTGGCATATTACAAATATTTAATGATAAAAAGTTTTTACTTATATATTTTGAATTCTGTAGTAATAACCACCTGTTTTCAGCCTGACTGGCTATTGAAAAATCTGCTCTTCAGGTTGTTTCACATACTTTTTTCTCCTCTGTCCAGCCTCATGATCTTTCAAGAGTAGTTCATGGGATCTATAATTTTTCTACAATCCATTACAGTAACAAGGATGAACTTACAATTTCTAGAAATCTCTCCTTTTTGATTTTCTAGTTTGCATTTTCATAGTTAAGTGGATATGTTGATTCCTACATGTAGTTTATTTCTGCTAAGTGTTCCAAATTTTCACGTGTTTTGAAATCTGCCTAGGTCATCATGTTTTCCTTTGTGGCTCCTTATCCTGTTGTTACCCAGCAAACAGAATTTTTGGAGGCCTGTGAATTTGAAGTCCCACAGCCATTCCTCCTGCAAACTGGCCAGGATATTGACGTGGGCGAGAAATTAAGGGAACAGATTCACTCATTTCCAATTCCGTGAGAAGGAAATCCTTCTGGAGCTTCATCTGGAATAGTCAGATTCTAGTATCTGTACTGCTAGTGCACAGCCCTTCTCAGAAGAAGGGGGGACCTTCTGCACATGTAGGAACCTCCCTCTTTTTTTTCAGTGGTGTGTAACCTGAAATCTTAGATCTGAATACACGTGAATACTGAAAGAGAGTGATTTTGATGCAAACCTGGACATTTTGGCTAAACACAGCTACACTTACCAAAGATTCTTCTCACACACATGAACACCCCTTCTAAAAAGGAGGTGAAGGTTTTGTACTGTTCTTACATAGCAATGGGAACCTGACCAACCTGGAGCTAAAGAATCAGAAGTCCTCTTGAGCAGAGAAAGAATCAGAAACAGAAGAATGTAAAGATTTGTTAAATGACTCCTACTTGTATCACTAGCTTTCAACATGTAGTGTACTTCTGAAAATCTTGAACTCTATAAATCAGTTTACAGCAGGGCTCATCAAGATGATGCAAATGGGATAAGAACACAGAAATTATCTTCTTCTTTGAAACATACAGAAACCACTGAGATGAATGTTTTCCTTGCGTTTACCTCCAGCTACCAAATGGCCTGGAGGTCTGAGCTACAGCCCTGAATTCAAAACTGCAAGAGAAAAACTTGCTAAAATAAAAATGCATTAGTCTGCTACCACAATGCTATACCAGTATTACCACTGAACATAACCAGTAAAATTTGCCATATACCAACATTATGTTTGTATTCTAGTAATAAGAACATGAATCTGTGTTTTTTAGCAAATCTGATCTATGGATATTGCAAAGAAGGCTCTATGCTTTTATCAGGGTATAAAAAAATTCTGACTGATTTATGCACAGGCAGCTGAAACTTTAAGGCAGTTTAAAAAGATGGCTACTAAGAAAAGAAAACACAATCTACTACTGTTTTGGAGAGAGTAATCTGAAGTGTCTTCTTCCTGAAAAAAAAAAATTAACAAAATAATTTTAAAATCAAGCACATCAGTTAACAATTTTTTTTTTTTAATCAAAGCAGCGTTATGTCACGGATGCTCTCTGTGCACAGCGATGTGATATTATGACAGTATTGTATCCTGTAATGAACATACATTGCTTACATTTGAGATGAAGAAGTAGCAAAAACCTGTAGGCTGATATTTTAAAAAATTTAGACCAGTACCAATAGTGTTTTTATATTCCTGGATCTGGGAAAATCTCAGCTGTGCCTTGGACATGCATTTCATCCCTCTCCTGCCATGCTTTGGTTTCTTCTGCCAGTAAAAATCCTAGATGCGTAAACCAGCAGGAACCACAGCGTACCCCGGGCACCTCTCTCCGCTCTGAATAACGAGAAGACCGGGAGTAGAGTGCCCTGTTGAGCGTTGCCACCCCTTTACACCCACTGCTTCTTCTGGTGCAACGGAGCCCCTAGAGTCCTAGCAAAATGTTCATTTTCCTTTCATGACAGTCAGGCACAAAGCACAAGAGGAGGAAGTGAAGAGAAAACAACAAAGAATAAGACACTAGCAATTAGCTCAAGTATTTTTCACTCCCATTAAACATTTCAGAAGGTGACCCATGCTGAGAAATTGTCAGCAATTCACCGCTGCAATTATGGCTCTGGTGGAAATCTTAGTGAAGCTAATGAGTGCTTTCATGTACAGACGGCCTGTTGGATTAGTATCATTACTCACTGTACAACCTGGGAGAGCAGCTGCAGCCGAGACGGGCGCCCCACCAGGCTACGCGCTACCCCGGCGCATCGCAAAGCGCAGATACAACCCCTGCCGCAAGTTTCTTAGAGTCTAGCTGAAGGCAAAGGAGAGGAGAGAGGAAGCACCTCAGCTCTCTTTAGCTCCGGGCCAGAGCTCAGAAACAAATGAAATAATCAGCCAAAGGTCATACAGAAAGTCTGTGGCAGAGCAAGAAAGTGAACGCAGCTCTTCCCGGGTGAAATCCAGTCATTTCAGCGCCTGACTGTTGTTTACTCCTGCTCATTCACATGAGCAAATAAAGAACATTTTTCGAGCAACGCTGTACAGGGATTCAGCCTGGCCAGCCGCTATTCTTTCTCACAGCATATTTCTTTCACTATAGTTTTCTTTAATAGACTGTAAGTTACTGACTATATGCAGGTAGCAATAATGAATGATATAATTAGCTAGATAATTCTGTTTTTCTTCAGTAAAAGCTTAATAGTTTGTATAAGAAAGCACTAGATTCCTTTCAACTGTTGTTGTTATTTGCATATGCTGAAACCACAAAGGACATTGATTATTTTAACTATGCTCAATTTGCCTTTGAAACAGACATTCTAAAAAGCAAAAGAGCTTAAACAAACATGAAAGTAATCTAATACTGACATAAACATGAAAGATAATAAGATTACTATGAATTGATCTAAATATTACTTAAAATAATTAGAAATGATTTTCTCGTGGTATACCATTTAAGTTGAGCTGCTTTTTAATGTTACTTAGAAAAACAAGCAGAGCATTACTTTCCAGAATTTTAGTTATTGTTGTTTATGACATTCAGTAAAACAATGGGCAAATATGCCTTTCTCTTTATTGCTTTATATTTTGCATACAGTTAGTAACCAACTAGTCTAGTCTTGCACCAGCCAATTTTGTAAGGGCAGGATTGCTGCCATTTTAATACTGTATCATTTTATTACTTTAAATCATGAACCAATTGGTTTTTTTTCTTTCTTGGCACCATTTCTACTAGTTAACTTTATGAAAAGCAGTAACATGAAGGAAACAAGCCATGCTAATAACCCTTACAGCCACCAAACAAAAATGGCACGTATAGAAAAAAATACCAGTTAAATTTCAGTGTCGTTTGTCAAATTAGCTATGGGGGCCAACCCCCAAATTAACCCAGTTTGGTATTGCTTTCACTGCCTCAGTCCCAAATGATTTATTGGAAGTTTGGGTCTTGTAAGAAACATAGTATTTGTTTTTCTTCTTAAGGATTATCAGAGTTATCTGAATATAAATAAATTTTGGAAAATAGGATTAAAATCTGATAGCACCAGGTTTTCTCTCGAGATTTAAAGACCTACCTGGCTTTAACCAGTCTGGCAACTGTTTTTGCTTGTAATTTAAGAAGTACTTTTTCTGATTAGTAGGAAACAAAAGGTATAATTTGGATAAACTATTTTCCATTAATCAGTTGAGTATTTTAAATGCTAAAGTGAATTTAAAGATAAATCCACAGAGGAAATATATCTGGGTAGTTTGGTAGAAATATGAGGACTTCCATTGTGTTTCCCATTCAGCTCTTCAGTCTGGGTTTATGAGGTTTTCCTCTGCATGCTGAATCTAAGAACAAAGACTAATGTCCTTTTTGTTTTTCAAAGATTGCCATTTGTACATATTTATCAAGGTGTTTCATTAAATGTAATTATAGTTTCTCTACAGCTGTATTTGGAAGTCAGGTAGGAAGGGCTTGGAGAGAGATCTCAACAATTGCTCATGGAGTAAAAAGTACAGAAGCAGTTTAGAAGAGAGAAAATTTTCTGACTTGAGTGTAAAAAGAAAGGACCTTGATCCATGGCAGCTGCTGTTCATCTACAGGGGAGAAGAATAATTGCTTCCTGGCACACTCTTTCCCCCAACTTGACTCAAGATGTTGGGACCCCTCACGATGGACGTTTGACTTTCCCAGAGTAAGCAAAGGCAATGGCTCTTAGGCCTACTGAAACCTAAGAACAGCTTTATACCAAGATTACTTTCGAGGCAGCATTATTGGAAAGGGAGTCCCATGAAAATATCCCTTAAAGCAATTGACTTCCAAGGTCAGGCAAGGAATGCTTGTGGCAAGGAACATGGAGGAGAAGACAGGGCCAGAAGTGCACACTGGAAATGAAAGGGAAAACATAACACCAAGTTGCCATAGATTCATGGCGGAATACAGAAAAACCATCTACTTCTTTAGGAGACTCAAATATAACATTCAGATTCCCATTCTCCTGTCTTCCTTCCTCCATGGTATCCCATTACCACCTCCCTTAATGTTGGAGGCATCTGCATTTCTTATGTGCCTGTTTCTACCACAGAAACTCTCAAGGCCCCAGAATTTCATAGGGCTGTCACTATCTTGCTAGAACTGAGCTGTAATGTTTAAGACCTCACAAGCTTAAAAAGCAAGGTGTCCTTCTGCCCATCTCACTTGCAAGGTCAAAACTTAGCCAGTGGCCAAGGAGTAGAGTTTGTCTCTCACACCGTGGAGATGAGCTCTTTACTGCCTAGGAGCGCTCACCTTTTGAGTGAATTAGGATCAAATCTCAATTGTCTCTGAACACAAATCTCCCACAAAGGTGACTTAATCCACGGGCTAGTGAATAGGTACCTCTTAATCTTTCCCGCTGGAAGTGCTCTACTTCCAGTACGTAATTAACATTCATCTTAGCAGGGACTGCGACTGGATTCTCCCACATCCCAGGGGAGTACCCTGACCATTGGACTGTAGGATTTGTTTGTCATTTTCCCCTCTTTCTTCTAGCCCAGTGAATATTTCATTATTTTTATACACAGGCATACAGATAAACACACAGAGAATCATACATTCACACATCCATGGAATAATATCTATAATTATAGCCATAGCAATACATGCCTGCTTTCTACAACTGGAGAACTGCAAGAAAATATTACAGATGCCGGGCACAAGTGTACTGTGTTCATTTAAAAAAAACAACACAAAAACTCTAAAATGGAGGAATGAAGAATTTTTATGTTAGGAAGCAAATTTTTTGCCTATTAACATTACTACCTCACAAGTGGCTGAAACACATCTTTGGCCTATTGCAATGACTCCCAGTATGTGTATATTGAAGCTGTGCAAAAATCCTAAACCACAAGTAACTCCCTGGGTTTCAGTTTTCGTTATAAGCTCAACACTCAGTTCAGGTTCACTGAAAGGACATTACAAGCCTGGAAAGTCCATGAATGATGTAATGCAGACCTCTCATATGGCCTACTCTGTTGCATAGCACAGCATACTGACAGATAGCATTTGCTTCCTATTTAGAGATTACTACCACTGTAGCACTCTGAAGATGCAGAGCTGTTTCATGTAGATGTCATTAAATGAAGACCTGCTTCGTGTTGACAAAATACAGGGAAAGTTAGGGAAGCAAGAAAATTATTATTTTAAAGTGCTTGAAGATAGGTCAGAGGAATGATGCTTAGGTGGCAAACTCCAGAAAGGGCAGAAACTCCAGAAAGATTTGGGTGAGGTGAGATTTATGGTACTCTGTGAGAACTTAATTCTGCTCCTGTGCGCATCCAGCCTGTGCTTAGAATGAAGCAGTCTGATGAAAACATAACCTGCCACTACATAATTAAACTCTGTAGCATAATACAGATTCACAAAGGGTCAAACAAAATTTGCTGAGACATTTTCTATGTTCTTCCTTCTGAGATGGTGTGTGGAGCGCTATGAATCTTTTAAGCTAAATTTCTCTACATATGAGTACTTAGGTTTTTAAAAAAGAGGTAAAAATCAGCAGTTTATATGTAACAGTCACTTCTGTGTAGCACCAACAGAGTTAATTGCTACCTTTTGGGCATTAAAAAAATATATATTTTTAACTACTTAAGGTAAACATAGAATTACCATGCACAAACACAGAAGGTGGTTGCTATCTCAAGGTAATCTTGCCCTACACCAGCTTTCAGAAAAATGAGCAATCTAGTAGCTGTCAGATCACACCAGCTAATAGAGTGGCACACAACCAGAATTGTCCTGAGGAATCTAAACTTAAAAACCAAAATAATAATTTGCAAGAGTTTGTAACTCAGCTGTTCATGAGTGGACTATCATGAAGAAAGGAAATCTACTTCTTCAGCCTATAGGCTGGGTTGGGTGGGGGTTTTTTTGCTTTTGAGGTTTTTTGGGGGGGATGGAGGTTGCTTTACCTTACACAAACAATTCAGTTGCCTGTCACTAATACTGTAAATTTCACTAATTCTTTCTCAGAAATTTTATTCTCTCCATGGACAAGCCCTCAGCCACAGAGGAAGCACCCACTGAATAAAATGAGAACTGAGACAGTGAGAAAGGGGGTTCCTTCACAATTATCATAGAGGGACACTGTGCAGCCCTGCAATGACTATATTTTGCTAGTCCAGCTGGCATGCCCACTGCACAGGAAAGGGAATATCTGTCGCACCGTTGTGGTGGCAGATCCCTCATTTCTACCTTTTCTTGGCTTTGTAGCAACTACTTAGGAGCTTTCCTGAGTAGGACACACCAGAGCATACAAGAGATGCTCCCCTTCCGCAGCCTTTTAATCCAGCTCCTTTCTTTAGTCAGAGAACAGAAGAGTAGATTTGTCACTAAAGGAGGTATAGTTTGCCTTCAATCATCTCAGAAGAGAGCTACCTTTGAAGCTTCTGTTTCTTTACGCCCCTGGCAGAAAATAGTGGATAAATTTAATCTAAGAAATGAATTCCTGCTTATAACTGTTATTTGATAAATCTTATTATTCTGCCTATTCAACAGAAACCACTCCTGCATAGTAGTTATTATTCTCATACAGTTCTAATCCATACCATGTAGCTTTTGTACACAGATTAGTATTTTATTATATCTAAACTAAATATTGTTTGTATAATCTAATTAGATATTTTGCAAATAAATACATTCTGACCGGAGTTACACTATCTCAACAGTAATGTAAAGGTTTGAATACTTAAAGAATAAAATGGTTGCTTACCAGAAATTTCTGTTGCATTAATTAAAGATCCAGCTGGCTTTGCAAAAATAAAAGAACCCTACTTCGTCTCCTTATGTGTATCGCATTTCCTTTCTGCAAAATATTTTGAGAAGATGCATGAGATAAAATAACATTACGAGATGGGTGTTTATAATTCAAAAAATGTCCTGCTAATGCTGAAAATATTGACATTTCTTCCTGAGGTTCTGACAGAAAATACAATACAGTGTCTTACGTCAATTGAATAATTAGAGATTATAGTAATTCCTGCAAGGCTTTCATACATGGCACATTCCGAGAAAATTTCAAAAGATGAGATTTGTGTAAAGGTGGGTGTCATGAAACACTAGGTGCCTCTTCTCCTATAACAAGGACATATTAAAGAGAAAAAAAATTAAAACTCCTCTGGGGAAAAGTGCTGGCAATGCTCAGGTAAATGTTGGGAAAGCCGGAATCACAAGTGGAGAAAGGAGTTGTCGGTGTGCTTCACACCAGGTATGGGAAGTGGTACACGAAGACAATAAGGGAGCATTTAGCATCTTTGGATTCAAATACGGTAATGAAAGAAAATGATAACCACTTGCAATGATTTACAAGATCACTTCTAAAATTCTTAAGCAAAAAAAAAATGTATTTGAAACATCAGTGACTTAATGCCATTTCCCCTCTCCTTTTTCCCTTTAATATTGTGTATATATTTTATGTGCATTTTATATACATTTGTCAGGAGAATATTAATGTTCTGCTTTATGATTACCACCACCTTTCTAATCATTGCTTTTTATTATTCTTGTTCAGTACAGCTTAGCTGCCGAGCATGAGCAATGAAATGGGGGGAAAAAGAAAAGCAAATACTGTATTATATCATCATCTGGGGAGCGTGATTGTTTCTGCTGTGTTAATTTACACTAAAATCTATGACCCAGTGAGTCTGATTGATTGCCAAGGGCAGAAATCCAGCCCCTGGCCTAGTTTATTTTGTGAACTGTAGCCTCAGATATCGCTGCAAGCCACAATGATATTGATTTGATATACACTAGATGGCTCTTTATGCTCTTTGGGAAATTTATTGTGCAGAGTCAGAACTCAGACAGATGGGGAGAAGCTGCTCTTTAAATTGAAGTGGGTTATCATGGTTTGACTCCTGGGTCACTCGGGTTACCAAGTGGCCTGAGCGTGGCTGGGTCGGAGCGGGCTCGAGGGATTAGTGCTCATCAGTTTTGAATGTCAAATCTTCTCGGTGGACTTGAGTTATTGCTAATAGGAACTTGCTTGGGCCTATAACATTTGGATGGCCTATAAGTTAAACATCATAACCCTTTCTTCATGTCACGGTCCTTTGAATTATGGCTGAGCATACCACCTTTGCTCTGGACGTTTAGCGGGAGACGGCTGTGTGTTATAAAGAAACTTGCCTCCGAGGTGGACCGCGCCGTTGCAGCTGCTGTCGGCAGAAGAGCCGTACCCCCACGCTCCCCGCTCCGGAGCGTGCCGCAGCCGTGTCCCGTGCCTTCTGCCGCTCACGCACCGCGACCACCTTGGCTTCCCACCGGAGATAGAGCATAGTGAAAGCTGGAGCACAGCTCGACTTTTCCCTCAATTTAGTATTTTTCCCTCGAGGGGGGAGCGGGAGGTCTGGGGAAACATGGGTTGTGGGACAAAAACAGACCGGTATGGTGGGAAAGCCCGTATTCTTTGGGCAATGAACGAATGAGGAAAATAAATGTACTTCTAACTTGGGATAAAGGCTTCTTTCAGATTTAAGAGATTTTTCTACATAAAACAAGGCCAGGTCTGCTACGATTAGCCTAAGTCTAATCAGCATTTTCAGTAAAGCACTGCTAATTGTTAACCAATATTTCATGCTATAGTAAATGCTGAAGAGACCAGGGAAAATAATCTCTATGAATTTAAAGGGAGACATAATTTTTTATATCATAATACAGCCAAACTCTTTAATTGCCAAAGAAGTACCTCACCACATTTTAACAGGTATCTCCAACAGAGTTTTAAACCGTACACAGCCCACATTTCCACACTCGGTGTGCTTGTATCAGTGTTTGAACCATTACCTTCAAGATCAAGAGAGGGATTTTCAGTCTCATTCAGAGAGGCAGGGAATTAGCCCAAAGGAAGTAAGTCCCACACATATCCAGGAGATGGGATAGGGCTCCATGTTGCCATTACAGTGAGAAAGATAACCCTGTTCCCACTTTTACGAGTAGCTGCTGGCTCCCTACGCACAAAAATTAAGAGTTCTGTATTTTTCTTCAACTGGTATATGGTTCACACAGGAATGGGAGAAAGTAGCTCTTTCCTTTTCTTGATCTGATTTTGGTGAAACTGGGAATTAGTGCTTTTAAAGAAAATATAGTTTCCCACAAACTAAAAGTGCAACATTTATTTCCATGGAAAAAAAGGGGAAAAGAAAGAAGAAAAAAAAAAAAAAGCCTTTTGGAAACACACATTTATTCTATTCCATTTTGCATACCTATCCAAAACAAAAAAATCTCAGGAGGTTAATGGTAAACGGCTTAGCCTAGCCTTTTGGACTCTGTTCTTGGCAACACACTGCAGCTCTAGCTGCATATTATAGATACACTATTACCATTTAAACATAATACTGCCTGGCTTGTGGTCTGAGATTCCTGGGATTTTATTCTTCATTTGAAGTGAATACTAATTGAGAAAGTTACACATTTATACAGCTCCTGAAGAGTAACACCCACTTCACCTATCTCTCTATTGTAAATTAATATGTAGCAGATGGTGAGCTGAGATAGTTTGACAGCCTACTTAAAGTACCATCACTTTAACCTCTATCTGAAAAAAAAAATCCCATTAGCTTTTCTGCTGTTGGGCTCTTAACCCCCCAAAGTATCCTTAGTTATCATATCATGGGATTTTCTGCTATGCCAAGGAAGAAAATAATTAAAGATACCCTCTTCCATTTAAATGCTTGTTCTAATTTTACTGGGCATATCTTTTCCTCTTAACTTCTCCAATAATTTCAATTTAAATCTTCATTTAGAATGAGATTTTTCTTCCAAGGGGGATTTTTTTTATCTTCAGGGACAACTTAGTGCACTGCAGAAGCAAACACAGAAGCCCTTCCATATATTATGATTAATGTGGTGTAAGGAGCTCCCCTTGCTAGAAATGCAGAATCAAAGGAAGCAGAGCCCATAAGTAGAATTTAAATTCAATACACATTGGAATCTTATGGTTCAATTCAAAGTGGCTCTAAAGGAAGTAATTAGACACTCACCAAGGCTTTCAGTAAGAAACAACTTTCCCTAAGAAGGGCCTGCTCAAAGTCTTCATTCAAAGTACTCAGTCACTTTTTTTCCCCTTCACTCTTTCTAATAGAGAAAGAAGAAGGATTTTTTTAAGATTTGGGAATCCATGTTTAAGAGCTTTGAATTTAAGTCTCCTTTAAAAGAAATAGTCTAATTAAATGTCTTCTTCTGATGGGCTGATAGAAGTGTTTTATTTGTTGCAGAATATAAATTTATAGATCATTGTCAGAGATTTGCAAGACCATTGATAGTGTGTATTTAGAACTCTTCCAGTTGGGCTGAAACAAGATATTCTTCAGTCCTACAGCATTGTTCTTGTGCTGTTGTATGGGGTTTTGGAACTCAAAGAGGAAATGCTCAGTGACTCTGGAAATAATATCTGGCCTAGAGTTCTCACTCTTGCAAGATAACAAGAATGACCTGTAGTTTGTGGACTTGATAACACATAATTGACTTCTTAGGCCAGTACTTTCACCAAAACTTCTGAAATATTGCCTTAACTCTTTCACATTTTACAACAGAATGGACCAAAACTGTACTTGTAAAAGGGTGTGATTTCCATTCAAATCTCCTCTTAGATGAGAGTGTGAATAGCAATTGTCACCTTCATAATTCAGCCCATCTCCACAGCTCTTTACTTTAGCAATTTTAGTACACACACATGCACACAAAAACAGAGGCCCATATAAATTTGTTCTCTCTTTTTCCTCTCTCACAAATATTTATAAAAAAAAAATGCTGACTTACACATACATATACTAAAATAAAGACTCTGTGTCTTTCACACATGTAGAGAAGGAATTCATGTTAAAAATATCACTGGTGCTTTCTGTTTAGATGTCTTTTTTTCCTTTCCATTTGTGACTGAATGTAAAAGGTCGCTGCTCTCATGTCTGACACCTGGAAATCAGGGATATTCCAAGCCATTACTACACCAGCGTCAGCTACTGCAGTGCAATCAGGAAAATGGCCTCTTTTTTCATTATTTTTTAACTCCCTTGTGCAGAATGGAGCACCTTTTTTCTCTGGATAGATATTCAGTCAAGGAAGGGCAAGAGAAGTTATAAATTGCACTCACAAGACACCAAAACCAGCTCCAAGCCATATAAACTGCATGGAGAGATTGCAACTGCCATTCCTAACCAAGCATTGCAAAGGCACAGAGGAGAGCAGCTGGCTGGGGAACTGGAGCGGTGCGGAGTAGATTGGGAAGGATGAATTTCACCTCACTAGTCCCTTTACACAGCCATTGCATACAGCCCCAATTACTCTGGCTTCATGCGAGTGCAGGGGATTGAATTTCACCCAGAGAGTCAGAAATACAAATAAACATTTTATTAAAAAATTAGAGCCCGTAATTGTGGATTACCTTTCATTTGTATTAGAGGAAGGCACAGTATGGTTAAACCCCTAGAATCTTATTTGGCCTTTACGTCACATCTGATTGCTAACTGGCATTTCAGGATTGTTTATCTTCTTTCCTTCTAAATTTCTTTTTTCTATTTAAATTACTTCCAGATATCAGAAATATAATTAATTTTCCCTCACCCTATATTGAGATAGCACGCTGAAATAGCAGACTGAACGCAACTTTAATTTTGTTTCTAATAAGAAAATACTTTACTTTTTAAATTGTTAATTTTTAATACTTTCTCTTTGCAAGTCTGTGAGGTAACCAAAACATTTTTTAGTTGTTTCCTCAATTTTATATATTATGGAGAACATCAGTAATGTCCCTTAACACAGCCAAATAACATAATAAAGCCCCCATCATATTTCAGTATAGCAATATCAGCAGGAGGCTTAAATATGACTTTGAAATGCTTTCAGCCTCTTGTTTTTAATAAGGGAAATAGGTAATGATTTTTAATAACACTTAAAGTACTTGTGGCTGATTAAAACTTTATTCCTTACTTGAAAAGCTTAATTCGGATCTTGATTCACATTTTTAAATGAAGCCCTGCTAAAAGATTTTGAGTTGCTGTCTTTTACATAGGGCTGGCACCATGATTTCCCAGGAACTAAGGAGGAGCAGGGACTTGGTCACTCTTGGAGAGGGAGTGGAAAGATCCTACTATTTCTGGAAAAATCTGCTCACAGTCAAACCTCTCCAGGATTTCCTGGCTGGAGAGGAAGATAGTGAGTTGTCTCCTGCTGTCAAATAGCACTGGCTTGTCAACTGCAAGCTGAGCAAAGCACTTTAAAAAGATGAAGTCTACTGTGAGGCTTGCGCTTAGGACCTACAAATTTTTTCAAGCACTTGGGGAGAGACTTGAACCCAAGAAACAGATCAAAGAGGCCAACAATCCTTCTCATACAGGTAAATGTAATACTTGAATGATAGTAGCCTCACCATTGCCAAAAGTGTGAATGAAGCCATTAGCCAAGTGCATGTAGAATTCACAAATAATACTAATGGAGTGAGGTGATTTTGTATGGTCTTTTGTGCAACACAAGCTGCCCCTGAAGCACCCCGATTTGGCTCTTCTCTTTTTGGGGGGAAAAAACAAAAACAAAAACCAAAATCTAATAAAATAAAAAGCAAGTCACCAAACAAAATTTTAAAACTTCAATGTCAGAGAATCAGTCCTTAGCAAGTCATTCCAATAGGTATATACACTTTCACGGCTGAAAACGTGTTTTATTTTTCACTCTGAATTTACTAAGGTTTAACTTGTAGCCATTTGATCTTCTTATACTTTTGTCTGGTAGATCAAAGAGTGCTCTGTTATCAAATTTCTGTTCATCTTGGTACAGCATCATACTGGAAACTCTTGTTCAGCTGATTATCTCCCATTGACCTTGCCTTCACCCCAGGAGTCCTTTTCATCATCACTACTTTATACAGTACAGTCCCCCATCCCGTAAATATGTCCTTCACTCTTTGTGAGTACATGTAGCTTTTTACAACCAGCTACATTAAAATGACCCCATATTGCCAAGCAATCCAGATAGTTCTGCAGCAGTGACTTGTCTTCTTTATTATCTCCTGTACCTGCTGCTTTTGTGCCATCTGCAAACTTTATTGGTTACTATTTAAAGTTGTCTTCTTGATCACTGATAAAAATATAAATAGAATAAAGTGTAAAACTATTTTTTTCAGGCCCCATTTAGAAGCACAAGCATTTGATGATAATTTCCGCTTAGAAGTACTTTTTGAGACTTACTGGTTAGCCAGTTTTTAATCCATTTAATATATTACATGTTGATTTTGTATCGGTCTCATTTCTTAATCAAAGTGTTGTGTGGTAATAAGTGGAATGCCTCACTGAAATCTCAGTACTCTATATCAACTTGATTATCTTTAGCAACCAAATTTGTAATCTTATTAAAAATATATTAAGTTAGCTTGATAAAATCTATTTCTGGTACACCCGTATTGACTGAGAGTAGGTTTTTTCAGTCTCTTTTGATTCTTTATACATCCAGTCTCCTATCAGCCATCCCATCATCTTTTTCCAGTGTTATTATCATGACAGCAAGCCTGCAGTTACTGACATCATCCAATTTTCCCTTTTTAAATATCAGTACCTCACTGGCTTTCTTCTAGCCTTGAGGAAAACCTCAATATTTTAAGAATTACTGAAAAGCAACAATAATAATCCAGAAAGTTAATGTCTTCAAATTATTGGAAGCAAATTATTTAGAGCTACTGATCTCAAAATGCTCAACTTTAGAGGCCTTTTAGTATTCTCTTGCATTACTATGGGGATGGAAAATGTGTCATGATCATGATCGTGACATGATTAATACTTCATCCTGTTTCTCCTCACAATACAGAGCATTGCTGTATTAATATTTACACACCTCCCATTACCATCTGATAATGGCTCTGTTCCTTTACTAGGATTCCCTTTATTCCTAAGCTACTTTCAGACAAGCTCTTCTGTCTTGTCCTTAGCTCTTTTGGTCATTGATGTTTTTTTTCTTTTATTCTTTGCTTCTCTCTCAGTTTTGTACAGTTCCTAGTTTATATTCATTGCTCTCTACTTCTCCTCCCCTCTACTTTCATCTTGTTTCTATATTATTTTTTTATGCCCTTTCTTTATAGCTGCCTTCACTTCCCCACTAAACCAGGTTGTTTTTTAAATCCACATAGCCTTTTCTGTCAGATAAGGAATTGTGGCTTTTTGGACATCTAGTAAAACATTCTTAAACAGTTCCAAACTGCCATTTATGTTTTTCTCTTTGATTTCTTTCTCTGGCCTGATATGTCTTGTAATTATTTTCAGCTTTGTGAAATGGTCCTTTAAAAGCATCAAGTACGTATACTGCATTTTGGATGCCCTCCTGACGAGTCTAGCCAGCCTGTCTCCGAGGACATTGGTTCCCCTTCTATTGAGATGGAAACCATCCAAACTCTGCAGCGTGATATCTCATCACAGACGGTGAAGCAATTTTCTAAAAAAGAAGACCTTTTCCATGTACTACTTAATTGATTAGCTATTAAAGCTATTACTGGAAATTCATTGTTGTCAGAATTTTCTGCTTTGCATTTTCTTTCTCTTTTGGTACAGGATATATTCTCTGAGGAAAATGTTCTCCTCTTTCAGCAATTGTTTTAGTACCATTAGGAGCTGGCAAACTGGGAGGTGTCTTGTCTAGAACAGCGACCATTTAACTTGCAGGATTCATTAATCTCAGAGTCACATTTCATCTCCTGGGTCTCCCAAGACAGAACCAAATCTATTTTCATGAAACATGTCCTATGCATGATGCAGTCTTTTAAAGAAGGATCCCTAACGAGGAGCATTCCATGCATCATGTCTGAAGTATATGAACATCATTTGTCAGACTGGGTTCTCAGAGGCTTTTCTGTCATATCCATGCTGAGAAAATGAGTGTATAACTTTAGACGCTGAGTTTACACTGGGACTCCTCTAGTGAGACTCTGCTCTGGATTAGGATTCCTAAATGTAGGAAGGAAAATCCACAAGAAGGTGTACAGGTGTGCTGCAGGTGTCTGAAGCTCCTGTCCTAGTGAACCCATGTCCAGTGAGCACAGCCAGTGGAGCCCAAGGAAGCAATTCAGCTCACCCTAAAAAATCTCTGTCTCTCCCTAATACTGAATAGTTAGTAAAGTATATTAAAAAACTAAACCCTGAGATATCTAGAGATAATGAGGCATTTCTGAAACTCACTGAAAAATGACAGGGAACACTTGGAACTGTTTTAAGATTATCTTACGGATAAGCTCACAGGAGCAAGAACTTCCCAGCTCACTCACAAACTTGCTCAACCTATCACTTGATTTGACAAAAGTTTCGGTGTAGCTCTATGGTAAACAAAACACCATCAATAAATACCCTTGGGATTTTAGTAGTTGAGAGTATATCCTTAAAAGTGGCTACAACCATGAGGTGAGAAATGACATGTCAGCCAACTTTAATAATGCATTGCTCTTGACCTACATTGCTTATTAGTTACTTGGTAGCAAGACAAAATACTAGTGTGTTAGGGGATCTTGATTTTAATTTTCATTAGGAAACAAAATGAACAAGTCTAAGATAATGTTAGTGAAGTCAGCATCAAGTTTAGTACCTGAATGTCAGCATCATTCCAGATCTAAGAACCTATTCATATTTTTACTTTGTTGAGACCTGAGGAACAGCAAGACAGGTATGGAACAGCTTCTGTTTGGAGAATCACTCAAGGTATCTAATGATCCAGCTGGTTTTCACTCTTCCAATAAATTGTAAATTATAATCATTTTTCACTCTTCCCAAATGAGACAGTTAAAGCTTGTACAGTATCTAGCTATTATATTGCATTTAATTTAGGCAAAATACCTATGGAAGGAAAATTTGTGAGGTCAGGTGCAAAGTTTATAATCACACTACATATTAAAGAGCCATTTCAACACTCTCCTACTTCCTTTAATTTTTATGTATGAGGAATATATCCATAGCAGCCTTATCTTCCTGAGCTTAATACCAGCCTGGAGACTGCACTCCCTGCTGAAAGCAAAGAGATTTATTTCTCTGATTCCTAACTTAATGTTTATTTCTTCTCTGTACCTCTTAGGTCTTCTTTAACTTGATGATTTTAAGATGCCTAGGCTTCTCCAGCATCAGTCAGACTTCTCTACCTACTGCAGGTTTTTTGCATCTTTTATCACAAAAATTAGAGACTCACAATATAAAGTGCTTCAAATATGGCAAAAAAACACTTTTGCCCCTTTATCAAAACAGGAAAACTTAGCAGGCCCAATCAAGTTACTTGCTCATTGATAGACACTGGGAGCTTTAGACCTCTCTTCCCATGTTTCCACACGAATCAGCAATTCAAAAAATTTATGTTGATTTACTTTCTCACTCTAAACAAAGTTTAGGAATTTGGAAATCATAGTTATCTTAAATGAAAACAAGGGAGACGACTGAAACATAATATCATCAGGCTGTGTTACACCTCATATGCTTTCATAAACTGCTGTTCATTATACCACAATGAACACGTATCTTTGTGGTAGGGACTGTTTTCTAACTATAAAAGTAAGCATAGTTTCTAATATAGCTTTGCTATGGCTTCTGACTTTGGACCATAGATACAGACAGCATTTCTTTTGTGCACCTGCAATAGTAATTGGTGGTCAGTACATGCTGAGTTTTATATAATGAAAATCATTACATTTAGCCAGCTAATTCATCCCTCTTTTCACTTCTAATAATTTCAGAATTAATCAGTCTTGGTTTTGCACAGTATCATTAAAACCTAAGTCCTGTTTAAAAAACCAACATGGAAATCTATGTCTTATTGACAGACAGCATGATTTAGTTTGCTCAGTGCCAGATTTGAAGTTGCATTTGGGCAGCTGGGTGCCGAGTTGGCCTTTCAGAAGCAGCTAAATACTGAACTCCACTAATCAAACAGACAAAAAACTCTACAAGACTCCTTCCTAGACCCATTCCGTAAAGATTCTTTTCTAGCTTGTTGATTGCCTAACGTACATAGCAGTCCCACAGTTATTTCAAAAGTTGAAAGCACACACATGTACAAGGACAAAAAAAAAAAAACAACCCCAAAATTTTGGAAGCGAGGAGTCTCAAAGTGTCTGCATTCCTCTCCAGGAATACAGAACATCTGCAGAAGTGGGCTGTGGGACAGACCGTGGGTGACTCTGAGGAAACATGGCATTAAGCAAAAGGACAGCTCTTCTGCAAACCTCCTTTGCCTCTATGCTTACTGATGTAACCTCTCCCGGCCTGTCATTTGCAAGGGGATTAAATGGATATTCCTGTTTTGAATCATGCTACTGAAAGATGCTTGACCTCCTTCTGTGTAAAAGTTGATGGATCATTTTTTAATAAATCTGTTTCCAACTGGGCTATACAATAAGGGTGCAAGGGAAAGCAAGCTGGGGGTAAGCAGGGAGGGTACTACAGCATATGGAAAGTTTGTATAAAACTTATGATGTTAACATGACTTCTTTCACCTAAGGAGAACCTATAAACTTACCTATTTTCTCAGCCTACAAATTCCTTAGAATTTCCCTGGGGATGGCTGAATGGTTCAATTCAAAGGATTTTTTTAATTCTTGTAACCCTAATCTTCATCATTATTTCTAATTCCTCAGTACGAAACCAGAAATATTGATGATCTAATACGTTTTACAGAGCAGCACACAACCTTCTTTATGGCACTTACATCATTATGTAATATGTTATAAAGCAACTTGCATGTTGTAAAACTCATTAAAAAGATATATTTTTTTCTCTTAGCTTGAGTTCACGATGGCCAAAATTGAGGTGGAAAGCTATTAAAGTTCCAGAAATCCTAGCAGTACACGTTTCTTTCAAATGTTCTTTTCTGCCCTCTTACTTGGTGTTTTCTGTCACATTTTCAGTATTTTTGATGTGGGTCTATTGAGAGGTAATTTCTCAGCACGGCAGCTGAAGTAAGACTCCTATGGGATTAGTAACCCAACCTTATAAATTGTTACCTGGTTTCTGTCATTTACCCTGATTTGGTCAGGACAGTTGCTAACTGAATGAAAGTGGCATAAGCCAAAGTGAAAGAAGAATGATACTTAAATATAATATAAAAATATAAATTAAACTTTTTTCATAAATGACTGGATAGATGTTAACACTTGTGAGACCTTTATTGCCAGTGAGGTACTAGCCACTTTGTCTGGGAAAGCGACAGAAAAGGATAGTATGTTGAGCATTTTTAAAACTCATTTAGTGTTTTTAGCCTTTTATTGTTTTCAGCATTTCTCGTGTTCCTCTGTTTGCTACTCTCTTGCATACTGCATATGCACATCTTGTGCTGACTTTGTGGGATTTTTTGGCTGCAAAAGTAGACAATTACCAGGGCACATGCTTACTGCTCTAGTGGTTGGGAAAATTAGGGACTGTCATTACATTGAATTATCAGCAGGAATACAGTTCAGTTCTGTTCCCATTGAAATTGGTTGATTTCAGAAGAGCTATGTTTCAGACTTAGATTGTAATTTGTTCTGCTGAAAATGGCCACCCCGCCAACAGCATCCTACTTCACTTGTAATTTAAGAACTAGCATAGCCTGTCAAAGCTAGCAGCAAGGAGGCAAATCCTGCTTTTGCAAAGGTAGAGCAGAAGTCACTTAGCTGAGAGTAGCAGCTCGAATTGTAATATAAACTTGCTCATACAGGCAACAACAAAACACTATTGCTGTGTTTTCCATTTAACTTGGAGATAACCAAAAGTTAAAACACAAGCTGTGTTGCACTGTTAATTTACATGCTATTTCACTCATTTTTTAATCGGGTTACTGAAGAGACCTTGCCTTCATGTGGGCCCGTAAAGACCCCACCACTATGTGAACATTACCCCAAGTCCCTATAACCTTTGGATAGGCAGTGAAACTGAGGCAAGCCTTTTCCCTTTCCCAAGCCTTCACTGTTGACATTAATTTCTTACTGTTTGTCATGAAAAACATAAACTCCAGATATTCACAGAAGAGAAAAAAAACAGGTATAAAGCAGGCCTTTATGCAGGATTCCCCTTGCTGGACAGGGAGATAAATGATTAAGCATATTCAGAACAGGAGTGTTGTCTGTGCTTTCTGAGAAACATTGCTGCTGATTAAAAGCAATGCAGCTGCTTGGAGAGCTAAATAGATCCAATAAACTACAGGCCATACCCTCTCAGTGCTAATTAAGGTGTTAATTAAGAAATGTTATCTTGAGGAGGCCTGCTTGAGGGAGGGAATCCTTCATACATTTTTGTGTACTAGTAAGCCAAGGGTAAGAGATGGTGATGTTCTCACTCCTGGATTTTTTTAACGAGAAGATTGATGGTATTTATTGTTTTAAATAAAGGCCCACTATATAGAACTATTTAGTTGCAGAAGAAACTCTGCCTATTGTTACATGAAGTCTAGTCTTTGTGACTGTAAGGAGAAGATGGAGTACTTTGATGGTTTCTGCTCACTGTTTGATTTGTATCAGTCAATAGCACTCAAACCCAATTTTGGGAGTCTTGTGGATGTCTCCTACAGTGTCTCACCAGGAGATGTGTTCTGGTGGTTCTCAGTCTCCCTACATCATCATGAAGCAAAAAGCCGCTCCGCCGTGGGAGACAAGTGAGTATGAGGGAGACAACTTCTCTGTTTCCTTTCATGTTCTGTAAAACCTGACTTCTAGGCAGATAGGAAACCCATGGATTTGAGAAGACAGGAGTAATGATTGGTCCTGAGCTTGCAAAAGAGATGTTCATTTTGTTAATTGGCTGTT
The DNA here is from genome assembly GCF_000737465.1 of Haliaeetus leucocephalus. Taxonomy (NCBI): domain Eukaryota; kingdom Metazoa; phylum Chordata; class Aves; order Accipitriformes; family Accipitridae; genus Haliaeetus; species Haliaeetus leucocephalus. The sequence goes on from NW_010973351.1 coordinate 1,210,434, forward strand.
TAAAATCAGGATTGTGGTCTGAATTGTATCCCCAGATATAAGTGGAAATACATTTAATGAAAATGGTAGAAAGACTGTACTGTTCAGTTGAGGGGTGGGAGGTGACCAGAGCAAACAGGAAGACCATACTAAACACCTATAATCTAACTTGCCTAAAAAATGGCAGCTGGCCCTCATGCTGAACTTTCCCTTTCGAGGCTTTCCCTTCACCTCCTTCACTTTAATGTTATCTCTGTACAATACTCTCAGTCTGTGTCAGTCTCTAGTCACCCGACTGCAGCTAATTGCGTTAAACGAGATTTATGTGGTGCAACTGAGACTACGAAATGGTTCAAAAATAGTCTTTTATAGAGATGTAATGGCTTTAGGATGCCTGCAAAGAGGCTGCTAAATTGGAGTTGGGCTAAAACCGGTGGGTCTGTCCTGCGTCCTAGTTAGCATTAGTGCCCATTACAAACCTCATCGTTACCCAGCGGAGGTGAGCGGCCGCAGCATTCTGTGCGTGAGGGATACCTCACCGGCTGCCAGTTTACAGAGCAAAGTTTAGCCAGAGCCGGGTCTCACCGCATGTCCGTAGACAACACACCCCACGCCTTCATTTTAAGATTTTCTGCGAGGAGGGGAGTTGCTTTTACCAGCCTCTCTGTCCTTTGTGTGACCATTGCTGTGGTAAGATGCCTGTTTCAGGGTCAGGTCTCTCCCAGCCTGGATTTTTTTTTTTCCACACAGGCCCTGCGTTAGGCTGACAAGTCATGGCCGGGTTTTATTTTTGGGGTTGGGTTTTGTTTTTTTGTGGGTTTTTTTTTGGACACTGGCTTAGAAGCTGGGTATTTTCACTTATGGGTATTTTTATTAATTAATTAATCAATGCTAGGAAGGGCCTTCCCCTCTGTCTTGCCTGGTTCCTGTCAGCACAGGGTTAGCTGAAGGCCGCCCTGTCGGCGGGAGCCCCGCGGCCCTGCCCCACCGGTGAGGCCGCGCCGTTCCTGGCGGGGACGGCAGGCCTGGATTCCGGCTGACAGGAATAATTTGAGAAAATGCCATTAAAGGGTGGGTTGGGGTTTTTTTTTCCTCTTTGTATTGTTGTTGGGATGTTATTTCCACACACACACCCCCCCTCCGCCGCTTCCCCGGTGAACTGCGGGCGGTTGGGCTGTAGGGGGTGCAAGAGCTCCACTGAAGGCCGCAGGCCCGCCGGTCTCCTCAGCCCGGAGCCCGGGTTGAATCGGCCTTTATCGCCAGCGCGGAGCCCGGCGTCTCCCCGAATCCGGCCCTGTAAGAGGGGATCAAATCAGCATGGGTTGTGGTAGCGTAAGCTGCAGGCTTAAACCGGGGGCTGTGAGTGAGGTCTCGGGAAAGGGAGCGAGTTTGTCTTCGTCCCGCGAGTCGCCGTCCCCCTCCACCCCAAGAGCACGGCCTGCCAGATCGGCTCGGGTCGGCTGGGGAAGGGGTGTCTGCCCTGGGCAGGAATGCCAAACTAGTTTCTTCCCCAAGGAAGTGTAATCGAGGGACAAATGCAGTGTGTTAGCCATACAGAAAAAAGAGGAAAAATAATACACATATATACATTTAGAAGAAGAAAGCGCTGTTGATGAGGATTTTCTTTGTAATTATAATTCCAGCTAGTGTTTTCTCTTATCTGGGGGATCCTATGAATGATGTTTCTGTCTTTTTTTTCTTTCCTTTTTTTTTTTTTGTGTGTGTGTGCGGTGTGTATTATCACTACTATTCACTTATTTTTAAGCAGTAGTACATTTCACTTTTGAACTCGGTGTTTCTGTATGCCACTTAAGAGAGCGCTCCGCTTAAGTGATTGTCACTCAAATTAGTCCTATTGTTTTGTGATATATAAGTCGTCTTCTATACTGCCTGGATTAGTCAGTTCAATGGCAGTGACAACCAGGCATTGTTTGTTGTTAGAGAGGGGAGTCTCACATGGGAAAACACATGTACATCCAGTCGGGACACATGCATTTCCCACCAGAGAGAGAGGGAGAGTTTTAGCAAACTGGTATTTATTGCTTGTTCTTGCATGCATGTTTTGTGTGTTGGGTATCACAGCTTGACAACAGGAAATAAGGTATTGAAGAAATGTTCAGGCATGTAAAGATGGGACTCTCAAAGGATTAACAGAGCTCCTCTGCAGTTAAAGTATGAACTGATTATTTATAGTTCTGAATTTTGTAACACTGACATTAGGGTTAAGCCTGAAAATAACAGGTACAGAAGGAAGGATCCAAATCTGTGCAGACTGAGTTGGCAACGTTCAGAGGGAACTAAAGCCAACAGAAGCTGTGTGAGGCACTTGAAAAAAATAATTTTGTTCCCACAGAAGTGCAAAAGCATCAGGGGAGGAAATTAATTCAATACTTGTATTTGATGATATGATATCAAATATTTAGGAAGAATGTTAAGAAACATATTATATAAGGAAGACTTCACCAATTAAACATATTTAACAAAACTGATACTCTTATGAGGGAATATTATAGTAATTTTCTTAAATATTTTCAGTCCAAAAAAGATTGTTTGCATTGTGCTAACGTTAATATTTGCTATGCTATAAAGTGTAATTTCTTCTCTGAAGCAAGTGAATTTCATAATGTGTATCAATCCACTCTACCTGGGTAGGAAAAAACCCCCAGTTAGTTTCTCCTGACTGTTATTAGTAACTTTATTCCAGAACAAATTACAAATTCAGAAAACCTGCCAGAAATTAGTTTTCTGTAGGTAGACAGCGCTGGAAGAGTCATCTCTGCAAATCTGTACTGCCTTCAGTTTTCCCAAGATTCTTGTTGAAAAATGAATTGCAAAGAATAAAACCGTTTTTGCTATCAAAACTAGGGGGCTCTTACCGTAACATTATAAGATATCTGAGAAACTTTTGCATTAATTGTTCTGTTGTTTTTCCCACTGAAAATGGAATTGCATAAAACTGAGCTGACCAAAACCTAGGTGAATAGTCCAAATAAATTTCTCCTTGTACTTCAACACAATTTTTCTTTTATTTTTTCTTTTACAGAAACTTCCTGTAATCTCTTCTTATAAATACTTTCAAAAAACCCATGCATTTTAATCTGGCGTATTTAAAATTTACTTTCTAGTGTACAAAAATGAGTTTTCTGTGGTCATTTGTATAAAGAACAGATATCAAATCCATTAAATAAGAAAGAAAAAATAATGCTACATACTCCATTTCTTTGAGTTTTCAAAACTAAACCAACACCACTGGAATTTCAAATGTTAATTTTTTTTTTCTTGACTATGAATCCATTACAGAAAATATCTTCCATTCCTCGGTAAATAAGAAATTGGATCCATTTCTAGACATGAGTATAAGGCAAAACATGAAAAAAAGAATGGAGTTCTCAGGTCTGTGTTTAAAGTAACAGAACTGCTACCATATGAATTAGGGCTTTTACATGTACATGTTACTTGTGATGGTTACATGGGATTTTCTGCATTAGCATATATAGCTATAGTCTCAGTTTGATCAAGATTCTGTTTCCTTACTGGTTTTGTATAGGAGAAAAGCTCCTTTCAAATCCATGTTTTTCATTACATCCCAGAATTTCATCTGTTGGTTTTTTTTTTTTTTTTCTGGAAGTTAGAATTGTTCCCCATGTGCGTAATTTCATTTGTAATTTTTCATCAGAAGCTGCCATAAAGTACATTCTAATCTTATTTATTAAAAGCAGTTGCCTCTTATGATAAAACTATTTTTTTGACAAGGCAACAGGCTTTTCTGCGGGAACTACTCATGTTAACAATGACATTGGTTTCGGAGAACAAAATCATTCAGAATGAATCATGAAGTTATTAATGATTTGCTAGGTGAAAACATATCAAAACAGATTTTTTTGAAACTCACAACTTTTATTCAGTTTTAAGTTTCTTTTGCTATGCATTGAGTTTGTGAGCAGAAAGCATTAGGAGGACTTTTCATCTTGATTAAAGATTGACATGCATAACTCTTCGTGCACCGCAATGAAAATATGCCCCTTAGAGCAATGGCACTCGACCTTTAACAACGGAAGAGCCATTTAAAATCACAAAGAGGCACACAAGTAAAAAATACAAAAATGCATGTGACAATTTTATTAAAAATTATGAATGAATGCATTCATCAAAAACAGTTAAGAAAATCCAGAGGCACTCTGCAATTTGTGTCTTAGGGCAAAGTAATTGATTGGGTAGATTGTATGTTTTTACAAGAAGGAAAAAAGAAACTTTACATACGTAAATGGAAGGAAATGGTGAAAGATATCATCCAACAAGTTTGCAGAATAGCTGAAATGAAACAGAACTGAGCCAGCATGTCATACGATTTCTCACTCAGACCCATGATAAAAGCTCTATACAGGCCTCTGAAGAATGAATTCCATAGGTTGAGTACCACTGCCATTAAATACTATAGGTGCTGAGGTTGTTTTCATTTTCCTTTACTGTTCCTTTTGAAGTTATTCACTGTGTGAATATCAAGTAATATTTTTAATGCCATGGTGATAGATTCTGCTTTTAACAGAGTATTTTGCAACTAGGACAGCCTTTCTGTAACTGAATGCAGATTTGGCTGTAGGGAAATGCAAAACTCCCTTCTCTGATTATATTCAGTTATCTAACCTGAAAATCACGGCTGCATATTCTGCATTTGTTCTGTACAATAAATTCCCATTTGATTTCCAGAGTAAATCTGCGCAAAGGCTGAGTCAAGAATTGCAATAGCAATCCACAGTGGAAAGGAAATTTTTCCGATGTGTGCTGCTGCTGCTGCAGGCTACTTCACCAGGATGTCAGTTCTGAAGCACAGAGCCAAATTCAGCCTTGTGCTACCTCCTTCCAGACCTTTTTGAACTCGATGAGGCTATGGAGGGTAAGGAATTTGGTTTTTACTTAATACGAAGCTGTTTAATGCAAGATGTATGGCAAAGAAGTACCAGCTATGAAATGCAAATGCTGAAAAATGGCATGACTCTGTTTAACTCCTTGTTACTTTACAATGCTATGGACAAAAATTGGAGCTGACATTTCTCTTTGATCTGGTTTACCCATCTCGCTCTGCTGCTATCAGCAGTGTGTGACAGCAGCAGACATTAGCTAGGAAAGAGGGAATAGGGAAGAAAGAAATGTAATCCTCCCCATGGCCTTCATGGGAGAATAGTGAATTAGAGCCAGACGCTACACTTTTAGGTGGACTTAGAAAACAATGCCCTTCTCCCAGCAACTGTATGCGCTTGCCAGGATATTGGGGAATACAGTCAAATGGACTCATTTATTTGCAAAATTAACAAATAAAAAGACAGAAGGCAAAATTGAAAAAGTGAAATACACCTGAACCCATGCTGAAAATGTGATGGTTTGTTTCATTCTGTTTAGATTACATTATACAAATCAGGATGTGCATCTTGTCCGTGCGTATGTCTTCCTTCCTTTTGAATTTTGCCATATTTTTAGTCTCTCTAGCAGAGAAGGGGAACAAGGAAGGTCAGAAGAATGGACAACTTCTGTGTAAGTAAAGACACTGTTCCCTTGAGCTTTGAAAAGAGGTAGCTAAAAGGGAATATGGTAGGCATTGATAAAATTGTGAGTAATTTGGAGAAGGTTGAATAGGAAGCAACTTTCAGTATTTCAGTACAGGATTTGGAGAACACCCAAAGAAGTTATCAGAGAGCAGATTTAAACAACATACACAAAAAAGGATGTTACGAACTCTCTAACCAGAGAATTTAAAAAGGAGTGAGTGCGCTCAAGAAAGATTAGTCCAGTCATACTAGAAACAGTCCAGCCTTTCATGCCTTTCTCTCTTAATTCTCCACCAAGTGCCCACTACTGCTTTTGGTCAGAAACAAAATTCTCTAACACCTGGCTGATCAATGTGGTGGTTCTCATGTTCCTGTTGTGATTTCAGCAATTTCAGTATGGGTCACTCAAATGTGTTTACATTTCTAAGACTCAAATCCATCATGCCTTCTTGTGAGGGTCTATTTGTGTTAAAAGTTTAAGACAAGGAATACAAAAGCTAGCAATAAACATTGTTAACTATTTTATCTTTGCATTATATATTTAATTTAAAAATGTTTATGTTTGCATAAAAATCCTGCTACTCCTCCTGTGATCACCTCACAGCTTTGTGATGATTTCTAATGCAGAACATTGCATCCCAAATACTGTAATTCATTTACCTAATGCCACTCTATTTTTTTCTGTTAGTCCCCATTTTCATTTTCCTTACATTTTAAGAACATTCCAGACTATCAGCAGAATTAAAACAATACTTAGCATTTACAATTATAATTTCTTTTCTTTGTTATGCAATAATTTCTAGCATGTTAGTCTGGTTTAGTAAAGTCAAGCCTTATATTTGGTTGGTTGGTGAATCAAGGAGGAAAAGGAAACTGTAAACTTCTTCCCCTTGTGATGGTTGAATACTGTATCTTCCAGTGATCTTTGTAATAAAGGACATGGAGAAGGTTGAGGTACTCCACACCTTCTTTGCCTCACTCCTTTACTGGTAAAATTAGCCTTCAGAAATGCCAGGTCCCTGAGGCCATTAGGGAAAGTCTGGAAAAGAAAACCTTACCCTTGGTGGAATATCAACTTAGGGTACACTTAAATAAACTGGACATAAACAAGTCTATGGCACTCAATAGGATGCACCCACAAAGGGCAACCAAGTTGGTGAGGGGCCTGGAGTGCAGGTCTTACGAGGAGTGCCTGAGGGAACTGGGATTGTTTAGTCTGGAGAAAAGGAGGCTGAGGGGAGACCTTATTGCTCCCTACAACTACCTGAAAGGGGGTTGTAGTGAGGTGGGTGCTGGTCTCTTCTGTCAGGTGGCTGGAGATGGGACAAGAGGAAATGGCCTCAAGTTGCGGCAGGGGAGGTTTAGGTTGGATATTAGGAAAAATTTCTTTACTGAAAAGGTTGTCAGGTATTGGAACAGGCTGCCCAGGGAAGTGGTTGAGTCACCATCCCTGGAGGTATTAAAAAAGCACGTAGACAAGGCACTTCAGGACATGGTTTAGTAGGTACGGTTGATGGCTGGACTTGATGATCTTGAAGGTCTTTTCCAACCTAAATGATTCTATGATTCCAAATGGTGATAGAGCTGTCTGATGTCATTGTGAGGCCACTCTTGATTACCTTTGAAAGGTCATAGTGACTGGGGGAGTTTCCCAGTGACTGGAAGAAAGCAAATGCCATCCCTATCTTCAAGAATGGCAAGAAAGAGGATCAAGAGAACTACAGACCAGTCAGCCTCACTGACTGTGTGCAACATGATGCAGAAATAATTCTGGAAGGTATTTCTGGACATATGAAGGGCAAGAGGTGATTGGGAGTAGTCAGCGTGGCATTAGGAAGGGGAAATCATGCTTGACCAACCTGATAGTCTTCTATGATTAGATGACTAACTTGGTGGGTGAGCAGACAGCAGTGGCTGTTATCTTCACTTCATTATGGCTTTCAGTGTTGTCACTGTGACTTCCTCACTGACGAAGTGATGAATCACAGATAAAAGGACAGAGAGGTGGATGGAAAACAGTCTGAACTGTTGGGTTGAGGTCAAGGGCATGAAGACGAGCTGGAGCCTCGTCACTAGTTCTGTACTCCAGGGGTTTGTTACTAGGGCCAGTACTGTTTAACATCTTCATTAATAAACAGGATGATGGGACCCTTGGCAGATTTGCAGATGAGTGGTTGATACACCAGACAGCTGCACTGCGATGAAAGTTGGTCTTGGGAGGCTGTTGAAGCGGGCCAACGAGGATCTCCAGAGCTGAACAAAGGGAAATGCCAAGCCCTGCCCCTGGGGAGGAAGAAACCCCACAAAGATGCTGAAGGGACTGTAGCCTCTGACATATGAGAGGCTGAGAGAGCTGGGATTGCTTAGGCTAGAGAAGGGAAGGCTAAGGGGCAAATCTTACTAATGTGTGACAGAAGGGAGTAAAGAAAGTGGAGCCAGACTCTTCTCAGTGGTATCCACTAAAAGGTTGAGAGGTGATGGGCACAAACTGAAACACAGGAAATTCTACTTAAACATAAAAAAAAAAAAAAATACTGTAAGGGTGGTTGTTGACTGCAACAGGTTGCCTAGAGAGGCACTGGAGTCTCCATCCTTGGAGATGTTAAAAAAATGTAGTCAGTACGCTGAGGAGCCTGGTGTAGTTGACCCTGCTTTGAGCAGTGGGGTTGAACAAGATGATCTCAAGAGGTCCTTTCCAATCTTAATGGTTCTGTGATTCTGTGAGAATAGCCAGCAACATCCACTTGAGAGGTAGCATCAATGAAGTGTTACCTGGGCAAACTCAGAGTGTATGTGTGCTACTCAGAGTATTGTACATGGTAGTGATCACCAGGAGCCACAACAGGACATCTACAATAACCAGGTTTCTCCTTGGTGCTGCACTGTGCTGTATGGACATGTCGTGTTTTGGCACTGCTCCTCCCCGATTTGTGTTACGTGGATATAGCTTACATGGATTTCAAAATTCCAAAAATGTCAGTGGAAAGTTTTTGTTGGGTGGACTGTAGCTAGAAAATATTCCAGGTTTAGTAATATTCAAGACTTTGATCTGGAATTATATACAGAACTGCAGTTGAAAAAATCTGGGGGGCTTAAGAGAGAGATTAACAGTGCTGGGGCTAGGTGGTCAAGTCTTGATGCATTAGTGAAAATGATGCATTCATTGATGGGGGAGGGACATAAAAAATTACATGTCAAGGAGCACTGTGTGTAGGTCCAGTATGGAGAACTGCATCCTGAGAAGTAACTGATCCTGGCAGAGAAGTGTTTAAATGGCAAAGTTGAGGCAAAAAAAGAATACACTCCTTGAATATGATAACAGGGAAGTAATGAACAAATATGTAGGTATATCCATGCACTCAATTTTAATATCCACATTTTAAAGGACGCCCAAAATTGAAGAGAAGACCCACAGTGATTATTTGAGACCCAGGAGGAGGCATTTTACTGCAAGAAATGTAAAGATCATTCTGCTTATTGTATTAAGAATGTCAGAGGTGATTTGATCTCACTGTAAAAGTAATGTCAGGAGAGAGAGTGTGGGATACTAAAGGCTCTTTAATCTAGTAGAGAGAGGCATAATTAGAACCAATGGCTGGAGGCTGAGACAAGGCAGAGTCATCCGAGAAATCAAGTGCACAATTTTACAGAAGGTCTGAAAAGCCCTTGAAACAGATTACTGGGGTAAAGTGGTGGCTTTTCCTTCTCATGGTATCTTCAGCTCAGGACTGGATGTCTTTCTGGAAGATGTGTTACTCCAAGCTATTGTGCTGCATCTTGAAAACGAGATGAAAGGCAGACTTGTTACTAGTCAGGAGGTCAGTTTTGGTCGCATGATAATGGATGCCTGACAAATGAGCTCTATGCCACCACAACTGGGGAATGAAGCTCTCTGCCCTGTTACTGATTGAAGTTCTTTTCAGATGAACTGGATGGTACAACAAATGATTGCTTTTGGCCTTAAACTCTATGGTTTGCATTAGAGGAGTGAAAGAGCTCTTTACTATGTGTTTCTAACCTTAACTATCCTGCCCTTCTCTGCCCAAACAGCTGTAAGGTGGTAACCACAGCCATATGGCCTGATCTGGTTGTCTTCAAACAATAAGGGTTGTGTGTATTAAATGTTAAATGTATTCTAAATATTGTATAAATTGAGTTTAGATACACGGAACTGAAGGAGCAGTTTCAAGGCACTTTAGTTAGTATATAATGCTTACATAAAGATGATAGAACTATTATGCTCTATCTAAAAATGAATCTATTTTAATGCGAGGTGTCAACAGGTTAATATTTTATAACATAAATACTGGCAGAGAATCCCTGCATTCTCCTCTGCTTACATTTTCATGAGCTCAGTAAACTGAAACAATAATCTTAATAGTAAGGAAAAACAAGACTAAATTACAAGTTGCAGAGGCTATTGTCAATCTTACAAATCCAACAATAGCCTGCAGGGTTCCAGGTTTGTTTCTAGCTGCTCAGGAAGCTTGTGTGATTTGCTCACACATTTTTTCTTATACCCCAGAGCTGTGCATCTGCTGGAGTCAGGGATCTAATATTCTCTTTGAACTTCCTTAGCATCCTAGTGCATGCTGTGATCCATAATTAGTGCATGTACACACACATACACACACTAGCTATATTAACTCATGAATGTCAGAAGTTTTGCTGTGTCCAGCAGCTGGTTTAGGTGCTACACAGGAATAATACAACTCTTGCTCTAACCTTGAGGTTGAAAGCCTGCAGTTATGACTTGTGTCCTTAGGGGGAAGGAAAATAGAAAACACAACTTTTTCAGGTGTGATACTGTGATGCAATTTTCCAGATGTGAAGAAGTACCTAGGATCAAGGAGGCAACTGCAAATGGCACAGAAACCTAAACTGTTTGAAGTTCTATTAGTGATAAAAGATGTGACTGCTAATGCCCCTAGAAGATGCTTTCGTTGTCTGTCCATAGGGCAACGTGGCTAAGGTGTGTCAATATGTATCACTTCTGGAGGGAGCCAGAAGGCAGTTTGTTTGTTTGGGGTTTTTAGTTTTGTTTTGGTTTTGTGGTGGGTTTTTGTTGTTGTTGTTAAAAAAAAAAAAACAACAAAAAACAAACAAACAAAAAAAACCCAAAACCCAAACCACTTGGGACCTGCAGTCAGTGGGATAAGAATATAGGTAAGTCTGACAAATTGTGCCATTTGTGGGCATTCTTACTAGGGACTTGAATGGGTATGTACCAACCTATCTGAAGCAACTGGATAATAGTCACCAAATTCTATGGCAAAATCCCCATTTGCATGGGAAACTGAAGTCTGAGGGCTGCCCACTATGAGCACTTCATAGGTCTCTTAGGGAAGAGCAACACTTGTTGAGTAATTGTTTCCAATTAGGAGCAGTCTCACTTCTGTTAATGATGGTGATTCACACAAACCTGCATTTGTTTCGCAGTAATGAGCAAGACATTAAACATCTCATATCTTGAGATATTCAGTCTGTTTCAATGGCAATAAATAAAATAAAGATAAATAATGATGGAAGGGGGGAACAGATGTATGGAGGGGCACAGATCAAAGATTCGTTGTGGAGCGTAAGCAGTAATGTAGAGGGATCACGCCTGTATGAACTTGCAGAGCTTTAAGTTACTAGTTACTAGTGTGTTGCATCTTAATTGCACCAAAAGAATAGTTATGTTTAGTCATATTTAGCGACACAGTTATGGATCTGTATCCCATTATTGGGGACATCCCAACAGCTATGTCTGAAGCTTTGCACCTTTTTTCAGAGACTGAAGAAGGACCTCTGTTAAAGATCTTTGAGATGATAAAGTATAGTAGTAAGAGGGCCAAGACCCCAACTTAGCAGAAGGCCACATACTCAACAAGGAATTCACTGGTCAAATTCTGTTAATATCTTAACTGTAATTGCAGGGCCATGTACGCAGATTCCTGATACTGGTTTTGTTTTTTCAACACACTACCGAAGTGTGTCAGGCTGTCACTAAAGTACCACAATATGTATTTGTGTGAAAATTACTTTACAATATTTTGCACCAATTTGCTGTTCTGTCAAACATATTTTTTCTAGCTCTGTGTTGGGAACTTCCTGATGCAACAGGCACACACCATTACTTCCCACATTATTAGATAACCTTCATTCAAGCTGATTTTGTTGTTGCTTTTATCGATTCTTCTCTGATAAAATTAGCAGGGCTTTGCGTGCTGTCATGGTTTAACCCTAGCTGGCAGCTAAGCACCATGCAGCTGCTCGCTCTCCCCCTGGTGGGGTGGGGGAGAGAATCAGAAGAGTAAAAGTGAGAAAACTCATGGGCTGAGATAAAGACAGTTTAATAGGGAAAGCAGAAGCCATGCACGGAAGCAAAGCAAAACAAGGCATTCATTCCCCACTTCCCATGGGCAGGCAGGTGTTCAGCCATCTCCAGGACAGCAGGGCTCCAGCACGCCTAACGGGGACTTGGGAAGACAAACGCCATCACTCTCAATGTCCCCCTTTCCTTCTTCTTTCCCCAGCTTTCTATGCTGAGCATGATGTCCTATGGTCTGGAATATCCCTTGGGTCAGTCGGGGTCAGCTGTCCTGGCTGTGTCCCCTCCCAGCTCCTTGTGCACCCCCAGCCTCCTCGCTGGTGGGGTGGGGGGAGAAGCAAAAAAGCCCTTGGCTCTGGGTAAGCCCTGCTCAGCAGTAAGCAAAACATCCCTGTATTATCACCACTGTTCTCAGCATAAATCCAAAACATAGCCACATGCTGGCTACTATGAAGAAAATTAACTCTATCCCTGCCAAAACCAGCACACATAGATATAAACAAAAGGAGAAACAGAAGATAACTCCAAAAGTTCAGGCATCTCTGGTTAGCAGATGGCCCAAAGTCTAGTGAGACTTGTGTTGGAGTGTGGGGTGTATAGATATCACACGTGCTTAGTTTTCCAGGGTGAACAAGAATGGTTACATTAAGCGCACTGTAACCATATTGTTCCCAGAGATGAGCATCACAGAATTAAAATTTGATTTAAAGCCAGCTCCATGACAGAATGTCCAGGTGTCACAGCAAGATCAGAGGATGCCAACACATTTCTGGAACATGCATGAAGTCCTTTACATCCCTGCTCCATCCCATCTCCTAGAATCTAGACTGTAGCTGGCTGTCCTGCGTATCAGGCTTTCCCATGTGTCTGGCAGAGAAGGACTTGAGAGTTGATGTATTGGTTAGGTTACCTTTCAGCTGAGGCACAGTCTTACTCATTGCAAGCACATTTTAAGGATGTGGTGAAATGCCATCAGTGCATGCTGTAATCACAGGATTCTTAAACTTATTTACCAGCTGCAAATTTTATACCATTAGTATATAATAATCTATTCTGATGATATATGTCCAAGTTAAAGTTCTGCCTTCTGCAGCTAGCTGCAGCAAATATTTAGAACAAAAATATGGCCATTCATTCTTTTATAGTACTACTGAAAAGTCCTGACCACAGCTGGTTTCTCTGTAGATTGCAATTAAACTATCTTCTAATCTGCATTCCTAGACAAGAGGAAAAATAAATAGGGTTTAAGTATTGGGTTAAAAAAGGATTGTATCATGTTGTAAGTGGTACCCTGGTGTCAGCTGGCCCTGGTCATATTTTGACTTCCTATGGTAGTAGTTAAGGTTAAATGTGATTGTCATTGTTCGCTACAAGGGCATGCAGGTATGAGAGACCAAAGTGCCACTTGGAGCATCTAAAATTCAGAAACACATCATCTGCTCTTAACCTCACTTTTGCTCCATTCTGGAAATAGAAAGGAAGAAAGAAGTTCCTGCCATATCCTCCTTTCAGTAATACGGAGAAAAATCTGGATGTAAACAAAAATCCTTTTGTTTGAGATTAGAAGCCATTATTAAAACTGCTGAACATGGGTTAGATTGATATTGTTGTGAAGACACCAATGAAGTAACACCCATGATAATTTACCAGCTGCATAATACACAAATTGAAGCAGAAAAGTTTTTTGGCTAGAGTTTTTCTGCTATCATGCAAGCAATGCAAATGTAGGGTCAGAATACGCAAATGGAAAAAAAGATATTTTAATCTGAAGTCCTGTGAGTCACTTTGTAACCTAGAGCAAATGTGTAGCAGGTCTTACTATTTTCAGAATCATTAAGCAAAAAAGTGTACTCTTCTACTTGCATATGCTTAAGATACCAAGTGATCAAAACCTTAAGATAAAGTATTCGTTTAGGAAGACTTGTAGTTGGCCAATGTGTGACTTAATAGTAGGTAGAAGATAATTTCTCGTGAGGCTCACATTGGGTGCAGCATGAAGTATAACATGGAGCCAAGCTGTACACCAGGGAATGGATACAGCTTCTGTATGGCTTCCATCTCCATCAAGAAACTAAGATATGAGTACACAGATAACTAAAACTGTCAGAAAGTTTGTGGGTTGTTTGTTTGTTTTGGGAGGGTGGTGGTGTTGATTTGTGGTTTTGGTGGGTTTTTTTTCCGAAAATAATCTTCAGCAAGAAAGCTACCTAACAGCAAAGAAAGAAGTACAGGCTTTGTCTGGTGCTGTTCAAACTAAGTGCAGGAGCATAGGGAGCTTTAAACTCGCTGCCTGAAGGTTATTTCTATTCTATTGCTCCATGGCAGTTCTGACTGATTCAGGACAGTTTTGAGGAACTCTTGCAGCATTAGTATGTAGTCCTGCTTACCACATCGTCTTCCACTTGTCTCTGAAATGTGGATTAAGAGTAGTTGATTTGGGTGCTTGCAGATGCTGAAATTATCATAAGGCAGTAAATTATCCCTCCAAGCTCTATTCTGAAGTAAGGCAAATAAATACATTGCAATAGATATTAATATGTTTTTTCTTTCCCTCTCTCACATGGAAGTTATTTCAGTTTGCTTAGAAAAACAAATGTGAAGCTATTTTCAGTCAGAAAGTATATGCACATTAGCTCTGCACATATATCTCTATTTGTGTTTGTTCTACAGTCCTTTACAAAGTGCACAGTGTGGATATCTGTTAGGCTTTTAGCTCCCTACCCAGTTAGAGCATATCATAAAACCTAAACTAGATCAGTCAAAGGAACCAAAGAAGTTTCCAGCTTTATTTGATTCAGAGAACCAGCTGAAAATTTCCTTTACAAGTACAGTACATTTGGGCCTTCAGCTATAGTGAACTACCACTGGAAAATGATAGTTTATCATTCACAGCAGTGAAAAAGGAGGTCATACAAGGATCACCTCTCCAATGACATAAACATGAGACTTTTCTCACAAGCTGTCAAACTTCAATTGTTGGTGAGATCTGTTGTGTCAGTGTTTCATAATAATTGCTTCTAAGTCTTGTTAAGGGTCTAAAACAAATTACCTGAGTGACATGCTTTTGGCACCAGTGAAGGAACAGCGAGGGGAATACATATTGCATAACAGACTTGCCCATCAAGATTTTCTTTTGAGTTTATTGCAGCAATTTTACTATTACTTTCCATTATTTGAAATACCATAATAAAAGTTGCAAGTTGTCTCATGCTCACAAGGAAACATTTGTTCCCTGGATAATAGTCTGGCTGGCCAACATAAACTCATTCATAACAATAGACTTTTTAAGAAGAGGTGTTTTAAACAAACTGAAAAACGTTAATCCTTTCAGCTATGAAGGCCTTTCTTTAGATTGAAAAAGTAATATTCACTGTCTTTGCACTGTAAGTCAGGTACTATTTCTTTTACATCATATGTAATAAATGGATGGCAGATTATATATATTAATGAAAATCAACAACACACCTGTCCTAACCTACAGAAACGCACTTGCCTGCCAAAATATATCAAATTAAATACATTTTTATATATAAAATTTATATCTGTTTCCTTGTTAACAGTTCTAGAGGAAAGTGAAATGACTTACTACTTGCAAAATGCTGCTCCTGTTTGATTATGTATAAAGAGATTTATATGAGAGTGTGGAAAGGGGTTCTGGAATTGCATTTTTGTTGGTTTTGTGGTGGTTTGGTTTTTTTTTTTTACATTGACCAAACATGGAAACAAAAACCCCACTGAATGAAGAATGGGTCAACCCATCTCCTTTTTACTCTCATAAGCATACTTCATACAGAAGGTCAGATAGGTGAGCACCAAACCTTGCAAAACTTACAATGTCAGCAATGAGTCAATTTAAGTGTAAAATAACTCAGAGGCAGACAAGAGGGACAAATACTTGATTACTTACTTGTGACTGCCACTTCTTTAGGCTTTTATTTAAAAAACAAAAAACCAGCCAAAACACCTCTCTGCTTGCAGGGCCAGGTCTATTGTTCAGGCACAAACCGCTTTTTGGATTTGATAAACAGGACACATCAACTAACAATTTAAACTCCAAAGCCATAGTAATAGGTATGTGGCTTTTTCCCAGAGGCTTGAAGTTAAAATGCTACAAGCGCTACAGAATGGCAGCTAAACACATGTCCCTTGGGCTGTGCAAGGCTTCATTCTGCACAATGATGGAAATGTGAAAAACAAGTTGAATGCAGATTTGACCAGTTCCACCAAGCTGCAAAAGCCGAGAGGATTTTGTGGTTTATGTCAGGGGATCAAGCTCTCATTGCTCAGGTTAAAGCAAAAAGTTACTGTGCTGAACTTCACTTTTTACTTTGTCCGGGACCAAAGAAATAGAACTCTTAATTAGGAGCTCACAGGCATGATGTTATCTTTAAAATGGGCATATTACATTGCATAAAACAAAAATGACCTTTCTTTGTAAACAGCTTTTTTTTGTCTGGCAGTTTTTTATTGCACTATCATGCTACTTATTGTTCGGGTTACGTTGTTGGTGACTGATCATTTAAATGACACCCCAATACATGGATTTGGTGCAGTCTTCCTCTCAGTTGTTCTCATACAGCAGTGCACTTCGCTGTTACTTGTGTCTTTCAGTTTCAGAAGACTGAAAAGTTACCATCCTGGCTGTGTGCCTCCACCCCGGCACAGCCAGGGCCTGGGATGTGGTAGAGATGCTGTCTGATCTGTGCAGTGCAAGGTCTTCTGAATATGCCGAGGTCACTAAGGGTTTTCTGAATAGTGCTGCTTACTTAGAAAGATGGGTCTCTTAGCAAGAAGCAGTAGTTGATGTGGAATAGGAATTACTCTATTTTTGATTAAGAGCCACTATTTTAAGGATTTGTGTAGTCATATCGTTGATGATTAGCAAGCACGTAATTCCCTTAGAATTGCATTTGCTGGGTGCTGGTAAGAGTACGGGACTAAGGACTGCTGCCCTGGCTGAGGTTTGCACTTGCAGCTTGCTTCTGCCTTTGTAGCCTACTGTAAACAGGATAAAAGCTGTAGTGTGTAGGGACTGATTAGTATTCTAAAATAGTTTAAGAGCCCTCTGATGGGCCTCCTTCACATGTATTATGTAAGTCATGAGTACCAGTGCCAAAGGAGACATAAATTAAGCCATGTATGTTAGCATATAGTTGGCAAATGCAGTTATATGGACCTTTCTCTGGTAATATATTTTTAATATATTGAGTCAGCAGCAAAGGTACAACAATAGCCTTTCCCACTAGGTAAAAAAACCAATTTCATTATGTTACAGGAACAAATGTAGACCACAGTGTGGTCTACATTCCAATGGGGGTTCTGAGTAGTATTGCAAAATAATGCTAATAATGCTAGAAAGTGGTTGACATTATTATGGTGGCGATGTATATGTAAAGTTTCACAAACAGCGTTTCCCATAGTCCTTGGCATCAGACCACCATTCTGCAAAAACAAAGTCATTCCACTCCATTTCCAAAATAAGACAAAGCTTTCACCTCTTGCTGAGAAAATACAGTCCTACAAAACTATGCACCATTTATCACATATGGCTTGTCAACCCAAACCAAGCACTCAGCTGCCCACAAACTGACAGTGAGAAATATTGTTCTGTCATATTTTATTCTCCACATACATTCTAGAAACAACCCTATTTCAGATCCATTGTTCAGCTATGATCTGGACAGCTGAAGCTACTCTTCCCACCCCCCAAAGTATATAGTCGCTGTAAAACCACACAACAGCTCCCTGATTTACCTCCTGATATAGACCAAATACCACACTATAAGAACTTTATGGTACATGAGCAGTTTCATGCCTAATTACTGTATTTGTGTGTGCAAAATTTCAGTCTAGAAAATTTGGCTCTAAGTTGTTTCAGAACTTGGTTTGAAGAGTATGGATTTTCCTTTTTATTTTATTATTATTATTTTTCAACTCAGATAAGTCTAAACTCTGGGGTCAAAGTTATTCTTGATGTAATGAATTTTACTTCAATCTTTCTCATGTTCTAAAAAATATTTAAAATCTTAAAGTTATTTTTTTCCGGGTAGTGACATACATCTTCATTCGTTTGTGAGTCCGAATGAAGGTCTTTTGCACTTATTTGGAAACTAATCTCTGTAAATATGTTAAAAAGTAATAAAAAGAGTAAAATATTTTATCTTAAATTTTGTGGTACAGGAGGTAGTCTTTGCATTTCAAATTTATTTTTCCTGTTAAGTAGAAGAACATGTTCTGTGAAAAGTTCGTTTGGGCCTTTTTGATAAAGATGATTTGCAGAGAGCTGAAGGCCAGTGAATTCCCCTAGCCTCAGGCTGGGCTAGAGGAATGGCCATTGCCTTTTGCATCCCTAGTCTGCTGAGTAAATTTCTGAGTAAGTATATCTGTGTTGTTCATAGACTCCATCAGTCCAATCCCATTCTTCCAGCAAGGAGCCATGATGAAGAAGAGCTCTTTGGCACAGAATGCTTATGGTGTTATGGTATTGTCCTGTTACATATTGCCTAGCATTGTGGCCGGCTCAAAGATAAGTGGTTCATCCTCTGACTGCTGAGATTTTGGGATTAGTTCTTATTCCAGAGTGAGCAGGCTGACTGGACAAGTGAGGAGGGCGGATCACATATCTGTGGCACTTCTACCACTGTAGTTACTTGTGAATCTTAGACCTGAAATTAGTGTATTTTTACCCTACATTTGTGAGGAACAACCTTTCCTACAATAATATGAAGGAATGATCAGATAGGCCGCTGAATATCAATTAAGTCCTATTGACTTCAGTGACACGAGATCTGACTATACACCTTCTGTGATTTATATGGTGCTGTAAGCTAAAATATCTTTTACAGAATGACGATCAGTGCAGTTTCCTGACAGCTAATTATGTGACTCTCACAATTTGGAAGTACTAAACAAGATTTCTGTCATAAACAACATAATAAATCTAGAATAATTCAAGTTTTATTGTAATGCATTACATGGAAGTTTAGATCATCTGTTGAAGTTCCTTTGCGTCTTTCCTTCTCTCTGCACTAGTGGAGTTGTACTGGCTGGACCTAGGCGTACCGTAAAATGCTGTTTCTGCTATCAGTAATGCCAGTTTCTACCAATAAAATCCTGGGAAACAAAGAAATTCGTTGAGCCTGTAACTTTTTCAAACCAACTGAGTTCAGGAGGTTAGCTGATATATAAAAGTGATTAAACAGATTATTTTGGATGTTATTATTTTTTTAATTAAGGAATACAGATTCATAAAATATGCCAGTGTCAGAGCTTTTGTTTTTGCTTGCTTTGATCCACTGTGAAATCATGTGGGCAATGAGTATTACTCGTGTTTTTTTACAATAGAAATCAACATTTTTCAAGTTTGTTTTAACTCTAGTTTAAAACTAATCTCATGCTGTGACCATATAAAACTTTTAAGGCATGTTGTTCATACAAGCTCACCAATCAGTGATGATGCACCATAGTGTTTACCAGATCAGCCAATCAGACGTTTGGTAAACTTATAGGTTAAATGAAGTCAGACACTGCAACTACAAGGCAATTTCCTTTTCTGAATCGAGATCAATATTTACTAGCTTTCTACAATGTTGCCTATGCTTGCTTGATCAGCATCTGCTTCTGAAGACCATTGATTGTCCAGAAGGCCTTTTCAAAGGCAGATAATGCTCTTTTCAAATACACTTTGTATTGATCAGCAAAAAGAAAGTTTTTTATGGTGCAGAGTGCAAAAGCCATTTATAAAGATTAAGGAC
This sequence comes from Haliaeetus leucocephalus, assembly GCF_000737465.1. Lineage (NCBI taxonomy): Eukaryota > Metazoa > Chordata > Aves > Accipitriformes > Accipitridae > Haliaeetus > Haliaeetus leucocephalus. The sequence continues at coordinate 1,230,023 of NW_010973351.1, forward strand.
AGTGATATGTCGCTATGGGTCACAGCGAGGTTGAATTAATATGGGCTAATGCATGTTCTACTTTTGAAGACAATAGACAAAAGTATTTGAGGATTTAAGTGATAGTATGCCTTCACTTGCAAAATACCTGCTATGCTATATCCAGGGAATTAAACCTTTCTTCTTCAAAAATGAATTGCTTGTACCTACTCTCCAGTCTCTTCCCACATGACTGTTCATATTCTGTGTCCTATGACAAATTAATATATTAACTTGCTGGACCATGGAATTCAATAAAACAAACAAACAAAAAATCTTTAATTTTAGGTGTTTAAAACCAATATGAAATAGAGATGAATGCAGTCAGAATTTTTATGGCAAAATAAATAGGCTAGAGTAATAGAAAAATACCTTGGACTTTCACAAAAACACCCAAGATTAATCCAGAACTAAATTTCAGAGCCTTTCATAAGTTTTACATTTGGATCTTCTCCCTGTTTTTTCATGTTTGAGGAACATGGTGCATCTGAATTTTGTCCTAGAAATGTAAGAGTGTGTTCTGAAAGCCAGTGTGTCATCCTGAATGAAAAATGATGATGGGATCTTCACAGAGGTTTTGGTGTAAGAGCTGGTGCTATGAGAAGTTTAATACAGGAGATGAGGCTAGGAAGAATTAAGAGGGCTTCTTCAAGCATATCATAGACCAGTTATGCTTCTAAAATTAAAAAAAAAAATGGAAAAAGCATGTATGGTCTGCTGTTGTCTACATCTCTCCAACAATAATAACTGCAGCATATCTGTGAAATAAGCATTTGGTTTCCTAGCTGGAGTTCTCTGCAAATGCCAAGGTTGATCACTGGAATATGGCACATACCTCCCATTAAAGTAAACAGCAGTGGCATATATATTCAAGGACAAAATTCTACTCTGAGTCTTTTAGCAACTCCAGTTACATATATTTTACATACAGGAAATAAGTGTCTCTCCTGAGCCTCTTGTCAAAAATCTCACTACACATATGAATCTTCTTTGCCAAAAAAAAAAGAGGTGATATCCACAAAGGGCAAATAACTTTCTATTGTCTTAACTCAAGGAAATTGATAATGATTAAACAATACACTTGCTAGATCACTAAAGCTCACACACATCATTTCTCTGAGACTTTCTGCATATTGTGGGGTTCTTGGCTCCTTTGCCAGGCACTTTCTCTCCTCCTTTGGTCATGATGCATTAAAACAGTCTTTTCTCCAACAGGCAAAACTTCCTGATGACACTTTCAAAGACAAAAAGTACAAAATAAACTGGTACTAAATTTCCTAGGCGTCCCTAATAGTCCTCATACAACAACACCTCAAGATGTATGTAAAATAAAGAAAATACAAGCTAGAGAGTTGTTAACGGTTTGAATTTAGTTATGAGTATCAAAGGAAATCAATTCTGACCCAAAATGCATAGTTGCACTAGCACAGAAGGAGCCTGGGATGGCTGAATTCTTTCTGGAGTGGCCAAGTGTACCTGTGACAAGAGCTTGACTGAAATAGAAAAGAGGCTACTTTTGTTTTGCTTTCTCCCCTTCTCTTACAGAAGCCAGGGTTTTTCCCAAATTGACCCTGAGACTTCCTTTGGCAGTTTACTTTTGCTCTTTTAAACTCATTGAGCTTTTTTTCATAAACTTTTCTTGGTTTTCATCCACCTCAGGTCCCTGGAGGGAGTCACTGACTCCAAATGTTTTATCATTCTTTTTTTTGTAACGCTATTGTATAATAACATTTAATATGGAGGATCCTGTCAAAGTAAAATCTAAACTAGGTTAATCTGAGAGTTTATCCTTTAGGGTTGTTTCCTGCTGTCCAGTTGGGGAGCTCTGAAGTTTATCTGTTTTTCAGCTTTTACTCCTGTTCCACAGGGATGGCATGTCCTTACGAGATCACAGTTTACATCCTCACCCCTTTCTTCAAATGTCAGCTGATACTTTGATTGCAGTTATTTTTTTTCTAAGACATAGCATATTTGGTTAAATTAATTATTCCACTTCTGTATGCATATGTTATCCTATTTAGAATATAACTTCTGCTTCTTCACACCGTTTAAGATACCTAGTGTCATTCAAATGATTTTGAGTTTATAAGAAATTTCTTGAGTACATGTGCATTATGCATTTAAAAAAGTCTGTGGTCTTTGCATTTAACACCTTAGTGCCTTTCAAAGAGGTCTCCACTTGTTGTGAGAGAAAAAACATCTACCATTTGTGTCAATATTTGTCATATTAGTTTCTGCATGAAGGTTCTCTCTATTTTGCACATATCATAAATGACAATATTAAGCTCTATAACAAATTTTTTAACAACTGTATATCTCATGTCAGTGAAAAAAGTATCAGCTGTCACCATGATTAATGAGCAAACTCCAGTGGAAGAAATAACATGAATACTCTGCACACAAAGAGGTATTGCAATACAGATATTTTATTACCCGTGTTTACAAATGAACCAAATAACTGTGCACCCACATAACATGTGTTTATGGTTGATATAATTGAAGAACATATGCCAAGAATTGCAGTTTTCACAAAACCAATAAATGTTTGTTGAATATGTAATGCTAAATTCAGTGCCACTTAAGACTAACCATCTCAAAGAAAAATCTCAAATCCCCAAAGAAACTATATTCTGCATCTTGACTGAAAAAAGTAACGGATTTTTTTTTAAACTAAAAAAAAGACATCTGAAGACAGTGATATTATTATTATTGTTGTTGTTGTTGTTGTTGTTGTTTTGTTGTTATTGCTATGCCATTTATACTCTATTAAGGGGTATGGCAAAATAATGTAATTTCAATCTTTATTATTGAACAAAAGCAATTTTTACAATTCAGAGCAATGGGATTTTTCTGGAGAAAAAACAGGCACTGTTTATTTAATGGGGCAAAAAGACAGCAAAAAATGTTTTACATTTACATTTACAAATTAAGTAAAAAATACATAAATAAAAAGAATAATATCTACGTTGTAGCAAAATCTATGGTTTTATTTTTCTTAAGACTTCACTGTGTGGTAATCAAGACATATAAAAGACACCTTGACATTATTGTAACGAAATAAGCCATTTAGAGGTATTACATTTTGAAAATCTTTTTTCCTACAAGTATTCTCAGGCCTTTTTATAGAGCACTTCAGCTGCTCAAGAATTAGTCTTACAGACTTCTCCTCTATAGCATTTTCAGGGTTTTCTTTCACAGTTCTTTCTTATATTAAGACAAACATCCCATTAATTCTCAGCTTCTTCAAATCCGCCTTAACAGTTATAAAGCAGAGGCAGCAGTGGGTGGCGAACCACCTCTCCATACAGCATGAGATGTTTCCTGCTGCATGTTTCTGCTCCATGGTGTACAGCCTGAGAAAGTCTATGTAAGATATGTACAAGTTTCTATCAGACTAAATGAGTTCAAGAGATATTTCATTTTCACCCAAAGTTACTTTCATTGCTTTCCCTCAAGAAGATCCAAGCATTGGCTGGAGTAATGCATAAATGGTCAAGAAGCTTCCCTTTGACAATGGAGAAGTCTGTGCTGTCTTCTCAGCTACTATTACCTCCCTAATTCTTTTCTAAAGCCTGAATTTCAGTGGAGTTTGTTTTCCACTTGACAGAACACTACAGAGATAAAAGATGAAAGTTTGGATCACTTGTTATAACAACTCTTGATTTTCAGGAGGCCATGGTTTTACTCATTGTGTGAACAGCTCATCTTGTTTAAATTCATGCAGCGAATGTGTGTTTTTTCATGGAGCAGAGGCATGATCAGAATAATTTTGAGTCCTTTATTACCCATTCTGAAGATGGGGCCTCCTGAGAGACTTAGAAATAGTTAAATTGGGTTCATCTGGGGTTACGTTTTTCACAACACTTCTGCACATCCAGAAGAGAACACGTGCTGCCTTGGACATCATTCAGTGGCCTCAGCTGGAACAAAGTAGATGTACCACAAAGAGGTCCCAGGACAATCTTTCTTGGAAAGATGTATGCACCTGGTTGAAGTAGAAGTGGACTGAAGCCACACATCACGAATAATGAAAAGCTGCTGGAAGGAACAGTCCTTCTACATCACTGCCCCCCTTGACCCAACCTAAGCTCATTGCATTTTATATATGAAGTGTTTGCACCATTGAAATTCCTGCTCCAACGCCCACAGCTGATCATCGTGACTAGTGTTGCCAGGCAATTAAAATTTGCTTAGTCTATGAAGGTAGATAATATTCACTTGCTTGGGGCCCAGTCCACATTTCTGGTGCATGCTTACCTGGACCTGTCGTACCTGCTGCCAGCTACCCTACAGGGTGTCTTCAGGTGCCTGCTTAGAGATACAGTTCTTCTGTCCCACTATCAATAGATGCTGGCCTGACTGGATGTGTGCATCTGAGCAGCCAGTCTGTGTAACAACAGTCACAAACCCGATAAAAACTGAGCAGCAGTGGGGCTTTTTAGGTTCCACAAGTATCCTTGCAATATACAAGATTTTTTAATCATGCAATGTGAAGCCTGTGTGTCTCTCAGACATTGCAAAGCCCACAGGCCTGGAAGGGTTAGGTTCAAGCTGGTGCTTTTGTTATAGGCTTGGCTTCTCAAGGTCAGAACTTTGGTCTGAGAAATTGTCTTTCAGGAAGCTGGCCAAGACGCAGAAGCAAACTTGGCACTTGGCTCGCACTAAAAATGTCTCTGACCATGCCATAAACATCACTGCATGCTGGAGATGGGGCCAGCTGGGCCCTTTTTGCTGACTTTCTGAAGGACAGCCTTGGCAGGGTGGCATTACTGAAACAGTGTGTCTCAGGTTGCTTAGTACCTTTCTGACCTTGCATGGACATAACTGAAAATGTACTGACGGAGCACTTGCCCCAGCCTCTTCTTTGCTCACGGACAGTGTTTGTTCCTTTGTTTGGGGCATGCCTGGCCTTTGAGAAAGGAGATGGGTATGGGAGTGGGTGCAGGCAGCGTGCAATCTAGTGAATGCAGGATACAGCAGGCACAGATGGTAGGGGTGCATGCTACCCATGGATCCCAGTTCCTTGCTCATATTTTGCCTTCCTTTCTGTTTCTGCTAGAAGGCATGACTGACTTTCATGTACGGGGTAGCCCAAGGAGGCTGTAGAGCCCTTTGAGTGTTGGGCAGTGTACCTTTGCCAGGCTGGTTATGCCCAAACAGCATGTGATGTGAAAATGTGAGAGTAGGTCATCTTAGGACATTTTCACAGGGGACAGATTTACAGCGTTCTAACGTATGTGTGTGGACATAGCCACAGCAAACATTTTACAGTTCTCATTTTGGTGTCCCTGCCCTTTGCTGAATTTATTTCTAACTATATTGTGTCCTTCACCTCAGCTTCATCCAGTCGCTACTGGTCCTACCTTTTCTGCTGTTTCCATTCTTTTCTTTCCTTATGCCATGCCTGTGCTTAATAGCCTCCCATTCCCCCCAAGAAAAGCAGTCATGGGTTGACTTGTTGCGATCATGCTGTTCAGTTTGTGAATTTTACTCCTTCCTGTCATTTTCATATATCTTGTTTAATTTAATTGTAAGCTGTTTAAAACAGGGGCAGCTTTTCTGTGTTCATACACTGCCTCGCTCAATGTGTCTGTGACCTCGATAATTACTCAGGTGCAATTATAATAAAGAGTTATTATTAGCTATAATAATTATTCTAGGACCAAGAAAAATACAGTCATATCCTTAGTGCATTCCTCTCTGGTTCTTGAGCAACGAATGAGCCTGAACACAGTTGTGTACTCTGCCTTATGTATTGCAGGGATCTTGTTTTGGAAATGCTTTTAAACACTTACAATGAACTGTTCAGAAGTTCTTCTTCTCCTGTGCAAAATGGAATGTTAACCCATTGCTGACCAAGGAGTAAATCTTACCATTTTATCTTACCTTGTTGTTGTTGTCGTTATGATTATTTCAGAGATCTTTTGAGGATGTTTACATTTTTCACTTGAGACATTTGTCAGAAAATAACAGAGGTTTGAGACTGTTCAGAGGGGGCTGGAATAGCAGGAAAAAGTCCTGAGTGGTGTGGGCAGAGTGCAGGTTGGTAAAGTTAAAAGACACATTTAACACAGGCAAATACTTTCTGCCCTGTGTCTTAATAAGACAGCACATACACATCACCCCATGTACACAAGGCACAAAAGAATTATCAGATTTTCAAAATATTTTCCCCAAATTCAGAATTTTTAAACAATAGAACTACTGTACTTTATTTACCATTTGAATGCTCTCCTACAATTATTACTCTTCTTAAAAGTGGTTAATGCAGACAAATTATTTCCAAGTGCTATAGAATTTGTTTGGACTTACCCATTTTTAGCAGAAAAAGCTCAGGCTGAGATTCAATGTGGAGTCTGTATTTGTCCATCATGCTTTTCTTGTGTGTTCTTCTCTAGGTTTATTTACTTGAAAAACAGATCTTGTTCATAATTGCTCCATAACTGATGGTAGCAGCTGAATGAATAGTCACAAGAAGACACTCTGTCTTCTCATGACACATGCTACAACACTCTTCTCTCCTCTGAATGAGGCCCAAATCTCATCCTCCTATACTGACTTTTTCTACCCTTGACTGGAATACTAAATTAATGTGCTATCCACCTCAGCACCCCTACAAACCAAAGCCAGTTCCAAAACGCATTAAGGATAACAGGTGCAGATTTCTGAAGATGAGCTATGCCTTATAATATAAATGAATTAAAAATGTGGATATCTTCCAGAAGCCATTGGAATAATATAAGTCATGTAGAAAGAATGGCTTGTGATAATGTTATCACTCTTGCTCACATCTCAGGGAAAATTTACAGTGTGAAATGTCCTAATGTTACATAAACTGTGATCCTCAGCTCTGGGATGACCATTACCACTCTAGAAGGAGATTTTGAATTTAAGACCTAGTTCTATGAAAAGTCTGCTCAGTGCTCAGTAGTGCAGTAAGTCCTAATCAAATGTTAGGGCTTAGCAGAAAGGGAACACAAGGTAAAACACAAAACATTTCATCATTGTGTAAATACACATGTAGATGCCCTACATCTTGAAAACTGAAGAGTCAGATTCTTTCTGTCACCCTTCCTCATTTCAAAGAAGACCAAATACGTGGAATAGCTCTGCATAAGGAACATCTTAATTGGGTGGGACTCTTCAGCTCAGAGAAAAGGAGGAGATCTGGAAGAAGATACAGCGGATGTCTATGAAACCCTGGAGGAGGTGAATATGGTTTGGTTATTTGCTTATTTTTCCAATACAAGATCTAGGGGCTGTCAGCGTAAAATGGCCTGAGACCCCTTCAAAACAAGTGGTACAAATGTCTGTGTTATTGTCACAACATATATCTAGTCTGAGGAACATCCACCTGAGGATGCTATTAGTGCTAAAATATTTACAAGAATTCGAGAGGTGAACAGCTGAGTGAATGAAAAAGAGTGAAAAAGAATAAAAATGAAAAAGGTTGTTAAGTACAAGGATGCTATTTCTGGCTCAGAAGGCTCATGTTGGAAATGGAATGGTATTTGTGGGAAGTACCCCTGTGCAGTCACTGTTCTGTTGTGCTTAAGCATCCATTTCTCGTTCCCATGAGAGACCAGATATAATTTGTACCTCTGGTCTGACCTAGTACACCAGTTTTTATATTCTTTTGTTAAATTCTTACGAGAATTGCCTGAGACTTCATATAGGAATAAGAATGTGGCATGAGTATCAGAATCAAGCACTGTGGTTTTCAGAGATATTTACAAGGCTTAAACATGCCTTTAAAATGGCACCTTTTTCTGACTTTCTCTGTTATCTCAGTGTTTCTGATCAATAAAGATGATTTCTGACATGTAGCCTACCAATGATGTTGTAAGAGCTCCTCTGTTTACTCATATACTTTGATGAACTACATCATTGTTACGGTACTGGAAAGACAGATAAAGAATTACACTTGCAATACCAGAGATCTGTTAAATTATTTTCTCAGCATTATACATACCTACAGAGCACATGGAAGGCAGTGGTTTCCAAACCTTTTTATTTCCTTATATTATCTAATACCAGGGAGCAAATATCTTAATTATCAAGACAGCATGTTCTTACAAGTATATTGAGTATTCTAGTTATCTCTTGATTAATAGGCAGGACCCATTACGTAGATATGATCTGGTCATATTTACTATTGGTTTGATTATAGGTGCAAATAGTAATAAAAAAAGCCTCATTCATTTTGTGGATATTACAAAGCATTCAGATAGTCACCTGGGGGCTCTACTTCTGCCAGGTATAATGGGTTGTCCTCCTGCTGCTCACACTAGTTGTCATTCAGGCACTTCTGCAACTGCTGTAGTAGAACAGTTGCAGAAATGAGCAAAGTCTAAAAGAGTCACTGCAAAGAAAAAAAAAAATCACAGCTACATTTTATTCAGATTCTTCTACTCTGAAGCAGAGCTGCTTTTGCAGTCAGTAGCTTCCCTGTTGTAGCTGATCCAGCAGAAGGCTTTCTAAAACTGTTATGTTCCCATGGTAATAAGAGTTGTTACTCTACAGGAGAAGTCCTATTGCAGAAAAAACCTGAGACGCCAAGCTAGAAAAATGAATTCTGCCTTCAAGATAAGTTCAGAATCTCTTTGTGTGGCAGAGCTGATTATCCTCCATAGTTCTGCTCTTTACACAGAGTGCGGCTTCATATGTTTAAACAGAACTCATGCGTAGAGTTGCAAACCTGCCCTGCTGGCATTGCAGGGACCGTAGACCTGCTTCTGAGATCTGAAATTATTAAAAAGCTAAATCATATGGGCAAAAGTAATGTGTCCACGTTTGACTCATTTTGCAGTAAATATGAATTATATAACTAGGGATGGTGTGCCCACAGATGAGGCTTAAAAAGGGCTGTTTTCAACAACAAGGGCAACAAAAAGGTAAAAGCAAAGAATGGTACTTCTTTCAAAAAGCAGTTTTATTTGTCACTGGCTACTGTGAAATACTAGCTTACAGCCTGACCTTGTCCTGAGGTCTGAGCCCTTAGCTAGTGAAGAAACTCTGACCAAGAGCCCCAAACCAGTGCTTCTTTCTGTTCTTGTGCTCTGTTCACATGCCAGGCTTCTGATACTCCCATTCTCACTTTCTCCAGAGAGGCATGCCTCCTAAACTCTGCTCCCACAGTCTGAAATGAAATGTGGATAATTGCTTTGTAAGCACAGTATGTGTTCAGGCTTCTTCCAAAGTGGAAATTGTGAGGAGCTGAAGGATGCTCAGAGGAGATAGGCTGCTGAGGGCATGAGCTTTTTTACATCTACGCAAACTGAAGTTTCCAGAGATCATATCTGGGTGAGCATTTGTAGGAACAGTGGAACATGAACCTGCAATAGTCCCACCAAAGTCCATGCTTTGCTACAAATGCTAAGGATGTCAAGGTTTAATTGATGTAACAGTATGTGTATGTGTTTATTCTTTTAATGTACTCAGTGTAGTCAAAAGAATGTATCTTCTGAGCCCATTCTCAAAAAATTCTTAAAAATTTATTTATTTTTAGGCACTGCATTACTAATTCTTTTTGCCTTTATACTTGATTTCACTCATATAAATCCCTTGAACTGAGATTATATCCCACCTTACTCTGCTGTGAGAGCTGAATCACACTCCACATTTATTTACTGCAGAGTTTCTTTAAGATCAGTGCAAGGTTGACTTGAGTCTAAACTGATTGCTTGTAATAGCTAGTTTAGAATTGTTATCTCAGTGTTTTCTCACTGTCATTACCCATGGCTTGCAATGTAGCTAGGTCCAAGTGCGCGTCAGCTGAGAAGCAGGTGGGCACTGTTACCATGCTGAACCAATGTGGCCTTCTCACTTTGGATGATTAGGATTGCAGAACTGTGGTATGAACTGTGGAGTGCTCTTGCCCTAATAGCATTGGATACAGATTTGCAGAATCAAGCTCCAGTTCTTTTCCTACTGAAACATCCAAAAAATAAGCGTATTCTTTGAGGCTTTAGACTGTCTAAGTAATAATAAAAAAAATGTCGATTAGACTTTAAAAAGTCAGTGTATGTCTTTTTCAATGATAAGACAGTATATTTATATCATAAGCAGAGAAAAATTAAGAAAAAAAAACCTCAATTTTTAAGATCTGTTTTTTGCACATCTGTTATGTTTCCTGGAACATTCAGATTATGTAAAGATGAAAGCTTCTTGTTTTACGATTATAACAAAGCTAAATGTTCATTGTTATTTGAAATAAGTCAAAATGCGGTCTCTTCCGTAGCAAAAGACATGAAGAAGCAGTAGATAATTCAGACATATCTGTCCTGGAATTCAGGTGTACTTTCAGTGTCTGACTTGATTTGAGTGAGGTCACTGCCATGTTTGGGATTAATGTATTGACTAGTTTCAATTTTTTAAAAATGTAATTTAACACACAAGTATATTGTAAATCTCTAAATTTTGTAAGTAGAATAATAATAAAAAAACCACTTGGTGGAATAAAAAAATGTTGAAATACAAGAAAATAACATTCCCCTTATAGTTCTCATTTGTAAATTACGTCTGAGAAACTCAAATTTAGCAGAAATTTTGACTTTTAATGGCTCATTTTACATTTTCTGCTCTCCCGTTCAATTTAAACTCAGGAATTCCTGGGACACCTTTCACTTAAGCTATAACATTTTCAATTGGATGATAGACTGCAGGACTGCCAATGTGTTGATTGATTCCTACACAGATCTATACAGCAACTGGTTAATACTGGCAGGACATTGAACATGAATGAAATGACAGTAGTCTGTGAGCTCTATTACTTTCTTATTTTTCTGGGTCTGTGACTATAGAAGGGAGGTTTGTCGCACTTCTGCAGTGGTCATTCTATCTCCAAACTCTACTGCTCGGGCAGTAAGAGGGCTGTCACGTGTATATGACCAGCAAAGTGGAAGCAGTAGATAAATTCTCAGTAGGTCTTAAATGCTCTTGGAAGCTAGGCAGAGTGGTATTAGAGAAGAGATGCTAAACACTCCACAAAAGCCATCTATTATCATTGCTATTTTGTTTATAAAATGCATTTTAGGATGAAATAGGACTTACAAATGGTAGGAATGAAATTTGAAGGAGTTATCTAGTCCTGCTCTTTGAGTCAGTACAGATTTTCAAGGGCTGGGTTGCTATTTAAGATTTCTGCTGTAAAGAGCTTATAGCTGCAATTCCTGATCTTGCTTTTACTATGGGTAATTTAGTTTATCTGAAAATATAGCATTTCAGACTCCAGTGGATCTCAGTAGTTGCATAATGTTAAGCACGTATTTGCAGAATTGGGACTTAAATGGATTTCAGCAAGAAGTGCAGAGAAAGAAATAGATGATAGTAGGTGGAGCACACAGCTGATATGTTTGTCAACTGGTTGTTTTAAAATCTTCTCCATTTCTTGTTGCTTGGAATATTGCAAATGTCCCACCAAAGTCAAAGGGAGGTTCATCACAGATTCTACTGGGTCCTTCTGGACCACGACAAGGTTTTTGTGGTCAGGCTGCCTTTTTGTTTTCCAGATCTTTCTTCTTTCATTAATACAGTCAGTCCTTTCTCATATTTGTCATTTTCACTATTCCTTCCAGTTACTTATTTAAAAGAAAACAAAAACTCCAAGCCATTACATTAACAAAAAAAGTACTCATTCACCCCAGCCCTCAGCATGTGTGAGTTAGTTCAGTCCAGTTGTTCTTTCTTCGTCTTGAAACTCCTCCATCATTGTAATGGGAGGATGAGGATTTGTGGCTGTCCTGTTTCACTTGCCAATGTGGGATCTGGTAGTCTTCATCTACTTCTTGTGTAGTTTCTGGAAGTCACCCCAGATTTTCGTTCTCATAAATAAAGGGCCTTTGGGGCTTGAAAATATATGTATGTATATGTATATGTATACATATATGTATGTGTAGAATTCTTTCAAAAAGATGATGATAATGATTTAGGTTGTGGCAGTACCCAAAATAGTGTAACTGCTTTCTTAACAAATATAGACATACTCCTTGCAGAAAAATGGTTGTTATCTGGAACGACAAAGCAGGTAAAATGGAAGAGAATTATACAAAAAACCACAGCAGACAAGTCATTTGACAAATGTGAAGAGCCTCATTGTTTCCATTTCTGTTAGGATAGTTACAGTGTATAGGGAAACAGTAGGCGTGATAAAAGGAGAAAAAGGAAGAGGAGTCTAAAGGGAAGTTAGCTTAAAAGATGCAGGAGGGCAGGACAGATTAAGACATGGAAGGCTGCAAGGTTGAGAGCTAAGGCAAGATTTCAGTGAGACTTCCAGAGCTCTACTTGAATAGATCGTTTTGCTGTAATCCCCTTAAGATAGCTGCTAGACAGCATTCCTCTGCAACGGTAGACAATAAGAAGTCATATTCCTCACTGTTTCATACTCCGTTAGTAGAAGGGAAAAGTAAAGAAATAGGCAAATGAACAGTAGTTTTGAGGAATCAATAGAAGAGACAGAAAATCTTAGGTTCTTTGGAAAAAGGGGAATCGGTGTGAGATGGAACACAGAGCATCGCTGTCCAGGGACACAGTATGTATAACCTAGGGGTTACAATAATGCCCAGGGAGGGGGAAGGTGCAGATAATCAATTCTCTTATGCAGTGGAAGTTTTTTATAGCCTGGGTGGGTCCTCTCCCAGACACCCCTCCAGATGTGGTTCTTTGGTTACTAGCCAACTACAAGGCCATAGTATGGCTCTGCATCAGGGCTGTAGAAGTGTTTGAAACTCAAGTTTGATAAGGGATGCAATGATCACCAGGAAACATAGTTTACAGCAGACCAGTGTGTTTAGGAACCACTGTTGTAACCAAGATGCTGTTATGAGAGAGGGGGTTACCAACCTCCTCCTACACCTATGCTTTGTGAGAACGGGCTGGCTGGAAAAAAAGGTTATGGCTTTGCGTATCAGAGATTCACCTGTATCCCAGAAAACTCCTTCTTAAATGGGCTCAAGTCACAGTCTCCTCGATGCTTCCCACTGTGCACTTTCAGCAGCTTCCCAGTAAGCAAGCCAGCTTTTGCTGATCACATTTTTTGCTTCTTCACTTTCTCTGTCTGCTGAATAGGAAGCCTCCTGCCTCTCATTGAGATGGTGAATATGTCTAGGCTTACTTTTAAAAATGCTACTGGAAACTTTCAAAGAGGGCTTCTAGAATTACAATGAGGTTCCCTGACATTTCAGGGTTTTTTTCACAGTTTGATGCTTTCTTTCTAGAATATCTTCATGTGGTGTTACAACTGAGAAAGCGCTTTTCTGTTAGCTTCTTCCCCCCCTCAGCTTTCAAATGTGTATCAATCAGTATCACGTTTTCTCTTATATTTTAAGTTAGCTAAAACGCAAAACTCAGGTGGAACAAACTGTTCCCACCAAGATGCATTCCTGTTTCCTTTGCTGAATCATTGCTCCTGCCTCGCTTTGCTTTATCTGACTTCAAAATAAGTGGCAGTAGCACATCACCTTTTCATCTATGATATTGGTTCTTTTGCCTGCTTACTCTAAAATAAGATAGTAGCCTTTATGAGTAAGGGCAGATGTCTTGGAACTGTACGTTACATTTTGAGATCATGCTGTTAGCGCGTGGGTAAACCTCCTGTTTTGTAGTCATTTAAGAGAAAGTTAGAGTAAATACCCACTACTTAAATCAATAGAGTACTCTGTAATCACCTTGAATAAAAGCTTTTTTCATTCATGAATCAGAAAAGCACTATTAAGCATTCTTACACTGCATAGTGTTTCGTTCTGAAAGTCACTTATCATGAAGAACAAAATAGGGTTTTTTTCTAAGCCAGACTGATGCCAAATTCTGTTAGCTGTGCTTAAGAACCAATGAATTTCCTACTTCTGGAATTTTAGGCAAACTTTTTTGTAAAAAGTTTAATTTAGAAAAGCATTCCAACAGACTTATTCCTTAGTAACTCATAGTCTTTCTCCTACTTAATCTTGCTGAGACAGATACTATGAGCTGAGGCATCCTGCATGTGACATAGTAGTCATTAACTATCAGTGTTATTCAATCTACCCCAAATAGTATTCAACATCCCTGTTACATTACTATAAACAATCATCAGAAATTGAGATAAGCATTAACATATATTAAGTATTGTGCAGGTCCTATTTGTCAAAAAAAGAATCTTAGAAAAGTCTGTGTTAAAAATGAATTGCAGTTCTTGTTCTTTTGGCTTAATAGCTGATTTCATTAAGAGGAGTTTCTAGCGAGTGAAAATGCATTTGTGTTTCAAATAATTTCCTTATGAGTTTACAGGAATATAGTATGATACAGTTAGCAGAGTTTGCTTAAGAAAGGAAGAGAACTAGGCTGCAGGAAGACTGAATTTTCTTTTAGCACTAGAGAGGATGTTTTTTCTCAGATTAGGAGTAGCATGGAAATTCCTCTCTTATGAAAGCAAATTTGGAGTAAGCTTCTAATACTCTCCTAGGATTCTGGATAATGGAACTTTGTTCGCATTTAGATCAGTCAAGTGATGCTTTACCATTGCGGTCTTTAAGGTTTCTTTTCTGTCTTCATTGAAATCACTTTGTCTAGTGTCTTACTCCTCACTTATCCTCTGAATTCAGATTGATTTGCACTTACACTTTCTGCTCAGGGCTTACCTCGAAGTAGGCTGAGCATCTAACACTTGAAGCCAATATGAGATAGAAATACAATAGGAAAAGAATAGTGTTTAGGCTATAACTCATAGATACTGAGGTGAGAAAACAGTCCAAGTTGAGCTGGAAATGTGAAATGCAGTATTTGCAGTGGAATGTTGGCTTTGCTAACTAGCAATATTCATGTTTCCTACCCCAGAAATAAGATAAGTAGCTGAAAGACAAGGGGAAAAATCACTTTTACTGTATCAACTTGAAACAGAGTTTGTATCAAAATAAAGGAGACAAAAAATGACAAATAAGCTCTTTTCAAAGAAGAATAATTTTGAAAAATAGTGGCTCAGTGTTGCAAATTTGTTTTCATGCTTGAAAAAATCATAATTGATATTAATACCTGTAAAATAGCAGGTACTTAATTTGCCTGGAGATTGCAAGGGTATTGTTAGTTGTTCCTTTTTTGCTGAATATTTTAAAACTGAACAGCAGGCATAGGATACCACAGGACCTTGCTCCAACTCATGTATCTTCTTTAATATGTCCACCTGAACTGTACAGCTGCTATCACCAAAACATGAGTGCCTGATAGCCCATAAGTCTGTGGTTTATTTTTATGATTTTATGATTAAAAATACCAATGCTTGAAAGTCAGAGGACCTACGTGACTTACATACACAATCGTATACAGCTGTGTTTCTTCCTACTGAACGCATCTGTCAGAACTCCATCCATTCCTTTGTTGTCCACAGATCAGATATTTGTGTACCATTTTTACTCTGTTGGCGTCCTACAGTAGGAGGGATGCTGGCTCCCACCTGACTTCTGACAGTCTTAGAAAACCTGCCTCCATCCTTGAGAGAATTAAAGCAGGTGGCTGCTGTAGGAGTCTGCTTCTGCTGTTAGAGGTGACTAATGAGAAATGCTTAGAGCTGAAATGGTGCTACTTCTGCCCTGTTTTCTCTTCCTTTTGTCTTTTGCTCCATTCCCAAACTTCTTTTTATATTTCTGTTGTACTTGTACAAAGATCACATAAATAGGAAAGTCATTCAAATATCAGGCAGTGCCATAGACTACCTTCCCTTGGCAAACTTGGTCAAGTGTGACAGAGCATTCTAAAATAATGTAAAACAAGTAAAAATGTGGTTTATTTGTAAATGCTGCTGCTGTCTCTTTCACTGTATGTGGAGTCCATGTTACCATACACATTCATGTCGGATCTTTGATATATAACTGTCTATCTTCTAGTTACCCAACACTATATACTACACTATTTAAGAACAATTTTCATGTATAAATTCCTCTTTTTGATATGGTGCTACTTTTATTCCTGTGTATTGACTTAGGCTTTGTAAACATGATAGAGAAGCAATTGTTTTCTGTCCAATTAGCCCAACCTTTGCCTTGGCCGTAAAACTTTATGCAAAATATTCCTTGCAGTCTTTGCAGTCCAATTAAACAAAGATAGACTTATAACTCTTAAAGATTTTTTGGCAAACTGCTAATAAGAGCTTTTTAAAAAATATAAGACCTTCAGCTGATGGAAAAGTATAAGAGGGAAAAAAAGACTGCAGTCTTGCACAGGCAGTAATGATGACAGCACCATTAATAACATGGATCATTAAAATTTATAAAAAGCTATTCTTAATATAGGATATAAATACATTTCTCAGGCAGAGCTATGAAATTTATAACTTTTTTATTGTCACCAGAGGACCTTCCTAGTGCTCTGTACCCCTCCACTGTCTGCCCTCCATCATAAATCACTGTGTGGTTAATAACCTAGATTACAACTACCAGTTGCATTTACAGAATTAAATATTGACTATGTGAAAATGTTATTACATTTTTACTGATCGGAAGACCACAGAACAGCCCTGCAGGACATGTAGCTGGACAGAAATATCAGTGTAATCTTTGTTAGAAACACAGTTATGGGATGCTTAGTAACAAATGATAGAGTTTTCAGAAATAGAAAAGAAGTGGTGGAAAGTGAACTCCTTAATTTCATACCAGGCAAAACATGTCAGCCAGAGCAAGTTGTATATTAAAGGCCACCTCACTTTTGGCTGAGAAGTTTCAAGGCCAAATGAAGTAACTTTTAAAGGTAAATCCCTGTGCTGGCAGAGAGGTACATCAGAAAGTCTCATAGCATTGCTTCTCAGTTCTCAGAACTTGGTGAAGCTGAGCTGCATGTATGTCAAGTAATGGGGCTTCTGCCAGGTTGGTTGGGAGACTGGTTTAGGTTTTAATACTTAATGAACTGTTTCTCATCCAACTTCATGTCTCTTTTTCTGTTTTCTTGTTGGATGAATAATTCCAAGAGCCTCTTGAATTTCCTCTTCTTAACATGACTGTTAGGAGAAAAAATAGTTTCTTATTAAATTTAATTTAGGGTTTGGTCCATGTTATTTACCTAATTAATTGGTTTAATCCTCCCTTAGAGTCCTCTGACATAATTTCATTATTAATGCAAATTTTTGCTAGGATTCAAGAAAAAATCATGTGTCCAGGTAAACTGCCATTTTCCATGTCACTATCATATTCCTGAACTTCTTCCTTCCATCTGTACCTGTTTATATTTTTTGTCTCTTCCTCCTGAGTGAAAGTTCAATGAGCCTCCTGCCTCACATCGTGAAACCATGGAAAGGAAAGTTACTTTTGATGTTTCCCAGACACAGTTTCTCTGCTGCACTGGAAACAAATCCATGCTTCTGTGCTGCAACACATTTTAATAATTATTTCAATACAAGCCAAAGTAATTAATTATTTTTCAATAAATCAGAGATTTGAATATTTCTTTTATCAATTTGAAATCTAAATAAGGAAGTTTTAACTTACCGTTTTGACCTGAATTTCCACATGATACCAAAACTTTTGTTAGGCATGTCTTCTTTGTCTCTGCAGATTTTCATGCTTATCTCCAAACTACCTTTAATTTGTCAACAAATTCTCTGTTATCCTGGTGGTAGACTGACATCAGTACTGAAGCAGGCGTTTCATTTCATTCATAGGTGAAAGGATGATATACTCTTACTTTATCATATGAATCTCCCCAGATTGTCCACAGTCTAAAGACCAAGTTAGAGTTTTTAATCTGTAATAAAACCCAAGTTTTGCCTTGTTTAAAGATTTGTAGTGAGCCTTTGCTGCATCTTAGTAGAAATCATAAGGCAAAATGTCTTCACGGTACTGATTGTGAAAGATCAGATACTCCATTCCTTCTCCTGTTAAAACTCTTCCTGGACTGAAAGAAGAGGGCAGTTATTCTGGAGAGTCTTCTTGTACATGTAATTGCAAAAGTGCCAGATTTGTGAAGTGTTTCATTTTTTGCTTTGATATCTGACCCTGCTCATAACAGTCCTGGCCACTTGTCAGGTGACTTTGATTAACAATTATTTTGGTGCCACTTTCCAAAATTTATTCCAGGTTAAGCTGGCATGGAAGTCTGTAAGTGAACTTTTACTGCAGAATGGTTTGAGATGTAGTAATTAATAACTGATAAAGTATTTTCAGAAAGTTTTCCATTTTCTGCGTGTTAATAATATATTGAAGATTAAATCTTTTTTCCTTCCTCTTCAGTAATAATACCAACATTGTAATTATACTTGAATTCCCAAGTTCTGTAGCACATTAATACAGTTCATTCTTATACCAAAGGGCTACGTAAAACCTTTTATCATTGAAGGAGTTGTCCAAATTTATTCTGCCTTGTGAATAGTTCCTGTTAGATCGAATGTTCTAGCACTATGTATCAGTGAAGAGCCTCACAGAAAGGGGTAGCAGCCATGTTTGAGAGAGTAACAGGGAAAGAATTAGAAATATGAGGTGGTGTTGAGTGGTTAGAAATACAGAATTGTGCACAGCAAGAAATTGATATCCCTCTAGACACATGCAACAAGCACTGAATAATTCTTACCAGAGAGAAGAAATGCTTGCCCTGCCTAAGAGTCCTGCTGTCACACAGTTCTCTGACTGTATATATCAGTATGGGAAATCTTCCAAAAGATGACCTTTGTCTCCCGAGTGGCATTTTGTATCTCATTCCTTGAGACACTGACATCTGAAAGCCTCCTTCTCTGTTTGCATGGCCAGACCACTTACTTCAGTGTCCTTTTGGTCATGGTAGTATCACAAGAGAGGGATATATTTAGAGTAGAAAGAAGAAAATAAAGGTCAGGAAGAAGAGTAGGAAAAAGTATGCAAGGGAAAAGATGACAGCAGAATCATAATTTTCACATGAAAAGAGATGTCTAACATTTTAAAGCTCCGGGACGTGTCATGTAGGACCTTCTGGATGGCTCAGTCTAATCAGAGCATCTCTTAGGGCAAAGAATATGCCAGCACCCACATCTTGAGCCTCAAAATCAAACTCTGCTTCCTTCTCACTAGGTTTTTTTAACCAAAGAATATGAAAATGAGTGATGTACTGAATAGCTGCTCTTTTTCCCCCAATTAGGCTTAGCATCAGAAACGTTAACCTTAGTTAAGCCATTTCTCAGATTTTGAATTACTTGAAATGTCTCACTGTGTTATTACAGTTAAGTCATTATGCTTAGTTTGAATGGATTCAGACTTGAGGTGAGGAAAATAGATCCAAAGAAACCTTATTATGTATCATGGTGCCTTGCTTTTACGTGTCTTTTAATGTGTAATAGAGTCAACAGCTCTGAATTAGGCACCAGTGTGAGGCCAATGAAATGTCTAAATATGGTATTCAGACATCGGGCTTTGTTAGCAGAGTCACCAACATGTCCCCAGGAAAATGCCAAAGAATGCATCGTATCTCAAATCTAATGCTGTTTAGTCTTATAAATGGAGATAGGCACATACCAGCCTGCATACAGTAACTCAGGGACTGGAGTATTTTCTGTTTGGCAGATCTGAGTTTTGTCTAAGAGAGTTTCAATTTGCATCTTCCAAAGCAAGTGCTTTGGCCAGCAGGTAAGGGAATATCAATGCGAAAGGCTGCTGCCCACTGATTAGGACTTTCACCTGAGAGGGAAAAGACTTAAGCTTCGAACCCTGCTCCAGTGCATGTTTCCATAATTCAAGCGTAGCAGGTATACACGCTTCAAGAGCTAGCAGGAAGCTTAGAGTGACTCTCAACAGTCTATGTTCTGCCCTAAAATACTTCAATATCTGAATACCTCAGTACCTTTGTAGACCTTTGTCACTGCTGGCTTTTAAAGCAAATGCAAAATGAACCAAAATTTTGAAAAATATATGTTCCGAGCTTGGAGGAGGAAGAAGAGAACAATTGTACACCTCTGCTCCCCTGCTAGGCACAGGTGGAAAGGCAGGAGGTTTACGACCTGTCTTGTGCTGTTTAACTGAAAGGTATAATCATACTAAGGGGCAGTGAATAAAGACTTTTTGCATGAAGTATGCTAGTAAAGTTACAATGTGCCATACCAGTAGGAAGGTAGATTGGGACTTGAAGGAGCTTGGGGCTGACTTCAGTTCAGGAGAGGAGGCAGGCAGGATGGCATCTAGAAAGACCTCTCCAGTAAACTGAGTAGCCAAAGGCAAGGGCACCTTTGGCAGCAGGCTGGCCAACTTGACGAGGTGGGCTTTAAACTAAAGGACTTAGGGGGGATGGTCCAAAGTGGCAATGCTCACACCATTGCAACCAACTGGGGAATAAGCCAGGCCAACCAGAGCAACGACAAATGTTCCTTAGCTGCCTCCCAAGATGAGAACCAGAAGACCAACCACCTCAAGTGTATATATACCAATGCACACAGCCTGGGGAACAAACAGGAGACACTGGAGCTCCACACCCAGTCAGAAAGCTATGATATCATAGGAGTAACTGAAACATGGTGGGACAACTCACATGACGGGAGGATTGTGATGGATGGCTATAGGCTGTTTTGTAAAGACAGGCAGGGCAGGGAAGAAGAGGAGGAGGAGGAGGAGGAGTTGCACTCTATTTTAAGGAGAAACTTGAATGTATAGAAGTCAACTACGGTGATTGTGGAAGCCCTGTTGAATGCCTCTGGGTCAAGATCAGAGGGGTCGTCTCCAAGGGGGATCTTACAGTAGACATCTGCTACTGACCTCCAAACCAAGATGATAAGGCCAATGAAGCAATATTTGGGTCACTTAAGAAGGCTCCGAGTCAACAGAACCTGGTTCTTATGGGTGACTTTAACTACCCAGACACTTGTTGGAAGAACAATACAGTAACTCACATGTCATCCATCATGTTCCTGGAATGCATAGAGGACTGCTTCCTCATACAAATGTTAGATGTACCAACCAGGAATGAGGCACTGCTGGACTTGCTACTCACAAACCAAGAAAACCTGCTTTGTAATAGCTAGGTTAACGATAGCCTTGGCTGCAGGGATCACAATATTGTGGAGTTTAGGATCCTGCTGAGCACGCTGAAGGTTAGTCCTAAGGTTTTAGATTTTAGAAGAGCAAACTTCAGCTTGCTTACAGCTCATTTGGGAGGGATTGCGTGGGAAGCTTCCATGGACGCTAAAGGAGCTAGTGAGTGCAAGTAGTGAGTGAGAAGTAGGCAGAGCAAGAGACCCCCTTGGCTTAACTGCAAGTTTCTGAGTCTGCTCAAAACCAAAAGAGAAGCGTATGAGAGATGGAAAAGCAGACGAATATCCACTGAGAACTACGAGGGCATTGCCAGGGCATGCAGAGATGCAGTTAGAAAAGCAAAAGCTCAGCTTGGATTGAAATTTGCCAGAGATGTTAAAAACTACAAGGAAGGGTTCTTCAGGTGCATAAGCAACAAGCAGAAACAGAAGGAAAATATTGGCCCACTGTTAAACAGGAGAGGCGAATTTGTCAACAGCAATGCTGAAGAGGCAGAGGTTCTCAACACTTTCTTCACCTCTGTCTTTACCAGCACTGTTGGAACCCAGGCCTTGGGAATAAAAATCCAGGTTGTTGCAAACACAGACCCACCGTCAGTGAAAAAAGAGTTGGTATGTGAACTATTACAGGAGCTTGACCCCTACAAATCAATGGGCCCTGAAAATACTCACCTGAGGGTGTTAAGAGAACTGGCTGATGTTGTGAGGCTGCTCTCCATAATCTTTGAGAAGTCTTGGAGATCAGGGGACATCCCAGGAGACTGGAAGAAGGCTAATGTCACCCCCATCTACAAGAAGGGCTTAAAGGAAGATTTAGGAAACTATAGGCCCATCAGTCTTACTTCAGTCCCTGGGAAAGTTATGGAATGAATCCCCCTGGGGGCTATCACAAGTCAAATGAAGTACGTGATTGGGAAAAACCAGCATGGATTCGACAAAGGCAAATCGTGCTTGACAAACCTGATTGCCTTCTATGACAAAGTAACCTGCTTGGTTGATGTGAGGCAAGTGGTGGACATTGTCTACCTGGATTTCTCCAAGGCTTTCAATATGGCTTCCCACAGCCTTCTCCTAGAGAAACTGATGTGTTATGGTCTAGACAAGTGGTCTGTGCGGTGAGTGGGGAACTGGCTGACAGGCTGCACCCAGAAGGTGGTGGTGAATAGCTCCTTTTTAAACTGGCAACTTGTCACAGGTGGGGTCCCCCAGGAATTGATATTGGGCCCAACGCTGTTTATTATCTTCATAAGTGATCTGAATGATGGGATCAAGTGCACCCTGACAAAGTTTGCTGATGATACCAAACTGAGTGGGGAAGTGGATGCTTTGGAAGGGAGAGCCATGCTGAAGGAAGTCCTGGATAGGCTGGAAGAGTGGGCTAACAAGAACATTATGAAGTTCAACAAAGATGAATGTAAGGTCTTGCACCTGGTAAAACATAATCCTGGAGTGCAGCACAGGCTGGGATCTACCTGGCTGGGGAGCAGCTCTCCGAAAGGGACCTGGTGGTCCTGGTGGACAACAAGCTCAGTATGAGCGAACAGTGTGCTGCTGCAGCAAAGAAAGCCAACAGGGTGCTGGGTTGCATCAACAAGGGCATCACCAGCAGAGATAAAGAAGGCATTATCCCACTGTACTCAGCGCTTGTCAGGCCACATCTGGAACACTGTGTTCAGTTTTGGTCCCTGCTGTACAAAAAAGATGTGGACAGGCTGGAAAGGAGAAGGGCCACAAAGATGATCAAAGGACTGGGAAGCCTGCCATATGAGGAAAGGCTGAAAGAACTGGGTTTGTTCACCCTTGAGAAAAGAAGGCTTAGGGGAGACCTTATCATCATGTGCCAGTATTTAAAGGGTGGCTACAAAGAAGGTGGAGGCTCCCTTTTTACAAGGAGTCCCATGGAGAAGATGAGGGCTAATGGGTACAAGTTACTCCTGGGGAGATTCCGAATGGACACTCCTGGGGAGATTCCGAATGGACACAAGAGGAAAATTTTTCACAATGAGAACAATCAGCCATTGGAATAATCTCCCCAGGGCAGTGGAGGATTCCCCAACACTGGACACTTTTAAGATTTGGCTGGACAGGGTGCTGGGCCATCTTGTCTAGACTGGTCTTTTGCCGAGAAAGGTTGGACCAGATGATCCTTGAGGTCCCTTCCAAATTGGTATTTTATGATTCTATGATTACTGTCAGGTTTCTTCAAATCTTGGTGTTTGTCCCTGTACAAAAACCAGAGGGTAAATATAGGTGTAAATCAGAGCAACTCTGACTGTGATAGAGTTTAAAGTACCATATATGACACACTCAGAACTTGAAGTATTTCTTAGCTTAGAAGAGTGTTTGGACCATTAATTTGGGGTTTTTGCTTTTTCTTTTTTCATATTAGAACAATAATTTTAAAATGTTAGGGAACTGTAACCCTGAGATGAAAAAAGGAAAATCAGAAGAAAAAGCCAAGAGTTTTTCATGAAACTCCCTTTTTCAAATACTCCATACCCATGTAGTTTTTGTTCAAAAAATGTAGTTGGCATGCAGTAATACAATCCATTTTAATATCTTGAATAGCTACGTTACTGCTTGATGATGGTAAACTTGTATTTATTTGAACTATAACAGTTCTACCTGTGCTAATCATCAAGTTTCCACTTAGACATGTTGCAGAAGAGTTCCAACTAACTAATGCAAGCTATCTTACTAGAGTAAACTATTCAGCCATCTTTCTTTTTTGTTTTATAATTTTTTAGGTTTTGGATGATTTTTGCATTAGGAACTTGAGACAAGCTATGTAGCAAGCTACATTAACATCTTCTCAAAACCAGTAAAACTCCATAGATAACCTGTTAGGTTTGCTATTTCTAAGTAGAAGTATGACAAGGCCCAACAAAATTGCATATTGAATGCACTTACTCTTCCAAATTTACAATAGAAATAAATAATCTTTTTTTCTTAAAAAAATAGTACATGGATAATTATATCATGGCATTTTTGCTCTTTCTAGAAAATATACTTGTCATTATGATGATTAGGAATTAATTGTTATGCTCTCTGTGCACAGTGGCCTTCAATAGTGGCCTTGAACTGAAAAATATCACCAAGAATTCACCATTAAAAAAAAATTTGGGAAGGAAAACAGACACTTTCATGAGAAAAATAAAGATAGAGTTTTCATCAGAAGTTTTTCTTCTGGCCTTAGAGATCTTTCCCTGCTTATGGACTATTCCATGTGGCTAGGGACATAACTGCACGTCTTCTTTGTGTATGCAGTCCAACAACTGCAATTAGCACTTATGTATTTTTTTTCTGTAGAAAAGTAAAAGAAAAAAGTATTACATATATAGTGCAAATACATAGACCTACAGAACTATTTAAAGCGCTATGAGATCAGCAGAAAAATGACAATTACATAAAGACTAGTGCTATTTATAACATGGTAGAAATTTACCTCACCTTTATGGGATCAAACGGCAACAAAACAGCTAGAGGAAAGTTCTGTCTTAAGAGTTTTGGTGTACAGTACCCATTCTTCTTTTCCAACATGCAGATGTCTGGTTTTACAGATGTTGATTATTAGAAAGTCTTTCCTGGTATAAAAGTAATCAGATTACCTGATTGACTCTTGACAATTTTCCCTCTCTTCTCCACAACTTTTGAAAATTCCCCATCTTTTTTTTTCAATAGAAGACATTGTCTATATTCAGCAGATCCTTTCAAAGATATGTTTTTGACAGATATTTTTATTGTTTCACTCCTCCCCAGTCTTTCATATTTGCCCATTAGTCACTTTGTGGAGCTAAAGAATCATTTC
This sequence comes from Haliaeetus leucocephalus, assembly GCF_000737465.1. Taxonomy (NCBI): domain Eukaryota; kingdom Metazoa; phylum Chordata; class Aves; order Accipitriformes; family Accipitridae; genus Haliaeetus; species Haliaeetus leucocephalus. The sequence continues at coordinate 1,254,790 of NW_010973351.1, forward strand.
AGCATCTTTAAGACATTCTTGCATAAGCTTCTGTTCAGACTATCTCAGATCAAAGAAATATCTCTTCAAGAAAACATATCCAACAGTAACAATTAAAACCAGTGCAGTTCTTACAGGATAGGAGGAAAAAGCCTGTAGAAATAGCTGGTTGATGCTTCACACAACACTTAATAGCTTATTCACCTCCTATAAAAGATGCAGAGAATGGGTTATCTATTTGACAGCTGAGCGCAGTCAACTCTCAATTTCTTTTGCACAATGGCATCCCATTAAGTGGTATCCCAAATTAATGTTTATATCTCTCAGTTGTTATATTCCAACTGCCATGGCACTATGAGCTCTTTGCACGATCAGTAGAGTGTCCCACCACCTGCTCACTTTCAGAGATGAAGGAGGCAAACAGGACCAGCATTCTGCTGACAGGAGGGAAAATATCTACCTAGCAAATGACAGTGAATGCAATAAAAGTTGAAGCAAAGCATCCATTATAAGACAGACTGTGTGCTGTGCTAAGTCTTTGTAGCTCTTGATAAGCTCATGATATTGCGTTCAATTCAAAAAGTATCACAGATGAGTGCAGAACACAAAAATAATGCAAAATGTAAGCACAGAGCTTTCACTTACCCCTTGGAGACCTTACATAGCTTTCAGAGCCATGTCTTTCTGCATGCATGTGTGTGTGTGTATGTGTGTTTGCATAGACAAGCATACAAGAGGAGAATTACAGAATAAAGCCTGTGTATTTGTTTTGTCTTGATTCAGCCTTCAAAAAGAGCCAGGTAGCTACTGACTCTTTTCATTTCTACCATACAATCTGTGAGAAATTGGGGAACTTGTCCTTCGTAAAATATGATTTAGTTCATGAAAGAATAACACTACTAAAACTTATTTTTTCTTCCAGAAGAAACCCAAACACTTAAGCCATCTGCATTCAGCAGTTCTACCATGCTGTTTATTCAAATGAGAATTCTTAACAAAAAGGTTACTTCATTGGGCCAGTTCAGCTTGTTTGCCCAGCAGGAGCTCCGCACTTTATTTAAGCTTTTAAACTCCATATCAGTAGCATGAGTTGATGTTTAGTGCACAATAGGGATACAGTATAGCCTAATATATGCATTTTTCCTTCGGAATTCTAATGGTTTAGTACTGAAGGAAATTTACACAAGCCTTACAGAAATTAAAGCAAGGCATTTATTTCATTCAGAGAATGCAGTGACTTCCAATGGTTGCACTGCTAAGGACTCTCAGCTTTGAAAGGGACCTTTTATTGTGCAGGAAGAAAGCTCAGATATAGCACTAAGCGAAAATTTCAGAGTCCAGATTAGCATGCCTAGCAACTCATTGCTGTGTACCGTTTTTTCCCAGTCCCCTACTAGCTGAACTCTTTCCGTACATCTTTAATTGATTGGGTTAATATAAACCCTCAGCACTACCAGTGTTTGTGTGGCCCCCATAATAAGGCTATTGTGTGCTTCTCTCTGCTCTTGTGTTCCCTATTTAGGAATGTGTCGCTCTGAGCAGTTCAAAAGTGTGAGCAAATGAAAAAAGCCACAATCACTTCATTAATGATTTGTAAACAGAATATCCAGTACTGACGCCACCTGCATAGGCTTTCAGAAGAAAAAATACTGGATTTGCTGAAGCTCTGTGTAGAATCACTGTGGAATTTAATTCGGCAGAGTAAATAAATGCCCCAATTAACACTTTTACACTCAACCAAATGGTTGTATTTAGAGGAAACAGTTTCTTTCTTCAAGGAAAAATTCAAAGGAGACATGGGATAGAGATAAAAAAGAACACCCCAAAAACAAACAAACAAAAAATAACCCTTAAATCTCTCCCAGCAAGTTTTACACAAGACGGCACACAGCAGTGGCTGAAGTTATAAAGGCAGACAGCAAAATGTGTTTAAAAAAGGAATGTAAAGTAAGAAAAAAGTTCACTGAAAATTTCAAAATAGCAGCAAATGTGTTTATAACTTCAGTTTGCTGCTGCTGTAGGCCTCATTAAAGCAAGCCTTTGTTTTTTCCTTTTCAAACACTACCTATTATGACAGCTAGAAACAGCTTACCAGCTGCATACTGTCATCTTGGCCTGCCAAGATATCATGTAATCATTCTCAGAGTCTGAAAATGGGTATCCACCACTGGCTTTGTGAAGATGTCAAAAAGCCTAAAATTGCTCTGCATGCATATAGTTCTAACTATGCTGCATAGTTGTTGATTTAAGAAAGACTTTTAGTAAACCCTACTGAGGTAATATTTATCTACTGTATCTATCTAAATTAGAGGCAAGCTTCTTACATGGCAGCAGATATGCACAGTTTTAAGACCTGTCAAATACGGTGAAGTTCCTTCAAATGCAAGGGAAGAAAATAAGAGTCAGGCTTCTTTCTGAAATGCCAGGCATTCAGTCACTCACTGGTGCCTGCAATGACAGTGCAAACCCCCTCATCAGCCCAGGGATCACCTGGCTCTTTTATCTGATCCGCTATCCTTCTGTACTCTGCCTGCTGCTAAAGGAAACACGTTGCAAAGGAAGGAGTCATGAAAAGGAAGCTCTGAGTATTTTATCCTGCGTTTCTAAAACTGTGTCACGTAACGCCACAACGTCCTGTCAGTAAACAGTGGAGTGGGTCCACATTTTCACTGGGGTGGGTGAGGAGAGATTTTGACCGTAGTCAGAAACATCACATTGCAGAGGGGGTCTTTTCAGGGAAGAATGGCCTCCGAGTGAGGCATGGCTTGTACACCAGCACTGTTTTCTTCCCTATAGCCAGGAGAACAAAAACAGGGTTTCTCCCTTCAGGGAAGGTTTTTGAAACACTGATTTTTCTTCTTTAAGGAGATGAAACAGCTGCCCATCCAGAGGTATACATTGCCCTTCCCCACTCTCCTGTTTTGCAGCGCTCTGTACAAGGCACTTGTGGGCAGGGTGAAACGGACTCTGACACCCTGAAACACAACGGAAGAAAATATTTTCTGCAAAAAGATCAGTTCAGAGCTCAGCCACAGCCAAAAAAAGCACACAGAATCTCAGGAATTTTTAGAAAAGAAATGGAACAAAGCAGAGGATGTTGATGTGTTGATTGAGGTGGGGTGCGGGGAAAATACATCTTCAATATTGTAGGCAGTGCTCCTCCTGCCCCACATTCAACTGAAACAAGCAGGGGTGCAGAAAGGAAGCAGAAATTTAAAATTTTAATAATGTACCTCCACCAATGAAAGAGTCCAAATTAGGTCCAAAAAGACTTGGGAACTCCTGAAACCCTGCAGAAAGATCAGTCGTCTTCACTGTGTAGCACGAGATGCCATCCATTTCCTGAATGTCTGACTATCCCTCATTTTAATGGTTTATAGACCATTGACTAACTGTCCCGTACAAAGATGTAAAGCAGGAGTAACGGAAATGGAACATAATTCTAGGATCCAGAGGTTATACGTGCTTGCATCAAGAAAAATGTTGGCATCCTATTACTGTGAAGCTCTTTGTCATTATTGTTGGCTTCACTCTCAGTTCTCACATACGGGCTTATGGTAGTTTTATGTTCTCCTAAACTACAGCTCTGAAGCATGTTTTTCCAAAGTTTTGGGTTCTGCTTGAAAGATTGAATATTGTAAACAAGGTCTAAAGGTCTACAAAACAGCTCAAACTTCTATACAAATTCTTGAGCAAGGAGAACCCTGGGGTAATCTGAACTAGTATTCCTTGCAGGACATGCAACAAACAAAGCAAATCAGAAGAGTTAGAAGAAGCCCGAGTTAAAGGGCAAATAATGCTAATATGTGTCATTAGTAATTCAGCCTTCCTCCAAAGACGGAGGTTTCTGTACAGAATAGTTCTGGATAGAATAGTTAGAAATCTAGCTGGTTTTCTTGCATACTGTATGTAAGAATCAATGATGCAAAGCAATTGCAGAAAAACTTGTGCTGCCTGAAAGGTCTCACAAATTTACAGGCAAGATTATTACCTAGCCTACTTGCCAGAAGTCCACTTCATCTCTTATTTTAAGCAATTGTCTGCAGGTATAACTGACAGTTATTGCACATGCCTCCAGCACCATTTCAAAGCAAAAAGTCACATGTAACCAACATCATTCCCACTTTAGGTATGTGTGCAAAATAGGTATGGATTCAGAGGATCCTACAGTGAGCAAGCTTACCAGGTGCTCACTTGGTACTCACGATTATCATCCCAGAGAGGTCTGTTCTGTGACATGCTTTCAGTTTTAGTTTCTTGGTGCATTTCTTTGGATTGACACCTAACCATACAGCTATCCTCTTGGTTGTCCTGATTCTTTTAGGAGGAAACCCACACATAGGTAGGAATGGAGTTGCAGTGTGTGCCCATTTTAACTGCTGAAGAGACCAGAACAGGAGGAAATACCACAGAGCCCACCCTCCCCACCGACTGGACACACATCACATTTTTCTGTGTTGTATGTAGTATACATTGGGGAAAAATTTCCAGAAAAAGTACTGCAACCCTAACACACAGAAATGACCTCACTGCCCAACAGCATGACTGTTGGACAAGTTATTCTAATAAACATGACTTCTGAGAAAAGGCATCAAGAGCTTTTGGATGCCAAAACAGCAGACAACATATACGTGCCTTAAACAGGATGAGCTGCACCAGCATTTTCTAAAGCATTTGCTTTCCTGTGTGTTCAAAAGTCATAAGATGCCCAGCATGTATGCATCTACAAATATCTTTTGGCTTTGTTACATGATGTTCCTCGTTCCTTTAAGAAGAACAAGAAATCTGAGCAGAACATCCTGTCCTACAGTTTGATACTTGGCCATATTTGCTGGGTTGTACCTTCTCTCTCAGTTTTAACCTGCCAAAAATGCAGTTTCTGATAGATAACAAAATCAGCATAACCCTCTTGCCCAGGGGAGTTCTGATTGTTGTAGTTACTGAAGTGATTTACTCACTAAAAACAGTGAGTTACAGCGTCCTATCATAGAATAACTAGCTGGCTGTTGAGTAATTATTTGGAAGTCATTTAGAATGAACAACTTCTGATTGTAAAGTGTTGTTGAAACATAGTATTTAGGTCTTTCAGGACAGACATTCAAAAATAGATAACAGGCTTCCTTATAAGTTTGTGAATGTAAGCTAAAGCTTCTTATGAATCACTATTATTAAATTCTATGCATAGTGATAACTTGAGATTTAGAATGACTATGTAATTTTTATGCTTCAGTAGACAAGCAAAGAAAAGTTGATGTATAGGAGGTATGATTCCAAAATTCAATATGTGGGTTTGGGAAGAATGTCAACTATTCTGACCCAAAAATATTCTTGGGATATTTATTTGTAAAACTTCATTTCTTTCACTAAAAACCAAATATCTCAAACCAGCCTGGTGGTAGTTACTGCCTTTTTAGGAGAAAACACAGAAAACTGCTTTGCAGAAATTAGTGTGGGGTTTGGGTTTGGGTTTTTTGTTGGTTTGGTTTTTTTTTTCAGCTCTACCTTTTCTTTGGAATTTGCCAAAACTGTTATGTTCCCTAGAGTATGATGAGAAATTATGTTTGCGGGATTTCAAATTATAGTAAAAGGAAATTGCACAGTGACCCTTCCTTATGTGCAAGCAAATCTTATAATTATCTGCTGGAAAGGGAGTGTGTGAGGGTGTGTGATGCCTTTGAGAAAAGAAGCAGCCTTTGGCAGTGCTAGCAAGCTATAGCTTACAAAATAATTTCATGAAGCTGAGCATTTGATTCGTTTAGGAACTCATGCTCATCATTATTTTGAAATTTGCTAATTCCTGTTACACAATCTCTAAATACCTCAGATTAGGCACATACTAGAATGTGACAAAATCAAGTCTCTGCACTGTAAACATGGGTAACTCATTTTTGAAAGAAACCAAAAATCTTAGCTTTCGTAAGGAGTGCAGTCAAAGATTTACAATTCCACTTGGGAATGTTTTCTAATCTACCACTGAAGGTAAATGGAAAATTAGAGACAGATTTTTCCATTCCAGAGAGGCACTGAATAGGGAGGAGAGACTGCTGTTCTTTGCAGTTGTGAACAACAGCAGCTAAATTCACTCATCTCCCTCCACTTCCTTCATCATGAATTCATATTACTTCACATATTTCTGTGGCTTTTGTTAAGGTGTAGGCAAATATAATAAAGATCAGAGGAAAATGGCATAATGAAAGGCATTTTTCAAAATGCATGTCTGCTCTAGTCTTCTTTGTGACTTACTTTTTAGTTTTCATGTTGTAAGACCATGATTCACAGCTATATCCTGCCTGATGGACTCCAGAAATCTCACTGAAACTGAGAAAAACAACTATTTCAATTTGTGGTATGATTTTTTAGACATATCTGGACATCTTGAAACTGTCTTTGCAAAGGGAGGTGGTGTTTGGTGGAGAAGAGTTCAAACTTGTCCGACTTCTGTTTTTTTTCTCACAGCAAAGCAATATTTCATCAATAACTAACTGTAGCGGTAAAAATTGACTTTGGTCAGCTTTGCCTTAAACTGTGAAAAGGATGTTCATACTTTCCCTAATTAATAAACTTAATGCATAATGATTATGATAATAACTAAACATTACTTATATATTCTGGTGTCTTTTATTTATATTAGAATTGCAGAAAGGTTGATTGGCAGCCTATAAATAGTACATTCAAACATCAACTTGACTACTTCTGTTCAGTTCCACGCTGAATAAAACTAGCAACTAACAGTATTTAAACAGGACTACAATACATTTTCCTGAAAGCTAAGACAAATTTTTGGACTAAGATGGACATGACCACTGTGGGGCACAAGACCTGCAGATACCACTAACCTGGAGGTGGTCTTGGTTCCCTCTGAAGGAGCACCTTCTTAATTCAGTCCACAAGCCAAAGGGGGTGCTACCAGCTGCCGCAGAAGCTGCTTTGGGAGCAGGGAATGAGTAGAAGGCGTGAACTGAGTTAATTATTTAATTGTGTTTTGGCATATATGTCTGCTTGCTTGTTTTAATCTGCGTAGGTAAGTGAGAATGGAAGCTTGAAGATAAAACAGATTTTTTTTTTCTTCAGTATAAGCAGTTTGCAGCAGCACCGCTTGATATACTACATAATGAAAAGATTGTGAGACTCAATGTGTGTCTCATTGTTTTAATCTGGCAGGTCTTAGATGTTTGATTGTGCATTCTGTATCTATGCTTTCTTCCCCTGAGAGTGTAGATTAAATACATACTTTGTATGTGTATTCTGCGTCGCAATTATCAAATGTATTTAAGTGGTAGAAGCTGTACTGCCACTATATGTTGAAGGAACTTGTCTTTCAGAAATAAGGGAAAAGCAGTAAATGTGGGCTAGTGCATTATTTTTTCCCACCAGGAAGGAGTCATCTGACAGTTCTGTGTTTTTATTAGTAAGTATTTATTTTTCCTAGCTTCACTAGAAAGCTCGTTATTCTTTATGGCAAGAAAATTTGAAAATAGCATGCTTCAAATGTATTTCACTTTCTGATAGTGAGTGGCACTGCTAGTTTGATCCCTGTGTGTTAAAATATTATCAGCTCTTTTCTTACCAAGAGCAGATCCTTTCAAAGATGAAAACTTAAACACGGTTTTTACTTCAGACTTTTTATTGTGACCCTTCAAACAGGAGAAAAAACCCTCACCGTGCAGTTTACAATGAGAAGAGTAATCAAGAGATCTTTTCTATTCTTATTTTTATCTGGCTTTTGTCTTTTTTAGCTGTTTTGGTGACATTTGCTTTGAAAACGTAGGTCTTTGTTTTTATCCTTCTTGAAAGATTGTAATTGATTCGGTTGCCGTCTATGTGCACATGATGAGTATTTGTTGTGTAGATGGAATCAGTACTGGCAGAATATTGCTGCATGCTGCATGTTGCATTATTCACTTTCATCTGCATGCAGCTCATGGCTGGCGAGCTCCTCACAGCTACCTTTAAAGTGGCTTATCCAATATAAAGCTCTGGCTTGTTCAGTAGGAAGTCTAGTAGATCAGTTGTCATATTGGAAGCCTCCTGCTGAATTCAGGAGAGAATACAGGAGAGGAGGCATGCCAAGGTCTGACAGAGGATTGTTTGAGATGGCATTACTGTGCTCCAAAAAGCTCTGGTCATTTCTCTTCAAGTTATCACTTTGTCTGAAGAGCACAATAAGGTCGAACCGAGCAGGGATAAATCCTGGGATAGAAACAACCTGTGTTCTTCCATTCATTATCACTATTATATCCTGTGCAATCCAAAGAGCAAAATGATGTCTTGGAAAGCAGGTATTGGTAACTCTGTTTCATAGTTCATAAATACCTAAAATGAATCCTGGCAAGTCTCACATTTGTGCATTTGACTTTCTGTGAGGTCATCCAGCTGGCTTGAAAGTGGTGAGATAATACTGAAAGTCAATGGATATGCTTTTTAGTAGGACGCTATGCAGCCTGAAAATTTCTTCGCAAGACCATTTTGTTAACTTGAGGATTTCTGTTATACCATTGAAAGAAGACCTGTAATGAATTTTTAGGCAGCAATTTTGAGTCCCTAGCTGACTTCTCCAACTGGGAGGTAACTGCCCCCACTACAAAATGGGACCATGTGTCTGCACCTTGGCTGTATCAGCAGGAAATCTCGGGGCTTACATCACCAGTGGCGGTGGGCTGATGCTGAGCAGCCGAACTTCTTACTCGGTCAGCTTTGCCCTTTTGCTGACTTTGTTGGGGAAGAACAGACCGGTGGGGTACTAACATCTTAAGCTTCTGCACAGCATGACCTGGAGCTTGTCTAGTATTGAGTCTGGAAAAGGTCATGCGGGAACAAAATGCAGTAAATAATTTTTGCATTGGAAAGTGTTGTTAAGCTTTGCTGTTTAGCTCTGAGTGCGATAGTTAAAGCTTACTTACGTCCAACTTGCTCTCGTGACCTGTGCCAGCCAAGAAGATTACGGTTTTGACAGTATTTTGATGTTTTTGCACTGGCAAAAGAACTTTAGACAGCAAACATTAAAGACCTGACGTACGACTGACTGAAAAAATCCTCTTTCAGCTCCTGTGTTTTCTCCACCCGACTGCATTATGGGAATTTGTGTACAGGGGGAGCCCTTAGTGTGTAGGAGGTATGAATGAAGCAGCTGGCAAAAGAAGAAATAAAAAAAAAGAAAAAAAAGGAAATACAAACTTGCTTTAAGAAGGTTTTGGAAACAGTAGGCTGACCCTAAGATATTAAAGGAAGAAGGGGATTTATGATGACAGAGATTTTCAATGCTAACTCTGTAATGCTTACTCCTTACACTGAATGTATACATGCGCTGTATTTTATTGTCTTTACCTGAGCCCTAAAAGTGGATTTTAATTGTCTCTTTTATTCAGATATGTTACTTCCTGAAGTCCTTACTGGGGAATTAGCTGCCATCCAGAATTCTCCTGCCCTGCTGATCATCTTGTTTTTCTAATCCTGACCTAATTCCTACCTGTTAATTACTGCCAGTGTATCGTCTCTTTTCTATGTAACTATTTTGCAACAACTGTTGTTACAACTTTTTCTGTGTTTACATTACATTCCTTTTTTTCATTCTATTACATGTTCTTACATTTGTTTAGCAATTAATGACTAATGTACTCTGTGGAAAAAGTACACATCTGGCACGTAATACTATTTCATGGAATGTTTGCAACTAAGAATGTTTCAGCAGTAGGTTAGAATAACTAAATATGCTACGGTGTCCTGACAAAAATAATTCTTCAGTACAGATGGAATGCTAATCACTAGAAATTTTCAGCGAGACAACAAATATCTTTACTTCAACTGATAGCTTGAGTTAATTTGACTTATGGTATGGTACTAGTTACACTTGAAAGTTACACTTTTTTTTTCAGGTTTTCAACCACTGAGAGGTTACTATCTAGATGTCCTTTGAAATGTGTCTCTTTTCCTGATATTGTTGGTTTTGCCTTCAGTCAAAAGTATGTAATGCAAATCGCGATAGGGAAGGAAGGAAATATTGTGCATAATAAGAGCAAAAAATGTTTATTCACAGATTTCTCAAGGGCCACTCAGGCAAGACCCTGGCAGGCTTTTTTGCTTAAGGCTGGGTCTGTAGCCTTAGGTTTTGCAGCTTTGCTCCCCTTCCCTGCAAAGCTAGGATATACTGAGATCTGAAATAATATATTTTCTTTTTCTATAATGAGGGAAAATAATTTTGATATATCAGGTTAGAATTCAGAAGAATGGCTTAGGTAGTTGAAAGATTGATTCTGTTGCTATTTTTTCCAGTTTCTTATACTGTAGTGAACTTGCATACAGATTAGTGTTTGTCTGTTAAGGGCCTTACCGTTAAAATAACATGCAGTGCCTTTTGATCTACTCATGGCCATTCCTGTACAAGTTAAGTTTTTTAGGAAACTGGAAAAATATTAGGCCAGGATACTCTCAAGACACATATTTCTTTGCCATTTGACCACTTCCTTTTTTATATTTGAAATTAAAATGACTTTAAAATACAGTGAGTCCTATTAATTAGTCTGGGACAGAAAAAACTGTTGTCTAATCATAAAAGGTGAGAAGTAGGTATTTTCTTTTGTGCATACCAAATATAGAGACTATAAAAAACGAGGAAAAAAAAAGCTACTATAAGGATTCAAGTGAGTACAAACTATTGAAGAATGAATAAAAGAAAGAATATTTGCTAAGTTAATGCTGTTTTGTCCATTTGCATTTTTCAGAGAAAAATAATGGCTTAAGAGCTATGTTTCAGTTTATCTGGGGGAAGTTTCATTTATTGCCTTCTAGGCAAGGGATGACAAGAAATTTTCAATGTATTTGTAGTGTTGTTAGAAATTAATAATTCATGTTGGTATTATTATTAAATTGCTGTCAACTAAGGATGACTGATAATCATTTTGCCTAAAGGAACACATCCTGGCAGTATATCTATTTGATATCAAGGTGCCAATTGACTCTTAAATGAAATATTTGGACTTCTTTGACAATTCATGGATTTTTAAGGATCTATAGTATTTCATGAAGATTTTGATTCATTTTTTGCCCCCTCCTTCCCAAGAAAGTATGTATATATGCAGGCACATCACAGTAGTCTGGTCACAAAACCTGGAAAGTGTTGTCTGTCCATACATCAGGTCTTTTGTCTCTGTTACACATCACTGAAAATTTCAATCAAAATGTGCTACTAAAATGTATGCTAAAATACATACTAAACATTTCAGAATGATTTCTCTGTCTTTCCTTGCGCTTGATACAGTACTGAATCACTACCAGGGTTACACACAGTAGAATAACAGGGAATAGATCAATGCTGAACTCTCTCAAAAAATTATTGTGGAAATCATACAATGTTCTAATTTAATTTACAGCACTGTAAGTACAAAACTGTGTAGGAACATAAGACTTTGCTCCAAATGTGGCTTAAAACCACAAACTGTTTTGACATAGAGATGTCAGATTTCAGAATTATAATGGCAGTTAGTTACAATGATACGTTTTCCATGTTTGACGTTGCCTTTTGCTGTATAGTGCTGCTGGGATTTCTGTAGCCAGACCCAGGAAAATATTCTAAAGTAGAGAGAAAAAGTGTCTTGTTTTAAGCTCATAGAAACATTCTTTCTTTCTTTACCTCATTCACCAATTTTAATTCTAGAGACGTGAATTGCAAAGCAGAGCATAAGTCCTCTGTCCACTGTCACCTGCGTTCAGATCCTCTCACACCGTTGAAGTGACGAGGCTGAGCTATTGCAACATGGGTTGCGCTCTCTGATCTGACGAGACCCTACAGCGGCATCGGGGATTAAGGGGGTTTTTGAGCTGCTTCTTGCTGCTGACCTAGCAGTGCCATTTTGCCTTCTTTTCTTATAGTTGTGTTATGTTGCAAATATCAAAATGTATTAACAGAAATTAAACCTCAAAGCTTACACAGAGGGAGATCTTAGCCATTCCGAGCGTGGGAGCGCTGGTTTATCTGCAGTGTAGTTGGCAGCTTGAAGTGTGTAGCTTGCTTTAGTTGCTAGGGCAGCACACGTGTTTGTGTCTGTCATTTCCAACAGGCTACTTCCAGTTTTACAGTAGAGGCCTGGAAATCAGAGCGCATTGTTGTTACTGTTTGAAAGTCATCCCCTGTCCTACAGGTGAGATGTACTCAAGACTGATTCCGAGTCCTGTATAGGGGGAGGTGAATGATGCTAAATAATTTTCTCGCCATAATTTTAGATGCTGCTCTGGAGTGGGACGGTGTACTGAGCTACGAAAAAAGTCAAATTAGCAGATAGTAACATCCCAAATACCAAAGTCAGCATTACACACTGGTGCTGGTCTCTTGTCTAAATAATTTTGACCACTGGGGGCTAAGCCTAACCTCTTCATGTGGCATGCAAAAGAAAGAGGCATTTGTCATTCTGGTGTTTCAAAGAGTGTTTCTGAAAAGCTATCCTGCTTCAGTCTCTCCTTTTTACTATAGAAAAGCACTGCTAGGCAGAGTTAAATGGATTAATTACCTTTTCAGTGTAAGAGAAAAAAGAAATAAGAGTCTTCTCTTTATCTCCTCTGATTTCAGAGGCTGACTAGAGGCTTTTCAGATGCGCATATCCCTTTAATGACTTAATCATCTAATTAGGTGACTTGCAAAGGCTATTGGCAAACGAGCAGAGGGTTATTTTCTAATTCCCATGTATCTGTTGCTAGAGCAAAGGATTCTGGTATAGTCTCTGTCCTTTTCCCCCATTCAAGGTTCTGGAGATAAAGAGTTAAGATTAAAGATGAACAAGCTCTTTGAATAGGAAATGCAAACAGGCTAAGAATGTGTTATTTTTATTTTAAACCTCTGCAGCTTTTTAGCAACAAAGTTGGCTTAGAGGATAGGTTTAAACCACTTAAAACAATCCCTCAATTCTGAAGTTGCCTTTTCAATGCACCCACTTGATACGTGTCAAACTGGCTTTAAGTCTTCAGTTATATTGAGCTCACACATTTCACTGTGTGTTAAAATGGGCAATTAACAAATGTTCTTTACATGTGAATACTGAATCAAAATACAGTCAGAGTTCTTCTGTGATCATGGGAAAGCAGTGTTGCCTAAAGCAAGTAGCCAGGAAACACAGTCTGAGTTTCTATCTAGCTCAAGCACTGAGTCGATGCTACCTTTGTTAGTTTGGGATGTGTGGGCTTCGTTAGGTGTTGAGCCCAGTATCTATGTTTACTTGTGGCATTTCAAACATATCAATTTCACCTTTACAGTAAATGCCAGGAAAATACTGTGCCCTTTGATGTTGCTTCGAAGCCATGCATTACTGTGAAAATAACACTTACTTAAGGGGGGCAGAGAAAGTTGTTTAAACCGTGACTTAGCAGTATGGATGTTAAAATAATCCAGGGGTGTTTAAGGTCATAGTGGGAGCTTTTTAAATGTAGAGACAATCATTTTTATATTTCTGAGGCTCAGGTGATGCTGACAGGTATGTGACAATCTCGACACTGGATTCTTTAGTACAACTTTTGGATATTAATGGTATTTCGACACGTTACGGACCACTGTTGCAAAAATCAATTTAAATTAAACAGAGTAAATGCAATTAAGGAATGAACTTAGCCTTGTGTCTGATATGATGACTGGAAGGTTGTTTGGGAATGTTTGAGCTGAAGGAGTTGTCAGACCCATGGATTTTCAGGAGGTACCAGTAACTGATTATGAATAGGTACAGACAGCCCATCCGCAGGATAAATAGAATTGTATCTTAGTTGTATCTTAGAGTTGCACAGGCACATAAAGAGAGCAGCTATGGCAAGTTTTAATGAGTTCTGACATGAAGGAACTCTCCAGTTCATCCAGCACCCATCATCTCCCTTCTGAGAGAACACGATCTTCGGTCTTTGCTCTGCCACACTGTGCAGGAGTTATCCACCTTCAGCCTTTCCCCTAGGCAGTTAATGTGATTTCAGCACTTTTGCTGGCCAGTCATTATTCCTTTTTACAGGATTTGCCCACTCTATTCAACAGACTTCCCTTTCTTTAAGATATGGTGAAGTGCCATCTCCTAAACTGTTTAAAAACTATGGGTTATCAAGCCACTATACACTCCACTGACCGTTCACTTGCACTAGGAGAGGCAGTTGCCCACTAATACTGTTAAACACGTGATTTAGAGTTACAGCTTGTACGTTATATTCATCCAGGTTCGTTATCTGTGTCACAGTTTTAGACAGACCATGGCTGTGATGCAGTTTTGTAACACAGATACATACAGTCCAACTTTGCCTCAGCTGCCAAGAGTCACTGTGTATTAACAGTGCAGTCATCCAGCTCCATTAATCAATCACTCTAATCAGGCTTTTGTATGTTTTTGGTGGACAGGTCTAAAAAAGACTGGGTAGCCCAGAGTGGAGGTCCAATTTGAAGTGCAGTGATTTCTATCTTCTCTGTTCAACTCTGTATGTTTTACATGTTGGGATTTCTTTTCCTGACCGACAAGCTGACCAGAAAATAAATTTCTTGTTTTCTTTTTTTTTTCAGGCAAAACAGCTAGTTTTGGCAAATGTACTTTTTGTGTTAAGCCTACTTTGTCATAAATTCCTGTAAAACCTCTTTTAATGTGCTTTTTCTACTGCTTTCTGTTCTTCTATAGAATTATTATTTTAAAAATTTGAAATATTATTTGTAAGTTGGATATTTTATTGTTGTGACGAAAGCAGTCACTGGTTTGGGAATGTCAAAATTACTTGTTTCATTCCAGTTCAGAATGAAAACATTAAAAACCATATCAAAAGACTTGTATGAAAGAGAAACTCCTACTTTTGACTAACTTTAGTACAAGTAATTAGAATGTATACCAGTCAAATCTATTTTTCTTTTGTTAGGTAATGGAGGTCTACAACAGAACAAATAATTTAAAAACATTAAAAAAGCTTAGTTGATCTGCTCAGGCACATCTGTCCCTTCTCTTTCATTATTGACATCAATGGCTTAATATACCATTAAAACAAACTCTATTTTAAAATATATATAAGACCCGACTCCTGCAGTACACTGACTGATGTCCTATGAATTCCAGCTCAGGCCTCGCCAGCCATATGGACTCATAGCGCGTTGTTCATTAATATTGAATCCAAAAGTTCTCAGTGCAAGCTTAGAGACTTCTGCCTTTCTCGGTAGAAGAACACAGTGTAGCTACCTTAGACATTGTCAGTCCTAGAGGCCTGTTGTTTGGAATAAATAACTGAGGTAATACAACATTTATGCGTTAATGTCATTAGCAGTAATAAGAAGTTCTCTAATAAATTAATCTACAGGATCATCTGGGAAGCGATGATGGTCCAGTAATTTTTATTTCGGGTGCATCATCAGCTGATACCATCAGCTCTTTCTTATATCCTATCTTGATGATGCTCCCTGCCTGAAGTCTGCTTGCCACAAATGTTTCTCCATACCCTGCTGTTGACTGTGATTGCATTCCGGTCCTGCTTTTTGATGTAGGGTGACTCTGCGGCCTCCTGCACATATACGGCATGAAAGATCAACTCTCTTCTCATGCAGTTCACACACTAAGATTGATATTGATAGGAGAGGAGAAATGTTTCAACATGGCTATCAAGATAGTGACCTCCTTCTCCAGCAGTTAACAGAAATAGGTTTTGGCTACATTTTTCCCATAGGTGGATTAGTTTAAAACTGATTGCTGAGGAAAGCCTTGGTTTCGTACTATGTATTCATTTTTTAGCATCTGGAAGAAATAACCTCTTCTCAGATCTTGAAAACCTGTTTAGAAGCACAGGCACTGAACTTCAGTTTTGACAGTGATGAGAATGAACATGTGCTGGGAAGAAAGGTGTACCCAGGTGATCCTCAGGCATGCACCTTCCCGGAGACTGGGAGGTCTGCGGGGAAAGCATTTTTAGATGTTTTGTGCAACGAGGCCTGAGCGTGCCAGTTATGCCAAGATCGATAGGCGAGAAGTCCATCCAAAGCTATTAAATACTCTGGTTCACAAAATCATTAAGCCACAAATCACTGCAAGTGGCAAGAGTATTCTAGGGAAGTACTACTGTGTGTTTTTTGACCTGTATGCTGTGTTCTGGAGAGATATTACTCTATGTACCCATACTTGTCCCTGGCCATCCTTTATATGCTGACATTAGAGACTCAGTACTGAGTGAGATGCATCACTGATCTGATCAAATATGGTAAGTCTTGTGGGGTTTTTGTTTGTTTGATTGGTTGGAGTTTTTTTAAATATTAACAGTGCTGGAGCATCTGCACAAGATGCATAACATAATCTGTCTGCCTGTGGGAAACGTACCTAATTTAATAAACTGTCATTACTGTATAGTCCCAGAGCCGAGTATCACAGGCCTATTGCATACTTCTTAGTGACTGCAAATTTACAACCAGGCATGTTCCCATTAAGTGAAGTGGTAGAGGTATGCATTTAAGTAATTATTGATGGGCAGATGAAAATACCAGCTCACGAATTCCGTGTAGCAAACCAGTGCTCTCAGAACCATTTGCTGAGTCTCAGAAGATGCTTGGAAAGAGTGGAAAAGGGTGAAGTGTGCCTAAATGAAGATTTCCTTTCCGTGGGGTGCCGGGAGTGACACAGGAGAAGCCTGGTCCCCTTTGTTCCCTATTGAGGATCCTCCGAGCAGGAGCACTCAGACTTGTTTGGGGGATCTAATATCCGATGTGAAACAAGGAGCGCATGTATTGTGCCTGTCGCCAGCGGCTCTATTAGAAACAATCGGTCCTTTTCCAAGGCTACATGGCGCGTGATGTAATTCCATTTTCTTCCTGACTGCAGGAAAGGAAAATCAACTAATTAAATGTGAGAAATCACCAGCCAGGGGGGCCCTTTCTGCTTGGGTGCATTTCCCAACACAGTTGCCCGGCCGCAAAAGCCAGAAGCCGACCCGGGGAAAGACGTCACGGCTCCGGACAAAAGCATGACACTGCCCATGAATGCACCGCGTACCAAACACAGTTTGTTGTCAGGAACTGACAAGCCAGCCATGTCCAGCTCAAGTGGCCCTACTTCCCATCGGCTTGAAAAGGCCTGCCGGTGAGGAGGCTTCGGTCACAGCGCTATGCTTTACGCTCCCGGCCCCATTGTCCCGGGGCCGCAGGTCCCGGGCAGGAGGCGTCACCACCCCACCAGAAGGCAACCAAGGGTGGTGGGACTGGGGGTTGGAAATGGGCTGGGGGTGTGGGAGGGGGGGGAAAAGTGTCCCGCAGCCAGGAGCAGCCTTGGTCGCAACGCCCTCGTCTCCCAGTTTTGGCTTCCCAGCCTTTCGCGGCTTTAAAATCCGTATTTGCGCCACTTCTCCCTCTTCTGTGGGCTACGGGACATCACGGTTATGGCATGCATAAAATCTTAGTGCTGAGAAGCATTTATCTGGGTTTTGTGAAAACCTGTAGCAGAATTCAAATGTTATGTACGTGGGTAATAAAGAGTCTTATATATAGCCTTAACTTTCAGAAAGCCCGCACTGCCTAGAAGCGAATGAAACTCTGCAAACAGGCAATAAACCTGTGGAGAATTTGAGCCACAAGTTTGGTGGGAGAACTAAAGCCATTTTAGTTCACTTTGATTACTCTTTTTAATAGGTAGCTTACGAGGAGCCTATCACCTGTTTTTTATAAGTAACTATGTTTGACATTTCAATTTCGTTCTTACAGCTTTTAATACATTTTTTATCTTGTACTCTTCTACAGATAATTTACTTCCCAGTGTTTCTTTGTAATAGCAACCGGAATGGAAAAAAATGTTCTCATTTATGTGTAAATTTTGTTAACAAACTCATCTGCATAAATCACATTTCTTCCCAAGGATTTTATTGTGCAGTAGCTGCTTTTTCAGTAAAGTTAGAACTTTAAAACAGCTTTCAAAATCAGCTTGAAAGTAAATTACAATGAAAATAAGATCAACACAACAAAACATTTTGATTTTGGCTTTAAAAAATAGAGGAGAAAGAATCAAGGCAATAAAGGCTATTAAGGCCAAGGAAATTGTTTAATACTACTTATGTGTTGTTTATGGGTTTTTGAGGGTTATAAAGCGTGTGACTCCAACCTTGTGCATTTTTTAGTAATTGAAATGTGCGATCTATTGTGTCTCGTTTAAGCATACTTGAAGAACATAACGTGGAAAAAAAGAACTTCTTATATCCATTGGTTCCTTCTGACTCTAGATATAAGATTAATCAACACAGAACAAGTTTCTTTGCCAGGCTGGAAAAGTGGCAAAAATTGTGTCTCAGGTTAGGACCTTTTGTTCCGTCACCTTTATAAAAAGTGGGAAACGGTGTGAATATGAATCAAAATGTGGATATCTCAGACTGTAAAGCAGATTCATTGGTATTGTAGGAAAGGCTGCTTACTGGTGTTGCTCCTACTTGCTCAGAGGTTCACTGGTTCTGACTGGAGACAAAGGCTGGGGGAATCTAAAATCATTTTTGTCATGACTTTTTTTGTTGCCCTTGATATTCTGCCTTTCAGCAATCTGGGACGGAAATGGGTACACAGAATGCACGTGACATTGCGACTGGCACTCGCTGCTTCAGGTTTCAGTTAATCCTCTGCAGAGTGCTCTGAGCGTTGAGCAAAGATGTTAATTTAAGATCATTTCCACAGATCTCTTAGAATTATCAGTAAATTACCCTATGTGCTGATTTCAGAGAGGGCAGTATCATTTGTCCGGTGCTCACTCAGTGGTAGCAAAGATGGATAATTTGAGAAAGTCACAGTTTCAGGTATCTCTTCTCCTGATCAATAAATAAATAATGCATCCCTGAGTGGCAAAACCATTCCTTCCTGGTAAACACAGCAGAATATGCCTTTTCATGTACAACTTTACCATGTTAAATATAAAATACTAATGTACAATACTGTGGTGAAAGCTGCAATTTCATGTTACTTTATGTATGCATAATACTCTTTAGCTGGTTTGAATGTCTTAGTATAGTAGCCAGTCTTTCCAGTCTAGAAATGCACAAAATTCATAATTGGCTTGTAAACGCTTTATTAGAAGCTCTATGCTCATTTCCTCCGTAGCCTTCAAAGATCTAGCATAATGACTATCTGGAATGAATTCTGCTCCTTGTTTTAGTAGCAGCTGCATCTGTGCATGGTTAAACTTAACTGTTAAAGGTTACATAGTGGAATTACTTTTTCAATAACACAGAAATGTAAGAATTTTAGTTGGTTCTGATTCAATGTCTCCTTCAGAAAGTAGTTGTCCAACATACCTGATCTGTAGAAAGTCAGACCTATGTTTTTAAGAATCTTAGATATTTACAAGAACTATTTCACCTTGGCAAACCAGTGACTCAAAGCAAGTTGTGTAAATTAAGGATCATAATACTGGCCAACCTGGTAAAAAATTCCATGTCGTCAGTCCTGCCTTTAGGACTAATAGTCATCAGAGGGTCAGTAGCTTGACTATGAACATCTTTCAGTTGCTGTACGAAGTGCGCGGAGGCTTTGCTGGTAATCTAGGCTTGGACAAATCAAAATTTGGACTTTGAAAGCCAGGCAACACTGTTCCATGAGCTAGGACTTACATGTGTTACCTGGATTCTGAAATACAGTAGGAAATACTGCACCATGACTGGTTTAAGTGGCTTTCATTGTTTGTGACTGTGGCTCCATGAGCACCTACGGATTATTTGTCTGCATTTGTCATTTGCTGGAGCAAAGGTGGAGGGCAGGCATAGGAGTCAAATCTCTCCTGAAGCTGTCAAGGACAGTGGGAGAGATGTTCAAATGTAAAAGCTAGAACTGCAGTGACAGATGTAAAACTCAGGGGTTTCTGACTTCCGTTCTGTATTTTGCTAAACATGATGTTTGATGTTAGAATTATTTTTTGTCACTATATATGTGATGTGAAAACTGATATGTGTTACACATGGATCACCGAATGTAGTTTCTAAACACTGTAGCATTTTGAAATTTTTAGAAATGCAAATGCCGCCTAAATGAAAACCAGAATCTCTTTTCCTAAATTTTTCAATTTTTTTCCTGTAGTTTTTTGCCAGAAAATGTTGGACTACTGAATGCTGCAAGGGGATTTAGCTTATTTTGTAACGAACATGTATGCATATTGTACTGGATGAGAGATTGGGATGGTTAGCTCCATGAGAAAATATTTAAAGAAATGGAAAACAGTCTGAAAAATCTGACAGCGATAAGCTGTAATTAATCCAGAACTTTTAACCACTGTGACCTGATTGTAGTTCCTCCATGCTTTATTATTGCCATTGTTATTCTAAAACTCTAAGTGATTTTAATAGTTTTCTTTAAAGTAATTTTTTCATAGTTAAATTTTTATATTTTTCCTTTCAAGTGCTTCAAGCTGTCCCTACCATTTTGTCCTTCTCTCTACAGCCATGAGCCATGCAAAAGTGAGTGGATCATTTCCATATCCAAAAATACACTGGAGTGAGAGGAATAATGTGTAGAAATTCTACCTTAAATCAAACACAAATTTAAATCTAGTTGCTTAAGATTCGTACGGGACAAATAACACTGGAAAGCAAAAGACTGGTGAGAAATAGGATCTAGTTCCTAAAATCCATATTAAGAATCTATTAGTAGTCAAGTTTCCAGAAGTGAGGAGCCACCATTGCTATTTGTTAAAATCAACCCTTTGGGAAAAAAAAATGGCTAATCTATATTTTTATTTTGAATTTTTATTTTAGATTCAACATTTTTAAATAAGGATTCCTACAGTCAGATTCTTAAATTCATGATAGAGCATTTGGCTCCGAATACCTGTCTTTTCCAATGACTGTAAGAAATACATCCTAGAAAAAAGACAGCACACAGTACCTTTTTTTTTTTTTTTTGCTGCCTGTATATGTACTGATGGAAACAACTGTTGTTTTTCCTGACTGTGAGCATAAAGGAGAAGCCTGTTTTTGCTGACCACAGAAAAAGAAAGGTAGAATATTATTTAATCATTTTTATTTTCCAAACACTGTCCTTTTAAAAAGTTGAAATGGAATTTATCTTTAGGGTAAAGTGAGACATATTTTCGCTCTCTTGAAGCCATGCTTCAAAATCAGCTTCTCTGCCATTTGTCTGCTATTGCGCACACTTAAGCAAATCTGATTTAAAGACTGCTCAGCTCTGTGTCATTTATAGGACCTGGTGTGTCATCTCTGAGCACAAAGAGTGTTCAGTGCTGCACCGAGGTTACAATGCTGTGAGCAGTGATGAGCTAAAAGCAAGCCTTTGGAAGAGTGTGAAAGAGCCAAGCAGAAAACCAGCCATGAGGAAATGGACTTCTACTTATTTTTATAAATACATTGTTGAGTAGCGTATATACAATGAAAGGCGAGAAAGGAAAGAATATTCCCTTTCTATATGATTACCACTGTTGCCTGAGCCAACTTTAGGATTTCCTTTTGTTCTTCAGTATGTGATCCAACTTTAAAAAGACCTCTAGTTTTTGATTCGCAATTGTCTGAGTTAAGATACAGTAAGAAAATGAAAGGCAGATGTCTCACACCTTAAGTCAATCTCTAAGAGTATTTTAGAGCTGTTCAGCACATCCAAGGTTCTGACCTTCCTTGGCAAAGCTTCTTAATTTTCCCACACCTGCAGCTTTGCTGTCTTTTTTTTTTTTTTTTTTTCAGTCTCACAATAAGCGTAGCTAAAACAAGCATTCCAGTGTGCATGAATAGAGCACACAGTAGGCAATTTGGGGACTCATTCATCACCGATCAATAGAACCGCTTGGATAGTGGATGAGATAGCAAACCATTTGATTTATTACGTCCAATGTAATAATACATGATTTTAAAAGAAATTAAAACCACAAAACTAAAAACCTTTATCTTATTTATTAACCACTGATAGAAGTAATAAATAAATACTGCCATTTCTTTAAAAATATTAGTCAGCTGTGTCTGTAAAATATGATATCTTTTTTGAGAGGTGTAAAAATGATGGGTTTTTAAAATGATTGGGTTTCTTTTTGTTTTAATATTTTTACTATAAAGAAGCTGCTGCATGCAATTAGTAAAATGTATATATATTACGAAAACACAGCAACAGAGATTCCACATGTGCTAGAATATGGCAAAACTCCTTGGTCTCAGTTTGTTCTTATGGAATAATTTATCCCTCTTGTAATAACATTGAAGTTATGAAGCTACAGCATATAGTATCCTATATAATAATAATATCAGAAATTAATGGACCCTGAAATATGCATGAGGAAAACTGGAATACTGACTAACATTTCTTCTTGAAAACAATGGTTCTTTACCTTAAATGGAAGACTCACATCCAGAACATTTTTCTCAAGACTTCAAAAATGCCAGAAAAGAGAGAGCATGAGTTTGACCCCTTCATCCCCCTTCTCCAAGATTTCAGATTACACTTAATTTTAAAACAAGGTGACAGCTAAATATTGCAACAATATTTCCCTAGTAATCTGAGCCAAACTTATCATTATTTTCTGAGTAAACTGAGGAATTGAATGCTCTCTCATCTTCCTCGTATGTGTTTTGGATCAGCAGTGCATCCCAGCAGTAGAAACCAGTATATGGAAAGCCAGTGAGGTATTCAGTCACAAAGAACAGAAACCATAACTAATAATATGCGTAGTTTGTGGTTTTAAACAAAGACATATTATTTTTCATCAACAATTATCTTTAAAAAGGAGCCATTTTGTTCTAGTGTTTCAAAAGCGACAGAATTAAATTTTGCAGGAGGGAGGGAGAGAAATTCTCTGAAGACAGAGACGAATACTGTGTACCAAAGCTAACAGATATTAAAATAGATATAACTGCAATGTATCTGCCACATGTAATAAATGCAAATTATATTGTAGAAGATTTATTTATTGCATAAAGAAGTCTTCATGAATTTTGAACTTCTGCAAATTATTTTTTCTTTAATTGTGAGTGGTCTCTGACTAACCTTTGATACAGTCTTTCACCTGAAACTTCCCTGATGTTTTCAGAGGTGTACCCAGGTGTTAGGGTTTTTTACTACTGAAAATAAGTACGTTTCTCATTTTCCTTATTTGTCAATTTAAGGCTATTTTTTTTGTATTAGATATTCCATAATAAGATTGTAATTTACCCTTGGTTTCTTTCACACATCAACATTTTCCACTTGATCTCTATGTTTTCTTACAGAGCAATTTTTAAAAATTTAACAGAAATGGTTTATTTCTGAATGAAAAATGCCAGATGATACATTTAACACAAAATATATGTATGACTATAAGTAGCTAGGGCCGATATCTGTGATGGAAATCAGGCTCCACACAGGAAAAATGGTTTTGACTGTTTTCCAGGGAAAATATATTTTGGCAGTTTGTTGACAAGAGTAAAAATCATATGCTGCCTGTGAATGGGTTTTCGAGTGTGTTGTTGCTAAGAGGTTAATCCTGCACCCACTCTTCAGTGATGCAGTAGTGCCAGTACTTCTCTCTCCAGTGGTACAGAATCAGGCGTCAGACCGGCAAAAGGCACTTTGAGGTTGTTGGTACACGTGTACATATATATAATGGGTTTGTAGAATGCAAATATCTTAAGTGATCTCCTTCTAACCATGTTAGAACATTGAAAGATCTCATGAAAATAAACTCTTGCAATATGCACAGAGAAAAATGTCCCATGGCTAAAACTGGGGGTAAGAACTTTTAGCTCATTTTTTGCTGTTCAAACTCGTAGTTTACTTGACCTAGACCTTTGGGGAAATGTTTCTTTTTTGGTTACTTTCAATTAGTACTCAGCTTTTTATAGAACACAAAGTACACAAAACAGTGCAGTTTTCCTAAAGAGGCTTCCTAAATGGCTCAGAAAAGATCTTACTGCTTCGAAAATGCCTTAGAAAATAACTTTTTTTTAATTTAGCATGATGATGAGCAGAAAAATTTCTGTGAAAATTCTTTCTATAGGAGAGTAGGGAGAAATATGACTGCTTCTTTCACTGTCATATATTCAATAACAGTGATGAAAAGAGAAATTGCAGGAATTTTTTATCTACCATTTGTTTTTAATCTAATTTGGGAAACAAAATATTTCTGAAGTTTCTCACTGTCTGCATTCAGTGGAGTCAAAATTCTCTGTGGCGAGGGCTCTGTGAAGTGCTCAGCATTCCCATGAAAAGTTTTGCACTTGGTGAAACAATGTTTTCTGACAAATTGTTTTCTGACACGATCTCTGTTACATCTAGACTAGCTCCCTATCTTCATTATTAGTACTTGCTAGACTCCTTCAAATTAAAAGACCACAGTATAGTGTAGAAGTATCCTGCCATCAGGTCAAATACTGGTTAATGGTCCTTTCTTACAGAACTCACATACCAATTTACTCCCATTCCCCATTACTTTTTTGGCTGAATAGTATATATATACTGAATACACAGCTGTATTCAGGAAGCTTAGGAGCCGATTGAATTGTTTTATAGGAAGGAACTACCTTCTACTATAAAGACATAGCATTATAAATGCTGCTATATTTATAATGATTTATTTTATGTACACCAGATTTCTCTAAAGCCCATATACAATGACCAGAACTGAGAAGGGTTTAGAAACTTAGAGATAACTATTAATGAAATAGAAGTATAGACTGGAAGTTCAAGTTGAGCTATGTGAAAATAATTTTAGCCATTGTACAGGATATTGCTTTTTTTCTTTAATTTCATTTTAAACTACATAACAAGTTGCACTGAGACTAAATTGGCAGAGTTAATTTGTGGGCAGAACTGTAGTGTTGCTTTTTTTAATTCAGAATCCCTGAATTTTATTACAGATTGATATAGACAAGAACATTAATGCTGGTAATAATAAAGATTACACAAGTTCAACTTTAATTGTGTGAAAAATGACTACTCCTTTACAGTATATCTCTCCTACATTTAAAATCATGTGATACAGCATATATTCAGTTAACTGATGTATCTCAACTGAAGATGGAATGTTATTTGTAATATAACATGCTTCAAATAATTTTTTGTGTAAGAGAAAAAAAATAGTACACTCTGCCTACCTTATTGTTAACCAGTTGTCTACACATAGCATCTGTTTACATTAGTAATGTAATTGCTGTGATAATAAGCTCATTGATTTAGTATCTAAGGAAATAATCAGTCAGGACATCACATTTGTCTTGCTTTACTTGACAGCCTGTCTTCTACACTGAATAGACAATGTCAATTCTTGCCATTGTTTCAGAGAAATGGAGTGGCAAAAAAACCCCCAGAAATCTCTCTTCTCTTTGCCAACTATTGCCATAAAAATGTTTGCTGCAGCTAACTGGTATTGGGCAAATTTAATTTTAACAGTGGCACAAGGCCAGTACACTTTAGTGTTGGAAAATTGTATTTCTTTTGTTACTCAGACAGTATGACAGCCTTATCTTTCATTTGGCAGTTAAGCAGAAAAGGACTGTGAAAAACTAAAACTGAAAAAAAACCAAAGACATAACTGGGAAACTTTGGTTAGCTGACTCACTAAGAATTTTTTTCCTTTTTCTAAGCATTTTTATGTGAAAATGCATAAACAAAGTCTCCTTAGTAGGAGTTAAGAAGCACTTTACAAGATTGTAAGATGCCTCTGTACTTGGGTTCACTTCCTAAAATCACAGAGGAAAAAAAACAATCAATCAGGAGTGTTAAAATAAACAATCCCAGTTTTACGATTTTTTTTTTTCTTTATCTTACGGACAGTGTTACCTTAATACGTCCTTCCTGCTGCAACTTTGGATTTAACAAGCTTTCAAAAATCCATGGTCCACAGAATGAGTTCATGGGCCGAAACCATAGAGGATCAGGTTGTCTTGACCCTATGTGATGTTCGAACTAGGGAGGAGGACAAGAGTCTCTCCCCTCCATCTGTTTGCTGTCCATGAAGGCCGGTATTCACCGCAGGGCCTGTAGACAGCGGTGCTGAATGACTTCTGTGCCTGGACTTTGTTGTAGGTGGAATGGGGAGCAGAGAGCAGAAATCTCATTCCCCTGTGGAGGTGAATCTCTATTCATCAGTTTATAGACAGCACAACGGAACTCATGTTATATACAACAGCGAACGAATAGAACTGCTCTCACTGTATAGCACCAATATATTCCAAGACCTCTTGTTTTTGAAGGATGTCTTAAAAAGACTGCTATTAGTTATTATGTACTTCACAAAGAAAGTTAATTTCTCAACATTTTAGAGAGGGAGGGAAGGAAGGAGCACTCTTCTTTTTTTAAGGATAAAATTAAAAAACACATTTGAAGTATTGTATACCATGGTGTGTTCTCCAGGAAATGAACCAAAAAAGTAAATTTACCTCACTTCACCTCAACATCAGAAAAAGTTCAGGTTTCCTCTCCTCTGCATAGCCTTTGTTTTAATTGCAGGTGGGAAGAAGAATTACACTGTGGAAGAGTCAGTAGAAATGAAGATATGCAAAACCAAGCCTTTATCATGGAGTGTTAATTACCTACGCGGTAGTTGTACTTACAAGATGAGAGCAACCAAAGACAGGTTGTTCTTTGTTTCCAAACCAGATGCGGGGTAGCAGAAGTGTGGCCTCACAGCTCATCTAAATTCTGAATTCCGGCAGGCTGACAGCTGCTCCCTTTCTGCTGATTAAGAAACACTGACAAACATTTTTTTTTTCCTTCTTTTTCCTGCAGAAAGACTTTCTTGGCTTCTTATACTTGTAAACTCAAAAATGGGCTCTTCCCAGTCAGTGTTTTTAACTGTGATTACTAAAAAGGCAGTATTGTTAATTTGAAGAAGAGAGGCAAGGTTTGGATGAGATGGTCTGGGAGGTATAATCATACACCGCATATTTACTGAAGTTTCACAAAAAATGCCAATTACAAATGAAGAATGTACTAATTTTTTTCCATAACTCTCCTGGACAGAAGCCTTGAAAGGTCTCTCCAAAACGAAGTCCTTTCTTGTCAGACAAATGAAGTCTGTTTTGTCGTGGCCCCTTAGGGGACTGCTGGCAGAGTTCAGGGCTGACACAGGTCCAGACCCCCTTCTGCTCAACCTAACGTAGAAAATCTGCGTTTCTGTTTTAACTTGCAGGATAGTATTCTAGGTCTTTTGATGTTCTTCCACTTCTCAGAAAAAAAATTCAGAAGGACATGATGCTGATGCTGCCCGAAACAGTAAGTTTGAGAAATGTGGATGCTTATGGGTATTGCTTCAGTGTGGACAATGTGCTGCTGTGGATCTACATTCACTTGTCATCTGGGAGAGATTTGGTAGGGTACCTTCATATTAAGAGCTGCACATCATTTGCGCTTATTGTATTTGCACAGATGTACTTGTTCCAGTCCCAGCTGAACATTTATTCTTTCTCTAATAATATTTCCTTTCGGACTGAAATAAAGATTTGGCAATCCGTGAAGAAGTTTTTTGTGTTTGTCACCATGCGAACAGTTTTCACAGTGCTCTTTCCTGAAGTTGGATTATCTAGTTTGAGGTATATGCCCAAGCTATAAATGAACATCTGCTATATGGGTAGGCTACATATATTGATTATTTATTTATTTATATACACGCACATGCATATACAAACATTATTGCTGTAATCTGAAAGAAATTATCTAGATGTCCAAAGTAATAGAAGTATTTCATCAGATTTAAAGACATTTATTTCAGTTTTAATGGTCTTCCTCTTTCCCAGAAAAGTGTGCCTACTAAAGCAGTTTTATTGAGATATGAAAAAGATAGTCATGAGATTCTGCAGCTTACACCCATACAGCCTCATAAACTGGGACTGGAACGCAAGTTTTCTTCCTACTGGTTTGTACCTAACCAAAATGGTTACTCTTCTTCCTATGAAGGATGAATCAAAATAAAAGATATGCGTCTGGATAGCTGTACTGGATAGCTGATAGTAGCTTAAACAGTAGTGAAATATGGCTAACAGGTACTAAACAAAAAGGGTAGAAGACATCCAGATCCAACACACATCCTCTAAAAGCATCCACTCTGATTGCAAACAGGTTTTACCTAATGATTTCCACACAGGGAAATTCTGGAGTGATATTAATTTTAACTTTTTTTTTTTCTTTTTTTTTTTTTTTTAACCTGACCTTCCCTCTCAGAAAAAGAAAACTAGCGGCAATGCAGCTCTAAGAAGAGCCCACAGGGGAACACCTGTGGGAAAGCAGGTCTTCGGCGTAGAGAAATGAAGGTTCACTTAAGTGAGGGGACTGGGCATCAGACCTAAGGGCCTGTGTTAGAGGTGCTTGTCTGCTGCTACCTGAGCAGAAACACTGGAGGGGAATAATAGGAACGAAGATGGGAGAACAATTTTCTCCCCCGTTCTGAGATGTGTTTCAGTTTGAGATGTACTGTGTCAGTCACACAAGAGCCTGTCATTAGTACTAAGTCACCTCAGTTTTATATAAGTATCTGAGAAAAATGCCTTTCTATGGTTATGCCAAATTCTGTTTGCCTACTTGCCTCAGGGCAGGTGGGATTTTCTGACTGTCAACTGAGTATCATTGGTGTTTTTCATTATCACCAATCATCGGCTAAAAGACAGAAGAATACGTTTTGTGCTGATTTGGTAAATTTTTATGCTGTTTATGTAAGCTTGTTGGATATGGGTTTGGGAGTTTTTTTTTCTTTTATTCTATTTCTTTCATACCCTCCCTTTCTGTGTAGGTTCTCTGCCTCTTACTGGGCTTTTGCTCACTGCTGCACTGTTCTCTGGGAAATAAACAATAAACGCCTGTTCCTTCAATTAAGGCAGAGGATGCAAGGTAGTCTAGGATGTAGTATATTAAATCAAGGCTGTGTGGTTAGTGTTGATAGAATAACACAGAAATTTTACATGCACGCTGCAGCTCTTACTTGTAGGTAGTTTTACACTTTGAGAACACTTTTTCAAAATTCTAGTCCTAGGAGATCAAATGACATGAAGATGATGGATTGTTGGGGATATCTTGAAATGAGCAGTGTCTGTTCCGTTTATAAATATAACAATCTACAAGGTTAGAAATGAAAGTTGAAAAATGGGCAGTTAAAGCTGTTCAAAGTAAAGGAACACTTATGGAATGGATTTATATATAAGCTGCTTCATATATCGCTCTTTGGTATGCTGAAAAATTTTAGTGTAGGTGTGAGCAACCACTTCAAATAGCCACGGAGATTAGTATTTCAGTCACTGAGGTCACACTGCCTGGTCCAGGAACTGGCTGAGGTAAAATTAACAGCATCTTTATCTTTTAACTGCTTTGGTTAAAATCTATTAATAATTAACATGCCAATGCTTGTGAACTCCACTTTTTAAAGAAAATCAGCTTGAGTGTTACAGGAGTTTACTCCTTAAAGCTGCTGACCTTATGTCTTGTACCAATCAAACACTTCTGAGCTATCTCAAATGGCATTTTCCATCCCTACCTCTTCTGGCTGTCATGGAAACAGCCGTGCACCCTCTTATAAAGGTACTGTAATACTGTCGGGCCCCGCACAAATCACATTAACAGTGGAGTTAGAATCAACTTAGACATAATAATTGTTGTAGCTTAGGGAAATAGCCCCTCGTCTCTCTTCTAGACAGCTCGGAGTCTGAGCACTTCCCAGGAAACCGGGTTCCATTTCCTGGAGGAAAACCATCCTGAGGGACACTTGCAATTCTGCACTGCGGTGATAAAACCAGCAGGCCTGAAATGCCTGCATTTACTATTAGCTGGAGAGAAGTTTCCCTCTAAGATCTGTGACTTCTAAATGGCACTCAGCTTTTGCCATCGAGTGCCTTTCTTCAAGGGTATAAGTGCTTGTGAAGAAATTACAGAGAGATATAAAATGCTGCACCTCAGACATCTCATTTCTCACAGCGCAGAGAAAAGTCCCTGCCAGGATCCAAACTTGCCTTACAATGCAGAGACTACTACAACACTCCCCCCACTGCCATTACCATCTCGATTGTCATCAACAACAGGAGCAAAAAATGAGCAGCTGTATGGGGGGGAGAGGGTTGTTTTATCTCTTTCTTGTTGTGAGCTCCTTTTCCTTACGGATACTCACTTTTACTTTTGTTTGTTTGATTTTTTCTATGGTTCGTTCCAGGAGAAAACTGAGAATGAGGAATATCCACATCCCCTCTCATACTGAAAACCCCACAGCTCTGTTCTTAGCTGTCATTCCAGCAGAAGTCCTGGAAATTTCACTCTTGCACCCTGTCCTCCCACTTCTATTGAATGAAATGGCAGCAACTGCTCCACCATTAGGATCAATATCCAGGCCATTATGTTGGCAAAAGGAGCAGCAAATCACATTTACGTGGATTGTCAGATTCATTATTATAAGCAGATGGCAGTCCTTGCACTACAATGCAGCTGAGAAAAGACTGACATCATTTCAAATTAAAATCTATAATGCTAATACACATCTCTGACTCTTTGTACAGGCCTAAGTGCATTAATCTTCTGAATGATTTGCCAACCTGTGCACTGCTTTAGGTGTTTTCACTTGAGTGGAGCTAAAAGGAGAGCTTTTAACTGAGAATGGTTAACATTTATTCATACAGATTGATAAAAGTTAACATGCAATTTTCTTTACTAGTAGCTCCCTAATAGGAATTAATGGCACATTTTGAAGAGAAAAAGGCAAGTTCAGAAGGCCAGTTTAAGAAATGTGTTAACCACTGAAGAGAAAAATATGTTACTAGTATCTCCTTTATGTAAACTAATCTTAAAATAATTACTCCTAGAAGAAAACAGAGCATATTTTAAAATGTGCAACAGAATTACCTAAATATGCAAAGAAATTTCATTTGTCAAATGCAGACAAAAAAAATAAAAAAAATTATGATCAGATCATCATCAGAAGTTTAAAAAGTGAACATAACATAAATGTACTCTTTTAATACAACTAAAGTGGAAGGCTGTTCCTAATAAAAAGGATTTTAAATACTTTGGGGATGGTTTTATCTGCAGTATCTGGACTATGTATCCTGTCATCATATTTTCAACAGCGTGCTCTAAAATTTCAGAATTTCATACACAGTTTTTAGCGATGCAGAGGCTGATTCCTCCATTCTTCCACCTTGCTCCAAAAAGGAGATATCTAAGAGAAAGAATCTTCTGGTGAATAGACAGGGACTGCTGTCAGGTTGCCTAACCATGAGAATGCAATGCCTTTGCTTCTAGAGTAATGTTTGCATATGGAAGGGCTGTCCTGGACTCCGTCTGCCTGCACGTGGCATCCTGAATAACCTCACTTCAGAAGCCGTGTCATCACAGTGTCAATTCCGAGATAAAATACCTTTCCTTTTGGAAGGGCTTAATAGGTGAGCAGCATTATGCTGATGCACCTGCTTGGTTTCATGGAACAAACAAAAATCCTGTGTTTTCCCTAAAAAAGATAGTTTTAAAACATACAGATTAACCACACAGCCCATCAAAGGCTTTATAAATAAATACATGTGTCATTGCAGAAATGCTTGGCTTTGCCAAAGAAGCGTATTTCTGAAAAAAATAAAGTTTGTTAAAATGTTTTGTCCAGATCCAGGTAGGATCTTTTGTCCCATTAATTGTTATTAGGAGATTTAATTTCAAAGGAAACAGAGTCTTCAGGTCTGCAATATGCCTTGCCTTCTCCCAGTACATGCCAGTGCCATGTTCTAACACTTGTTTTAGCAGATCTCTGGGATGTGAATTGGTTACTTCTTTAAATATATCATTGATGTTGACTTTTTCTGAATTCTTTTGCTATTAGCACATCTGAAGCCAGTTATCTCTGTATTTCATTCATATTTGCTCACCTTACTGACAAAAATTGATTTCTTAATACTTTCCTTTTTCTTTCATCTGACCCAGTACTAATACCTAGTTTGACTTTCATAAACCAGGCAGTATGTGCAGCAATAGAACACATTTCACTGATTAAAACAATAGCGTAATAATTTGTTTACCAAGAATTTTTTTCTGAGTAGGGATTGATTTGTATTAAAATGAATAAAAAAATACTGGAAAAAAGTAGTTTTTCTGCTTGGGAAGTTGCTTTAAAATGTGCAGGGTGGGGAGCTACACAGTGAGATTCAGAAAAAGATAGTGAAAGACAATATCATTTTTCAAATTTTAAAAAAAGAATGTAATTCAAATGAATTAAACTTGAAAGAAAGAGATGTACCCAATTACAGCTATATGAGTCTGATCTTCCTAAAATCCTTACTCTTTCATGAAAAATTTTGTGTACTTGAAGCTTCCAGTTTTTATGGATGTTGAAATGAACTGATTAACATAAGAACTTTAGATCAGCTTTAGCACTGTGACAATCAGAGAAGAAATGAATAAGAATTCTGAAAAACTAAAAACTCACCAGCTTTTTGATATGTTGAGCATGGCTCATAGTCCTATTTGAATCTTTTAAATCCATTTTCTTGTAAAGTGCTTTACCAACGATTGCAGTCTTAAATCCCTACCACATCTTTCAGCTTTCTTTTTTAGGGATTACAGATGAAAACAGGTATATCCAACCAGTAAAGGATGTTGAAATTTATGTTCCTGATTATTTAAAGTGCATGGGTTGCATCTGATATTTATTTAAGAATTTCTTTTCATAACATAATATTTAAACTGGCTAATTAATGGATAATGGCAAGAGATGGGAAATGTGTAATTTACAAATTGAAAAAAGCTCTTAAAAGTTTTGTGGAACATCTGGAACTTTTCCACAACAGTCTTGAAATAATATTCTCCAAGCCATAGATCCCATTATCACACATCTCACATATGTTCCACCACAACTACTCAATGAATTGATTTCCCATATATGCATTGCGTGGAATCATTAAGTACAGTACACACCAACATTCCTCACTCTTCGTTCATTAGTCAAGTTAATTTTAATAACTTCCAAAATACTGCTGCTTAGTTAGCAAATCTGAATAGAGTCTGTGAAATGTAACTCCGGAGCTTATTTTAGAATATGGCCTGTTTCTCCCAAGTGACACTCAATGACACAGTTTGAAAACAGTAGTAGCTTAGTAGCAAACTCTAAATTAGTATTTTTTGAATACCTGCAATAATAGACTATTTTTGATCTGTGACTGAAGAAGGAAGATACAGCATTTATGGGTTGTGCATGCCTTATATTCAATCTGAGCCCTACAGTGTATACTCTTTTCCCCATCCCCCTTTCCTTTGCTTTCGTTTCAGTTTGTTTTACTGACTGAACACTTAAAGAGATATCTACTTAAGGATGTCAAAAGGTGTAGTAAATGGGAGGCAGGCCACTGGGAGACAAAATAGGGAGGTCATTCCGCCTGACCTCCTCCTGTTTTTTCCCACTAAGAAAGCTGCTGCTCAGCTGACTTAAGATTGAGAGACAAGGCAGAAAACCAGCAAAAACAGTATTAACTCAACCTGTTTGGTACCATGCTTTCTACTTGCAAAAGGAAAACCTTCATGCTTAAAGCTGGTCTTCTGTTGCAGTCATTCCCTTTAGAAATGCTA
The DNA here is from genome assembly GCF_000737465.1 of Haliaeetus leucocephalus. NCBI lineage: Eukaryota > Metazoa > Chordata > Aves > Accipitriformes > Accipitridae > Haliaeetus > Haliaeetus leucocephalus. The sequence goes on from NW_010973351.1 coordinate 1,288,196, forward strand.
CAATATTTTATTTTTCTCTGTTATTCACCCTGCGTGCAGGTTGTGTAAGTGAATGGAAATCCAATGATAAAGTCCCCTCTGACTTCTATTAGTTATAAAGAGATTAATTTCAGCAGTTAAGCTAAGGTTCTCAGTAGCTGACGGTTTTGTTGGCATAGTAAAGGAGGTTTTGTCTTTAGATGATATACAATACTACTGTAATTTCTTATTGTAGCATTAACATATTGGGAAGGAAATCCTGACCTGTAACCTCACAGCTACATTGATGAGGCACAAATTGATTTCCTGTGTGTATTGAGTCTCTGAGCTGGGCAGGAGGGTCCCAGAAGTTTGGCAAGTGAACATTTAGTCGAGTACAAGTGGTTGTCACCTTGAAGAGAAGCAGCAAGTCTACTCCCCTTAGAGATATTGTGTACCTCCTCTTAGTTGCCCAATGCCTGGCAGATCATGCCCGCTTTGACATCACTTTGCTTTGCTCATCAGTAGAAATGAGGAATCTTCTGCATTGGGGTCCACTGTAACGAAGAGGTACTTCTGTTGTGTGGACAGCAAAGGCTTCATCCCATCGAAGTGGAAGCTAGCTCTAAAAACCTACAGTCTCAAGAGATGTTTCAAAGGCATTTGTAGTTTTCAGGTGCTTACTTGAAGTAATTTTCCTTAACCTAGTGGAGCTCACTCTGCAAATCTCTGCCATTGTTTATTACAAACTTGTACTGAAACTAGTTATATAATTTACCTGTAAAAGGTGGGAAGAGGAGCTCTTCCCAAGCATATATCACAAATTCATATAAAGAAGTCCCTATACAGCAAACCAAAGAGGAAGGAGTGTCTTTTAAAAAAAACATGCACACTCAAATTCAACTTCAACTTATTTTTATTAGTACTAATTTTGCTGTTTGGGGTATACGGTACAAATATTTTACTTCCTTTTATTTTTCCTCTATTCAGACGCAACTAAAAGGCACAAATTTCAAACTAAAAAGCTTTCTGGCAATGAAATTTATGTAACTGAGAAATAAAGGTTTGAAAGTTTCACAGATTAGCACCTATGAGGCAAAGCTGGAGAAAATACCAGTGAATGAGTGTAAGGTCTGACCAAACCTTGGCAAGTGAATGATTTTTGAGTTAGATACTTCTTTCTCCTGTGTTGTAGTGACTAACTTTCTCTGGTGCAAATTACTCAAGTTACAGCAGTCTGTATTTCTGAATTATGTAAACATCTCTGAGAGAGAGTTCAAGTCCATGAATCTGGGATTAGCAAACAAAAAAATTCTATAATACAAAGTAGAAAGACTCTTCCAATTGCAGTGGGAAAAAAAAAAAAAAAGATGTTCACAGGGTATTTATAGCCTCATTAGATTTCCAGTCATGTATTTTAGTATAAAAAGGTGGTTGTTTTGTTTTGTTTTTTATAAAAGCAGATAAATTCTTGGCAAGTAGCTAATTTGTAGTATTTTGTAAATACGACTTTTAGTGCAAACTTGATGGCATATAACTGTGATAAAGAATAGCAAATAGAAAATGTTTGGAGTCCAATTCTATCTTCATGAAGCAAATGAAACAAAACTTTAAACATAGCAAGTGTACTTACATTTATTATCTGTCAATGTCAGTGACACACCACTGCCAATCCTTAGTTTTCCACATCAGCTATACAGCTTGCTGTATGTCTTGCTATAGTTAAATACAGCTCAATAATTCTCTTCCCCTCTTCTAAGCTTGAGGTCTTTCCCTGATTTATTATGTCATATATAATTCAAAGGAATGAATAAGCGTATATGACTTTAAACCTTTTCTGAAAATCTCTGGGTAAAATAAAAAACCCTAATGGTAAAACAATAACAAGTCATAGGAATCCAATTACCCACTTCCTATTCTATGTCATTGTGCCGGCTTAAGAGTAAACATTTCTTAGTTTTTTTTCCAGGGGCACCACATAGTCATTGGTACTCTCAAAATGGTGCTGGTTCTAGATCCATATAGAATAAGCAGTTGGAGAGGTGGTTTTAAAAACCTGAGATTAGGTTTTAGTCAACTGTCATATCAATAAAAGCAGAGAAAAGTAAGAATTAAATACAAATAAAACTGCATTGAAATTGAATGTTTTAACCTGTTCTCTGGAGGAGCCAGAAACGTTTTAGTGCCAGAGTACACAAGACCTTGTACATAAATACGTGAACAGGGTTAGTCCCCTGTCCTTAATAATGTTTTGTGGAGCAACTTTGAAAACAAACTTTGCCAATTACAAAAGATAGGAAGTAACATTTTATCTGCATTCTTTAATATGGCTCATTGAACGAGTTTGCTTATGATTTTAAAAGCAAGCTCTTTTTATTGGGATACTTAAAGTTAGGCACATGAGGCAAATGCACAGAGCATCCTGCAATACAGGGGAAGTGCATTTCTCAAATGGCAATTCGTTTTTCACTGTTACTGATTCACTAGGTAGCTTCTGTCAAATGGGGGAGCACAAATGGGGGCGGCTTATCGGCTAAAGCACCGCAAATGGGAATGATAGATGTGCTTTGAAGGTAACCATTTGTACTAACTTTCAGAGGTGCTGAACTAGTGATCTTTTTCCACTTCCTCCTTTTTCATTTCTGATACACATTTGCACTAGTACAGAATCCCTCGTGAATGGCAAAGTGGGATGTGGACAAAGGTTTTCCTTACTAGGAAGGGATGAGCATGGTGTAGAGTGAAAAGTTCATTGTATGATGGATGAGCCAGTGAGTATGAAGGTCACTCTGTCAATGGTACACAAGAGAGGATTATGGGTGACAACAGCTCTAAAGAAGTGGTAGATAAATTGTTTACAAAATGCAATAATAGAGAATTGTAAGAAACTTCCCCAATTTTGCTATTGCCAAAGGATCACCAGGACAAATAAGCTGACGTGTTTGGATATCTTGGGGAACATTTCAAAAGTAGGGAGAGATTGTTACCTTGAAGACTAAGATCTAAGATAATCTGGTCCTTTTTGAATTAAATTATTGCTAAGAGACAAAGAAATTCCAGCCCAAAGCAACAAACACACCAGAAAACTACCCCCTAATTCTGAAAAAAACCCAACCCCAAAAATAAAACAAAGTGACATTATTTTTAAATTACCTCCTGGGAAAAAAAAAAAAAATTTTTACAAGATACCTCAAAATACTATGTGATGACTGAAAATAAAGGAATCTTATTTTAAGGCTAAAATTGTGCAAAAGTACTTTTATTTTGTTTAACAGATTTTTTAAAGTGAATCAGTTAATGTTCTAATAAAAAATGACCATAAGCATAGCTGACAAAGTGATCCTCAAATGCCCTAGTATTTGCATATTTTATTTTCTGCCAGATGAAAAATAATATAAAATAACCTGGGGTTATTATAAAATGTTAATCTCATTAACATTATAAAACCTAATATTTAATTACCACTTTCTGCCATTTCTGACTTGTTTTTCTTTCAAATGAAAACAATTTGGGGATGTCTGAATTTTAAATTGATTAAAATTGGAATACAGAAAGCGTAACATTTAATATGGTAAAACTTCATTATGATTCAATCTTGTTCTAGAAATGCTGCCTTTGAAGTCCCTTATTTTGGAAAGCAATGTATCTTAAAAACTTGAGCAAATAATATATCAAATTTCTGTACAAATGTTTTCCTACACAAAAGAACACAGTTTCAAATAAAAAATTCGTCCTGAAGATACACCAACTTTTCTCCAGCTAAATTGAAGCATATACTCAAAGATTTCCGGGCACCCACCAATGTGAGACTATGCCAGAAGCAATAGTTTCCATCCATATCAGTGTACTGGATGGTGTTTTTTACACTAACTTAAAATTGTGATAACAGGCCCTTTCAGATATGCCATTTCTTAAATGAGGCACCCTTCATTTAACCAAGTGTTCAGTATTGCCAAATCTATAAAGCTAAATTGCTTTTTTATAAGGTAGAACCTTACCTGTTGGATAAAGTATGTGCAGTGAGGCTTATAAATGCTCATAAAGGGAAAGTATGGAAGGTAAAAGTATCCATTACCTTTTGGAAAAAGGACGATTATTTCAAAGAAAATGCCAGCAGTGGGAGACATATAATAATAATTTAGGAGGAAAAATAAAACTGACTTTTTCCCAGTACCACTGTTAATAATACAACTACTTCTTTTATATTAATTAAAAAGTGTTTCTTGCTTGCTATATATTTTTAGTTAGCAGCCAAGTATTTTGCACTTTATAGCAAAGACTGGACTTCAACCAAATTGGGAGCAAGTGTGCTTTGGAAAGCTATTGGGGGAAACTTTATAACATAGTGTCTCTTAATGAAGGACAAATTCATTTAATAGATCTCGCTATAAAACAACATCTGTTGGTAAATTGGCTAGTGGGATTGCTGTGGGTGAAATTCACTTTTGTGTACTGAAATGACACAGTTAGACTTTTCAGTTGAGTTAGACTTTTCACCTACCAGTAAGATACAAATAAATGGCTCAAGTGCTTTTTCTAAGATAAAATACTACACTTTCCTATACCAATACAAGCACTTAAGAGCACCTCAGGAAAAGAAAAAGCCAAGTCTCCACGTTCCAAAGCTCACCTTTGTATCAGTTTGGTACTACTTCGTAACAGATAATCTAGTTTGCTTTAGTCTGGGGGGGGGGGACTTGTCTGTGCATTGTACCATTTACTTTTTCTCCAGATGAACTCAGAAACTTGGCATTTGTTCTACATCAGTGCCCCTGAAGGCCTTTATTATGTAAGCCTCCTCAGATACTGAGCTTTTCCAAATATACCTGACTACGAAAGTGGGACAGTCTGTCCTACAAATGAGCAGTCTCCAGTAACTACACTTTACTAAGCATAGTAGAAAGTAGTAAACAAGTATTTTATGGGGCTTAATTTCTGAAGCACAATCGGTTGTTCATATTGGATGCATTTGAGATGGGGAACAATGAGAAGATCTTCAGGAATCCAAATAGGAATTGAGAGCTCTCCTTTCTACAGCAAACTTCAAAAATTCCAGATTGGATCAGGTCCTCTGTTCCTTTTAGGGATTTTTTAGGACACAAAGAACCATTGTGATTGTCTAACCTGACTTCTTGCAAAACAGAGATTATAGGACTTCATTCATTTCACTTTGAACTAGAACATATAAATTTAGGGAAAAAAGCCCAGTCTCATTTTTCCTATCATGGAGAGCTTCCCATAACCCTTTGAGAGTTGTTAATTCCTCTTCCTAAATAGGTGTGGGGGGGTTCTGTGGCAAGGTTTTGGTAGCAGGGGGGCTACAGGGGTGGATTCTGTGAGAAGCTACTAGATTCTTCCCCTATGTCTGATAGAGCCAATGCCAGCCAGCTCCAAGATGGACCTGCTGCTGGCCAAGGCCGAGCCCATCAGTGACGGTGGTAGTGCCTCTGGGAGAACAGATTTAAGAAGGGGGACAAAAACTGCATAGGAACTTGCAGCCGGAGAGATGAGTGAGACTATGTGAGAGAAACAGCCCTGCAGACCCCCAGGTCAGTGCAGAAGGAGGAGGAGGAGGTGGTGCTCCAGATTCCCCTGCAGCCCGTGGGGAAGATCATGGTGAGGCAGGCTGTCCCCCTGCAGCCCAGGGAGGTCCACAGGGGAGCAGATCTCCACCTGCAGCCCAGGGAGGACCCCACGCTGGAGCAGGGGGATGCCTGAGGGAGGCTGTGACCCCGTGGGAAGCCCGCGCTGGAGCAGGCTCCTGGCAGGACCTGCGGATCTGTGGAGAGAGGAGCCCACGCTGGAGCAGGTTCGCTGGCAGGACTTGTGACCCCATGGGGGACCCACACTGGAGCAGTCTGTGCCTGAAGGACTGCAGCCCAGGGAAGGGACCCACGCTGGAGCAGTTTGTGAAGAACTGCAGCCCTTGGGAAGGAGTCACCTTGGAGAAGTTCATGGAGGACTGTCTCCGACGGGAGGGACCCGATGCTGGAGTGAGGATTCCTCCCCCTGAGGAGGAAGGAGTGGCAGAGACAAGGTGTGATGAACTGACCCCAACACCCATTCCCTGTCCCCCTGCGCCGCTGCGGTAGAGAAAATTGGGAGTAAAGTTAAGCCTGGGAAGAAGGGAGAAGGTGTTTTTAAAATTTGGTTTTATTTCTCATTATCCTACTCTGATTTGATTGGTAATAAATTAAATTAATTTTTCCCCAAGTTGAGTCTGTTTTGCCTGTGACAGTAATTGGTGAGTGATCTCTCCCCGTCCTTATGTCAACCCACGAGCTTTTTGTTGTTTATCTCTCTCCCCTGTCCAGTTGAGGAGGGGGGGTGATAGAGCAGCTTTGGTAGGCACCTGGCGTCCAGCCAAGGTCAAACCCACCACAATAGGTTTTACGGTAACTCAACAACACACTGACTGTGTTAATTCCAAGAACAAGACTAATTCGATTTACCCCACAGACCTTCTTAGAGTGATGAAGTGTCTCTGTGTTATTCTGTCAGCTCCAACAGGCAGCATAACTCACACCAATATCACAAGCTTGAGCACCAAAACATCTTTTGTCCCCTCTCCTTTGTTTCAAAAGGTAGCAAATTGGCGTCATGTCATATTCTTAAGCTGGTCAATGAGAATGAATTATTTCCTTACTCTACTGTCACTCTTATGGGACGCTGTCCTTTGGATTGCTTTGGCCTTTTGGATTTTTGCAGAAAGAGTTATGGAAGTGAGAGTATCCTCCTTAGTGAGCTTTCACTTGTATAGGAAGCAGAAGTTGTATTAGGTTGGATTGAATGAACCACATCACAGCTCTTTTTGGTAAACTCAGACAATTGTTGCTTCTAAGTTTTGCAGCTAGAAGAGACATATCCTAGTATATTTATGAGTAGAACTGTGCAGAGACTAAAATTTGGCTTCAGAGATCTGTATTTGCCTGCAAGGACACTGAAATCTTGAGATTCACTGTTGTCTAATGATTGTCTCTGAATAAAGGTTTTTTTTGGGGGAAAAAAGCACTTTAATTACAGTTTGCCAGAACTTCAGAAACGGAGTGTGGATGTGTGATCCTTATTTCAAGAGAACGTTTCCAGTGAAGCATACTATAAGTTCACCAGTCATATAACTAATTCTAGGTTTGGCATCACAAATTCGAGTAGATTACACCAGTTTGGAAGAAAAGACTTCAAATTTTAAAAAAATACAGTGTAGCTAAAATTGAAGGATGAACTGAAACCAAAGAAAATCTGATATTTCAAATGGGATATTAATGGCCAAATATTTTGGTTTGGACAGTGGAAGCATTCATGACTTTGCACCCAATAAAAATCCTCCTTGCGACATTCAGCAGTGCTAATGATAATTGACTACTCAATTGGAAAGACATTCAGTATAGGTTGATATAGTACAAATGTCAGGGAGATTATAACTCTCTTAACTGCGATGGAAATCCTCAGTCAGCTAAAAGGAGGAAGTTAGAAAGAATAAACCAGTATTTGATATCTTTATGGTATATGACGCGTAAAGTTGCCGTTAACACAGAGCTTTCATTTTACCCCATCCCCTGGTTCAGAGGAGCATTATGTTCTTTCTCTGGGTGAAACAAATGAATTTTTTATATTCTTATTTATTAATAGGCGTTCCCGCTTTGTTTACCTTTGTAGCACCCGAGGGGCTCACATATTGAAGTTACACATTACCTCAAGCAGCAGGGATGCCCTGCCTGCGTTGTTTTGCCAGGGGGTGGCTGCGTAACCCCTCTTCCCTTGCAGTCGCTGTTGATGTTCTGTTGTCCGATGCCGAGGAAAGATCGGCACCAGACCAGAGGCCCAGGAAACGGCGGTGAGTCGCAAGCCGGCTTCATCGGGCAGTTCCCCCTGTTACCTCAACCAGAACTTTACAATTTCCTATTGAGGAGTCTTTTCAGGGTGTATTGACAGGAGTGGCAGACAGGGTAATGAAAGACAAATTCCATAACGCAAAAGGCAGAGGCACTGACAATGAGATCAGAGAGCTGACCCCTGACCCAAGTCAGCATTTTCTTTTCTCTCCTTCTCCTTCCCTCTCTCTTTCTCAGTTTACTGTTTCAGGTTTGCTTATTATACGGAGCAGTTTCAATTGTGACCCTGAGCCCATTATTGCTTTGGCTTTTCCCCTCCCCTCAAACAATTGTTTGGAAAATGGCCCCAACAATGTGGAAAAGATGCTGATAAGTATAGAAAAGAGAGGTTAATGAGAAAAGCTCGGAGCTGCTTGCAGTGTATATCGAAGAGAATAAAAGGAAGAGTAGCATTTTCAGTGCTGGCGATAACAAGAAAGATTAGCGCAAGTCTTCTCTGCGCATTTATATAAGTGTGTGGGGGGTGTGTGTGTGATGAAGTCCTTCTGTCAGCCACTTTCACCAGGAGGATAGGACAAGCAGTGTCATTTCATATCGCCTAGTGATTTAAGGCTTCAAGCCATAACACCAAGATATGAAAGATGTCTTTACGTTGTCATTTTTCAAGCACTACTTCCCTTCTTTTTAGCCTTTTCCTACAGACACACATTCATTAGTTAAAATAATTCATGGTATATATTGTTACTGACTTAGCTCATGAAAAGGGGAAAATACACTGTGTACCCTAGGGGTGGCATGACTAGCATTTTACCGGACACTAGACATCTCACTGCTGAGGTACATGGCTTCTTCAGTCCTATATTCTTTTAGGATATGCTGTCTCATCACCAGTTGTGTTATGACATTCATGCACTTAAAACATCTAGAGGTTTGCCCACTGTAAAGTTTGAATAACGAGTAGTCAAAATAGCCCAGTTTGCAAATGGTAAAGATGGCTTTCAAGACTTTTCCTTCATTTGCATTCTCCAGAAGGTTTTCTTACTTTCAGGATCCTCTTCAAATGCTATGTCAGATGTCTCTCTTTTACTGTATCAGTCTCACTGATATTCAGCTAGTTCCATCTTTGCTTAATAAATTTAAACTTCTGCAAATAGTAGGGACGTCCTCTACATGTGAAGGATACAGCCAATGGCTTCTTAAATGTAAATCTGAATAATTGAGAAACTGATTTAGGCAGAACCTAGAAACCTTATTTGATGAGTGCACTGAAGACCATACTAGCAAAGACATTAAAAAAAAATCAAAAGAATTTTTTGTGCTTGTGGACAAGAAGGCTTTTGTTAGAAAAACAAATAAAAATTACACTATTAGATGTATCAGTATTTATTTTCCAGGAATGTAGTGTTTTAATATTCACACACTACAAGGTACTTGAAGCCAAACAGGAAGGGATGGAGAACAAAAAAATCCCATGGAGCAATGCTAAGAATTTTCAAGTTGTTGGCCCCCTTTTCTCTTTCACGAGATCAGCACATTGCAAGAGTTTGAATGCTAAGTGAATTTTGTGCTGATGAGAAATATCCCTTTTGTTTGACAAATAGAACTGGAAAAACATTACCTACTGTCTTTATTAAAGATATCCCCTGCCAATATTGGTCTGAGCCTTGAAGAATGCAATCATAAGACATGCCGCATTAGCTGAAGTGCTTTTCATAGCAATAATTTAACTGTAGACAAGCAAGTTCAGGATCCCAAAATTTTAGGTGCTATCAAGATATAAATGAAAATATAGACTCTTTCCAGGAAAATTTATAATGAAAAAAAGAAATTTTAAAAGATTTCTGAAGTCTATTGAAATGTTTGATGAACATAAATGTAGCAGTGTTTTAACTAAAACACTCCAAACCTGCTGATAATTAATAAGATACTTACTGGGAAGATTTTGTTCTCTATAAAACTTTATTATACTGCATTATTAGAGGCTAAATAGAAGAAGCTTGAAGAGTCATCTCAATCTGACCTTTCTCTCCCTCTTCCTCTATCTCATCCTGTTATTGGAAATAAGTTGGTTATGGAAAATATTCCTTCCTAAAGCAACATATCCCTTTGGGAGTAATTTTGTTCTCTGGCCAATAGACATTTTTGTTTCTCTTACAGGACATTTATCAGGTTCAAGCATGTTTTGCCTCTTTTGCAAAGGACCACAAATCAAATCAAATATCACAAAGTACCTAGGGATTACCTATGCCTCATGCTGAACCTTATTATAGGTACTCTTTCTTACACCAGCCTCTCCCATGCGAAAGTAGCCCTATTAGTATTCTCCACTAATGCTTTAAAGCAGGCCATTGGATAAGGGAATAAAGATGGAACCTTTAAATTATTAATAATAAAAAAAGTCTTCTATATCACATCAATTCAGGAAAAAAAAAAAAAAGCAATTTGCTACGGTGGAATAGGCATTAATTGAAAGGTTGACCTTCATTCAGCACAGCTTAGACAAGATCAGCAGAGTGGAGGCACTGGCGGACTGCAGATCTCCAGAGGGCTTCCAGCTTCTTGTTGTGATGCTTTGGATGAGTCTTTGCATTCTGGCTCACTTCAGGGACTTGTTAAACTGCTGAAATTTGTGAAGTGAAGAAAAGAGTGCTATTTGTACACAGGCTTCTGGCATGTTTCAAAATATGGGGCCAGCAGGGTCGTACCTTTCAGCATCGACCTGTGAGCTTGCCTGCCTCACATTCCCAAAGCATCATTCAGAATGGGGAGCCACGTGTGGGTAGCAGGATACTTCTACTTAAGACACTATGGCACCTAAATTTGGATTTTCTATTGATTTGGTTTCATCAAATTGAGCAGATAAGTGTATTGTCCAGTGTTTATTGCAGGTGCTGGCAATCACCAATGGACTGTGAAACCTGGCAAAATCATACTTTCCTAAACATGCTTTTCCTGGGAGAGTAGATGTTCCAAATCCTGCTTCTGGGAGTGGAATAATTTTTTCCAAAGAAGAAAGAAAATATGTGCATGACTTTATCATTAGAAATAAAATGAAAGTTTTGTTGAAATTCTTCGAAAATGATGAAGCATATGCTCCAAACTTGGAGCATATTTCTGTGTGTCATCTTTAAAGTCAGTAAGTTTTTCAATCCATGTTTTATAATTAACCAGTGGTGACTTCACCTCAATGAAGTCTTATGGCATCAAGTTCATATCTAAAGAGTCATTTTCAGATTCTACACCTCTCGAGAAAAGAGATTCTCTAGCTAATGTCAACCGAGGAAATGGCAGAGCTCCAGCTGAGTGATGGAACTGCTCCTGCTGATACACCATATTACAAGAAGACTAAATATAGGGCTGCTCAATATTACTTTTCTGTTTGAAGCAGATTGTGGTTTGCAAAGTTAGAGCAAGGAAGAATGAGCATGTGATGTTCAGTGTGGCAGACGGTGTTCAAATAGCCCAACAGAAGAAAACCAGTTGCTTTGCACAAATGCTGTCAAAACATTTGAGTTACTTGCCTCACTTTTCTCTGGCCATACATCTTTGGGGAAAAAAACCAAAAACAAACCACCAAAAAAACCCCTCAAACCCCTCTGCAAAATGATTACAAAACCATCCAGATCAAACATTTTCATTTGAATATGCATGCAAATGGAAAAACAGCTGTATTGTTGATTATTTGGGGACAGATTTACTACCACTGAACAGAATTCTGGAAATCAAGATGATAGCATTTACAAAATGTCAGACAGTCCCCATTGCATATTAAATAGAAACAGAGGATTTGTTAAAATATTCTTCACACTGCTGTCAAGATCACAGAGTTAGGTGATCTGTTCATTTCTTTGATGTTCTGTCATAGCTAGTTCATGGTATGACATCATAATACAAGTGGGAAAGGAAATAAGTTAATTTTCAAAGTTGAAGGAAAATGACATGATTAATGAATTAAAACTGTGGGGAAATGGGACAGTTCAGACTTCTGTGCTATTTCTGGAAGTATGATAGTGAGCAGCAGATACTTTTTGGAACACATTTTATATATACTTTTCATTACTTCCAGACTTTGTTTCCATTGTTTTGTCTTTCTAGAGACTAAGTGCTTTTTAAAGTCAAATAAAACTACTTCTTACTTCTCTCATTTGCTCGAAAAGTGGGAGTGAAAAGGCTAGATAAACTACTGCATGGTTTAAATATCTCTGCATTCAGTAAAATTCAGAGGCTCTTTAGAAATACAATTCAGAGAACAATTCATTCATATTTTCAGTGTTCTTTTGTAGTACAGAATTAGGATGGAGTGCAGACGAAGTTAGACAGTTCACATAACAGAACAACAGAGCACAACAGAAAAATAGAAGTTAACCTGGTGCTGCTGTGAGTAACCTCACAATGGAGAAGGCAAACAGGGTCCTGTGGCACTCCACTGGGGGAATCGCAACCAAATATGATGCCTCCTTAGGGGAACCCTTGAGGTAGAGTGGGCAGTGTAATTTACTACAGTGCTTTTAAAGGTGAAGCATACTCCTGCTTACTCCTTGGGGTATTAAGTAGACAAAAGTAAGCTAGAAACCTAGTTGTCCTCCTTACCCCAACTCTATTCTTTCCCCATTAAAAGGTATTTTTCTAAAGACAATGCTATTTATGAGGTTTTGATCTAATGCTCTACAGGGGAGCCACATGATCATCCCTCCTAGAAATGGTTCTACAAAAGGGAAAACCAGAGTCCTTAATTCTTTTATTTCTATATAGATTGTGAAAAGGCCTAAGAATTATTTGTATAGCACTGAAAACAGAGGAGGATAAAATATGTCCAGCTGAGGCTTGTTCCATATGCTTTCTCCTGTGTTACACTGTACAGAGAAGATACCATCCCTGGAGGTGACTGGATCCATATGACATATCTTCCCTTCCCCTGTAATATTCAGGGGGAAAAAAAAAATCAAGGAAAAGCCACACAGAAACTGTAAGAGTTTTATCAATTTCCTAAGTACTCAAAATGTGTACCACAGTTTGGACTAGAAATTCTCTTGCATTGTTTTTCTGTTTGCCTACTCCTTTATTCAGACTCAGTGCCTGACAATTTCCTCACCTCACCTCCGTATCTTTCTCTTTACATTTCGCCCTTCTTCTGTCTGTCTAAATCTGTACCATTTAACTAGTTCTCTTCTCATTATACGTCTTCCTTCCACCAAAAATATGCTGGCTAGCTGACATGAGTCACCATCATATCGATCATTCTACTTTGTATGGTTTATTCTTCTTCAGCTGTCTTTGTATAGCTTGCAAGCTTTTGAAAAAAGAGACTGCCTTCAGCTCTGAACATAATCACAGTTCGGTTCATACCACAGAAGGGGTCTTAGCATTTGTTGGCTTATACGCAGTATAGAAATAAACGTGTACTTCAGTACGGTTCTAAACAAAATTACAAATGTACATATTCCTTTCATAACAACGTCAATTAAATTGATGTGCAGTCCCACTTCTGATTGTTAATGTAAAAGTGAGCATACATGATCTACATCTTTAGAAAATTTTATTAGTTTTCTAAATGTGTAAGCTAATAAAAGATTAATTCATGTTTTCAACATTTACTGTCCGTATATCACTCTCAGCTGCTTCTTTATTGGTTTCTATAGCATTTGTTTTCTTTATTCTTTTCCTTGCCCTTCTATATTGAATCCTTTCTCTGGCTTTGTCTGCTCTCTATAATGGTGGCATGTCAAGAACAGTGAGACAGTATTTCTGAAACTAACTGACTTTGTGTTTTTCCTTATATCCTATCTTGCATCACTGCTCAGTGTTAAGCAAGTTGTTATACCTCATGAGTGGTGAAAATTGTTATTATAACTACATTTTTAATAAAAAAGAGTTGAATTCACACAGCATGCTAAACAATATTTTTTTTTTTAATTTTGTCTTGTTATATCCAAATTCTCATAACTTTCTGAAAGGTACTAGCAGTCTTCCAAGCTTCTTTTCTAGTAAAAAAAGGTGGAAAAACTTCTGGGTTTTGACTAAAATTTTTTGAGCAATCCTTGAGGTATTGTTACTTAAACACCTTCTCCTCTCCACTTGCTAGCTAACATTTTTTACACAATCCTATCACGAACACTCTGTGAATTAGGAAAATAATTGCCATAATTTGCCAGTGGTATTTAGTCAGTTGATCATGATTTTTAAGTTACCTGTGACATAAAGATATTAAACCAGACCTAAGTGTCTGTTTACTTTCTCAACAGTAAGACAACATTTTCTCTTTTCTAAGTTCTTTGCTGTCCTCTCCCTTGGATAGCCCATCAGGATACTTGGAGTTTTTCCTTAAAAAAATCTGCCTGCATAAAGCATGGTCCACAAAACTATTCTGGAGAGCCATCAGGAAGCCTTGTTAACAGCTCTGTGGAATAATGGTTCGTGGTGCCTTTGTGGTAACACATATCTTATTACAGTGATAAATTCTGTTGTCAATTAAAATTTTGTCTTGGCAATAAGCATTTAAGATTAGTAAGAATTAATAAGATAAGTGCTCTTAGATTAAAATAAATAAATAAATAATATTTTCTCTGACAGCAAACTGTTTCTTTCACTCGCTTTTGTGTGTCCGCAAACCAGAAATGAAAATGCGTGTATTCCCTTTGGGGAATTGCAAAGACATTCTTCATAATACTCTATGCAAATATAGCTTAAAAGAGCCTGATAATATGAATAAAGCTTGCACAGATGCGAACATACTGACCGGTAATTTAACCGGACTATTCTTGTGCGCAACTGTTCCTTCACATGAACAAGACTTGCACTGTGACTCCTAAAGTCTTAGCGGACATTTAATGAAATAAGTTAAGGATTTCTCTTCAACATATCAGGACAATCAAGAGCAGGTACTATCTGGGAAACCAACAACATCTTCCCTGTCCCTTCCTATTTGGCCTTCTACCACCCCGTAGGCTACCGGCATTGTCAGCTCTGAGCTGGTTCACGTGAGGTACCACTGGGTGGGAGGAGATGCAGGACCCCGGCAGGCTCTACAGATCACTTTCAGAAGCTCTCTTGCTGCTTGTGGAAAATTATGGCCAACAAAAATGGAAATAAAGAGCCCACCACTCCTCCTCCTCCTCCTCACTAACTCTCAGAATTAGTGCAGGAGCTAACATTCAGGTGGGCTCAGGTGGCATTTATTTTATCTAGCGTTATTTATTTTAGTTTTAATCTGCAACAGCCCAGCTAGAAACCTAAGCCGCTGCCTTCAGTGTGTAGTTCTGCCTTACTGCCTTTTCAGGAAGCCTCCACAAAACTACCCTCAGATACCCAAGGTGTCAATTTTAGGAGGATACTCTGTGTGGTCTCCTTCAGATCACATACAGTTTAAAGCCTGCAGGCTCCTACTCTGGCTGACCCATCTGATGCTATCATCACTCCTTTGGCCATACAGCTCACCTAAACTTGCAAATAAAACATCCAACGCCTTTTCTCTGATCCAAAGCATGGGTGGCACACCGTTCACTTATACAGTTAAACTCTCTTCTCACTCTAAAGCGTGTGGCCTCATATATACTGCTTACTGTCCCTGGTCCACCCCAGAAGTAAGCTCCAAATGTGTCTGAGAGGATGCCATTTGCACAGACTGTGCAAATGTGCCAGAACTGTGTCAGGCAGGCTGCAGTAAAATTGTATGGACGGTTGCTCATCCAAGATTAACTGCAAAGTATTTTACTTTCAGCTAAACCTCTCTCAACAACACCGTTCTCCCCATCATATGTAAAGGGACCCAAGACTACACTTCCCTGTAGTTCTGTAGTGTCATTTTCCATCTTGCATGAAAATATCATATAGGATGAGGTGGGTAATATTAGAGCTTGATTTATATGTCAGAACTCATATCACTCAGATAGTCTTATGCTGTTGGTTGAATTTGATGGTTGGTTTTAAACTGTATTTTGGCAGTTGTATTGACAATATTGTGAATTTCTCTGCTGATGTTAGTAAGGCTGTTCATTTTCTTAGATACTCCCTGATAAACCAAAGGAGGCAGAGGCATGTGCCATTTAAGTTGAAGCCGGACTGTGAAGCCTTATGTCATGTTGGTAAGTCATTACACGGCTGGTTGTTGGTCTTCAGCCCATTGGTAACTTCCAAGCCTTGAAAGTACTGCCCAGTGTTTAAAGACTCCTATGAAAAAAAAAAAAAAAAAAAGAAAAACAGATTACTATTACAGCTTTAAACCCACTTCAGGGCTCTTTTCCTAATGAACCACTGTTAGGCTCTCTTGACCTTCAGCTTAAGAAGGAAGACCCTAAATTACTCTTTTAGATCAGCATCTCCTTTTGGCCCTCATTTTCCCTCATTCCTCTTTCACTGCCTTTTGAAGTTTCAAGAGGCAAGATCTGCACTTAACCTGCGGTTCTTCCCAACCCCACAATATGCTTTATAAATCTTTGAGTCTCTCGTACTGTGTTCCCTACTGTATAGAATAAAGTGGAAATTGACTTCTGCAGAGGCCATTACCAAGATTTATTGATCTGAAAGGATAACATTTTCTTCGGCAAAACTGAAGCTAAACATGAAGGGAAGAGACTAAACATATTTGGTCCTGTGAGCTTTTTATTGCTGAGGTGCCAGGACCTTATTTCTGTTTTGGAATAATCTATTCACTTTGTTTTCTTTTTTTTTTAAGCTCACAGAAAATGTCCGTATTTGTTTCCATGTTGTAGTTCAAAGCCTTTCTTTTTAAAATTTAGTAAGGACACTTCTCTGCAGGCTTTCCCTTAGGCCTAAAGTGGGTTTGTTGTTCCTGAGATTTCTGCAGCAGTTCTTTTTAATATCATGCCAGGTTGGAATTGAATTGCTTTTCACCTCTGGCATCTGTGACATGAAAAATATACATTTCTGTGTTCTGAAAATAAGAGACAGTTAGTATTTTGACATTTAATGAGTCTAGACCTACCAGTTAGGCAGACTCAAGACTTTATGGTAGGGGTGGTTTTTCAGCATGTCTTTTAAAACCTATTTTTGATGTTTCCAACTGATGTAACTAAATATGCTTTAGAAACTTGATTTTCCAAATTTTGTGTTTTTTCAGTCATAAGGCATATATTTTTCAGAGAGGTTAAGAGTTGCATGAAATTACTAAAATAGATTTGTATATCCAGCATCCCATTTGTGAAATGTTTGATAATAGTTAAACAGTTATGTGTGATTTGTCCTTTAAGTATCTAAACTAAACCTAAACTTCAATGTATTACTAAATGTAAGCAATACTGAATACTGTGCTAGCAAAAAGGGGCATAATATAAATGATTTCTGGGATAGTGGTAATCAATCCCCCTTTTTTTTGATAAACAGACTGTCAAACTGCCATTTGAAACTTCTTAGAGAAACCATATTGATCATAACTGTAGTTTGCTCTTATTTATAGCCATCTAGAGCTTGAATGCCTTATCTGAGTTGCCCAAAAACTTCTTTGCCTCTTCCATAATTTATTGAGATTTGTAAGTGCTGTTTATCTAGCTGCTTCTCTGATTTGTGCTTATCAACCCTTGCTACCAGTTTCCTAATGTAACTATCCTCTCCTTTGTCTTTTAAGACACACAGGGATATCCTTTCTCACATTAAGCTCATTTTTGGCATGTGTAAGATTTGGCTTTTAGACCAGAAATCAGCAGCTTGGGTGGACTCCCAAGCCCCTTTGACTTTGAAAGATCTTTGTATGGGGGTCCATCCCCATGGATCTGATAAGACTCAACACACAGGAGAACTACTGTGGCCCTGCCGAACCACACTGAAGTAATTACTTCAAGTTGCTCCGCTTGCAAATTTATTTCATTTAATTCAGCTGGTTTCACTTATAAATCTAAAGTGACATAAAATCTTTGTCACTACAAATCAAATTATTCCAATCTTAGGATTGAAATGTTGTTTTGACTTTCAAAATGTAGGCAAAGTTCTGTTTTGTGGAAACTGGTTTTTAATACACACTGGTTAGAGTAATGAATGAGTGGTGAGAGGATTCCATGATTCATAAAACTAACGCATTTCTTTGTAAATTAATTGTTTCCAGAAGTAGAGCAACTGTGTTTTGCCTTCCAGCCACGTGTTTGGAGATGGGCTGATTCCTTTACCAAACTCACTTCCTGCAACCTGCTGGTCCTTACAAGTTCAATACAGGCTGGTCTCTCATGCTGTTTAATACCTCTTAGTCTTGCTTAGCACTGATGGTTTCAGAGCCGGAGGTTTGCAGTATGTGGTTTGGTTTTAACAACATGGACTTTAATCCCCGCTGTGGCCTATTGGTCGTAATTGACTCCTTAAGACACTATGTCGTCAAGGAGCCTGTTCTTCAAGTTAGCCTCCCATTTAATTTTTGTGTTCTCACTTCATTTCTGTTACTCCTTCATGTGCATTGCTCTTTTACCTCTTCTCTAATAAGTATCATATATAAGACCAGGTAATAGCCTAGGAAGATTTTTCAAGCTGTTCCTCACAGAAAAGAGAAAGAAAATGTCTGGTCCTTCAGTCCTGGAGGAAGATTACTACCCAGTTCCTTAGCAACTACAATCAGAATTACAAGATAGTTGTTTTGTTCTATAACTTTTGTCTGTTCTTAAAGACCAAAGTATGTAAGAAATGCTCTATTTGTCCAACCAGTGAATCTTTTTTGGAAGGATACCTTCTCCATTCTCACGATAGGCTACTGTTGCTTTGGAGTACTGACTTTTGGAGTAGCTTTGGAGTACTGCCTCTCACTCTAAGGCAAACAGATCCTGTTAGTATTTTGTCAGCCTGAACCTCAGAGTTTAAAACTTTTATTATTTTTTCATGTCAGAGAAAGGTTGATTCTTTTTTATCCCCATTGCTCTCTCTGCTCAGATACATACACGCCCCTTCTCTGTCCAAGACATTCTTTCTTCTCCAGGATGCATGCTGCCCACTCCAAACTAGTGTAAAAGGATGTTACACTATTCCTTATGATCCTGGGTGAAGCTCCTCTTTCGCACCATCTTGGAAAAGCTTATCTGAGAGAGAAATCAAAGGCTGTGGGCCTGAATCTGAATATTCAGAGTGTCTGTGTAAACATTCAGGTTGTCTGTAGGGTTTATTTCATAGTCCATGTAACTCGGGGTTCCTAACAGCTGGTCTGGACAATGGAGCATTTGAGAAGTGCTGCTGTAGGAGCAGGCAGTAACAGATGCCTCCAGCGCAGAGAAATCACAATGCACTACTAAGCCTCAGAAAATGTAGTTTCTCTTAGCAAGCTTAAGGGCTGAACCTGTAGTTCTAGCCCACAGATAACCTGGGAATTATAGTTACTAAGATTACATTATTGCTCTGAATTTTAAAAAAACACCTACAAGTAGAGATCATGAAATGGAGGTAATGTCTATGTGAGAAGGCACTTGGGTATTTGGAAGTTCTAGGGTTAAGTTGTGAAAGTGTATCTTCATATGTGATACTTCAATCACTTGAAATCCTCATGGAAGAAAAATATCCTTATTTGTGAATGCCTGTGTTGTTTGTAAACTCACAGAAATGTGGGGAGGTAGTCAGGAAAGTCAAAGAAAAATTGGACTCTAAAAGGAACAGATTTACACTTTGATTAGATCAAGTAACATTCAAGAATGGCTCTGACCATTTTCCTGAATCTTGTAGAAGATACTTCCTTCTGCAGGGCACAAGCCAGAAAATCATTATGTTAACTTGTATGCGGCTATACTATTTCCATGTTTCAGGAACTAACAAGGAGAAACGTATGTTTCTTCCACATTCCCAGCATACACTTTACATAACATTAAGTTGTTAACATTATCCTCATACACTTCTGCAGTACCACTTTTATGCAATGATGAGCACTTTATTTTGCAATGTCTGACGTTACTTTGCAATATCTAACAGTGACAGTTTTAAAAATATTTCTATCTTTGAATAAGAAAAGGTCATACTTTAAAAGTTTTAGAATGTTATGATAGAAATCAATATAGTGAAGGTCAAGCTATCTACAAAATTTTTTTTGAATGTTTTCTGTATTGGTTTAAGCCTTACAAATTACACACATGGGATCCACCAAATTTTAATCCCTTGCCTTTCTTTTTCTAGGGACCAAAGAAATCCTTAATTAAAAAATAATTCAAATAAAATTTTAAATGTACTGTGAGAGCTAAACATTGATTCCATATGGAGGCTAAAGAGACAGAAGTTGTTTCTTTAATTTGACTCTTTTTTTCTTAAGATTATTGTATAGAATTGAACTATACAAAGATGATGTGAAGGCTTTGAGGTCAATAACTGACACATTTTAAAGGCGGAATTATTTAATTTCATGAATTCATTGTTAGACTGTGTCTTTCAAAATTCCCCCTTTTCAAGAGTTTAAATGTCAAATATACAATTTATATCAACTTGTTTATAGAACTTTACATGATACTTATAACTGCAGTTGCTTGAAAATCATTTTATGTTACATCCAAATACATTAAAATGCATACATGGATTTACTTTTGATGCTAAGAAGTGCTTATCTTTCAGTGAACACAGGTATTACAAAGGAGTTTAATATTGAGTTTATATATTGACAGTACAGGTGGAAGAGGTTGTAAAGCTAATGTGTTATGCTGATTATTTATTTAAATTTTGTAAACACAGATTTCTTTGGGTAATATATTTTTTGCCATATTTTTTCTGTTGGATAAGTAGGGGTTTTCAGACAACAGGTGAACACATTTAACAATCTTAGCTTGTATTTTTATATTTCCTTTATTAAGCCTGTGGGTTCTGAATTTTTCACTTTCCCTTATAGCTGGTTTTTTTCTGTTGATAGTCTCAGAAGAATTTTGCAGAATTTAAAATAAATATGAAAAAATGGTCCGTAGATGATTAAACAGGAGTAAAGTACAGCACAGCAATGTCCTCACAGATAATCTAATGAAACAATACAGGAAACTTAAAAGCTCAAAAGAGCACCAGCAAAAGAATTTCTTAGTAAGCCTGAATTGTGCTTTCAAAACATAGTCCATACTACTTCCATACAAGCTTCCAGAGATGTGTTACTTCCTGGCATTTTGGCGCGGGGGGTTTGCACAAGGTTTTTATCCTTGTCAGGAACCTCGGGAATAATGTTCCATGTTATCTACTCAATATATAGGCAAATTAGAATTAGAACTGAGGGAACATTGTGTGAGGAAAGTAGGTTAAACAATAAAAAAGAATTCCATGTCCTTGACCCTTGCTGAGAGAGAAAATATACAGCATATTAATAATTTATACATATATCCGTATCTGTATGGAGAATATGTACAAATGAGGGAAAGCTGAGGGGATAAGACAAAGTGGAGTGGATTTGAAAAAAGTATAAAAGGTTTATTTCACTCTTATGAGACAGGACGTAGAGACAGGATTGCTGTATAAATTTCTCTGTTTAAAGTTTATTTTCTTTTAAAATACTGTTGATTAAGAGATATAGAACCAAGGTGTTTATACTAAAAATAATAGGCTTTGACTGTAACTGTCATGTGCTTCCAGAAGAGAAACTGGCATTTTCCTGAATGAATACTAGAACAAAATTCAGAAGACTTAAGGAAAAAAAATCTCCTCACAGCCACAACCCCATGTATGTGGAGAAAAAGGAGGGTGAAAATATATTTTCTTATGACAAAACTTGTTTTATATAAAAGTTGACAGGCTGAGAAATTAACAGCAGCAGTTGAAACCAAGAGAAACAAATCAGGGCTAATGATAGACTTGTTGAAATTATGTCTGGTTACTTTGAGCACCTCTAAAATTAGCATATGGAGCCTTTTCAATTTAGGCCAGCTCTACTGAAACAACTTGTTTACTCCAGAGGTTCCTACTTAAAAGTGCAGTGAAATTAAGACTACTTGCAAATTTCTGCTTTCTTCTTTTAATTTGCTTGAATAAAGTGTATCATTTCTGCCTAGGCTCATGCTAAAATAGCTTTTATAAAATGTAATATCCTCACTAAGACATTCTTGAGAATTATCATAAAGAAAATATGTCTGTGAGGAAATTTAAATAGAAGATAGAATGAGGGCTCCTAGGACTTCCTGTGCAGAGTTTATAATTAATACTTTGAACAGGTTTGAAAAAAAGTGAATTCCATACTCAACTGTAGAGATTTTTACTAGCAACAACTGGAAATTTCAACAACAGTTGTAGTATGTAAATATATTAGATGTATAGGGGTCAAAAATGAATTTATTTTCTCATAAATAATTTTTAAGTCAAAATTGTTTTGTAATAAACTTATTGGAGATCCTTATTTAAAGCATCTCATAGCTCCACTACAAATATCAGAAAGGCTTGCTAGAGGGCAAAAAATCTCTGAAGGCAATATTGGCTTCCTGATAGACCCTTGGACTGCAAAGGAGATACTGAAGAATGAAAAAGGAACTACTGTATCTATCACTAACAAAAATCCAGCCAGATACACAAACCCCAGAAATTTTATGCATGTGTTCAATGAAATGATATTATCGTTGTCTGGGTGAGTATTGACTAAATGTAGAGGTACAAGGTCAATGTCTTGGCAACCAATTAATAACTCTAAGCTATATCACATGCACAGTACTTGGATTCTTGCAGTATGACTTGTCCAGGCATTAGACAAATGCCTGAACTGCTTATCCAAATGAATGCTCTCAGCACATGCATCACTGGGCTTAGAAGTAGGGAAAGGCCATGGTAGCTGTATTGCATGATGGCATCTCAACCTTCCTTTCCACCACTTGAGAAATAAGAAGAAACCAATTGCCTTCTTCGTGTATTGCAACTGTGTGAGTAACAGGAGTGCAATAAAGACCATAGCTATAAAAACTGGCTAAATAGGCTGCTACTATGGCTTATCACCTGTTTGGAACATTAAAATGAATGTCATTTAAAACTTTGGAATTTCTCTTTGAAATCCACAAATTAAAAAGACTTCTGAAAGTTTAACCCTGTTGCTTGATTTTATAACAGCCAAGACTACTTTCTGGAATGAATAGTTATGTTAATAATATCCAAACATTCTGAGCCCTGCAGATTTGTTGTGCCCATGGGCTTGATGGATGCATTTGGAAGCCCAAAAGTGCTTGCAGTCACCGAGTACTTCTGTACCATCTTAGCTTTCATTTTATTTTGTTGATTTATCCTTTTAAATATTATAAATATGCATATACATAGATATTTAAAACTGTACCCCAAGGATTTGAAATTCAGACAAATGTCTGGGGACTGGTTCCTCATATGGCGTTAACTGCAGCTGCCCATTCGCTTATAAAAAAGACCCTTAAATTCCATTCTGGTCCAATCTTACAAAATGATCTCACATCCTTCCCCAGATGACTAGTTAAGCAGAATATGTATATACATGCATATACTGAAAAAAATAGTGAAGTAATGTAGGCAGGATTACATCATGTCTATGGTTAACAGGAGCCAGAGCTCTAGGTTTTCTCTGCAAGGTTTGTGGCAAGAAGCTGCAGGCCAAAAGGTCAAGAAAAATATTTGGAATTGAACATGCAAAGGAAAGGTGTCAGAGAAGAGATGGGCAGTCTGAAAAGGTCTTGAAAGAGTTCTCTAGAAAATCCACACTGCTGTTATACTGATCTCTCCCAGTTTAGAGAAGAAACAAATTGGTAACATTGAAATCTGAGGGATTTGAGGCAAGTAGCAATTGTAGAACAAGCATGATTCAGCTTGCTCTTTTTCACAGTAACTTCATTGTCAATCACAGCACAAAACTCTTGCCTTTTTTTTTTTTTTTTTTTTTAATTTGAATCATGAGGCTACTAAAATCACTTATGATGTAGAGTTTAGGCTACTGCAGATATGGAATAAAATTACCATGAAGTGCTACTGTGGGAAACTGATAATATTGCAAAGTTCTGATACCAGTTTTCTTTGTAAGTTTAGATATCATTCCTTCCTCAGCAGTGCATATTACTCCAAATGCCACCAAGAGTGGGAGAGGTGCAACTGTTTTGGGCCAGCTGAAATCAAAATGTTGAATGGTAGCATTATTTGTTGCATTTGTGGTCAAGCCTGCTTCCGATAAACCTTCCTAGTAAGACTCCTGCATTGAGTGGAACACAGATCTTCTGTCAGTGTTGTGATAGAGTTCCCAAAAAAAGGGAGTTGGAGGTCAGGACATATCCCTCAGATAAAAGATGGTAAGCATCCTGTGCAGGTTATGTCTTAAGTCTCAGAAAGAGCTATTGGTGCAATACATTTGCAACTGAAGTCTTAGAGGATTTTCTCTATTCTAAATTATATTTTCAGAACTACAACACTTTAATGGCCTTTTCTACACAGCGATGGAGTGGTAATATAGTAGTAATGCAATTTTTTTTTTAATTACTTATATAAATAACTTTTCAGACTTTTACTTGAAGAAAAAGTTGCACTACCTTGTCTTTTTATGGATTTTTTAAAATTCTGCTTTCTTTGGATTTTTCTCATTTCTTAGAAATTTCCCTCCCTATATGCCAAATTGATATACATAAAGGTGGACTTACTGAACCCTTACCAATTACTTACAGTGCTTTGCAATAGTCAAAGAATATACAATTTGATACTAATTTAATAATTTTCTTAGCAAGTTTTCACCTGTTTATCATTTCTCCATTTAATCTTATGCTTCAGATATTATTTTTCAATTTAAACATACCATTCTAATTGCAAATTTAAAGCCAGTACAATGCATTTAGTTTCAAACACAATTTCATGTGACCTTTGATAAACAGTAAAATGATATGTGTCCATAGTTCAAGAACTAAAAATTTAATAAAAAGAAAGGGAAATGAATATTGCTTTTTCTTGGAATATGTCAACAGGGCACAGGTTTCCTGATATTTTAAAAATTATGTAGATATTATTGTAGAACTGTTTAATTTATCAAATGCACCTATCATTTTCATCATTTTACTCTTACAATTCATTCATAAATCCCAAATGGTGATTCACATTATTAGGAAAACTCCTATCCCCCAATTTCTCTGTTTCTACTTCTAATTAATGGGTTTCATAAACTATCTACATATATATATATTGTATTTAGTATGTGCCTCCAAATAAGCATCATCTTGCAGCAACACTCATAGAACATTTAAAAGGAAGTGGCTTATTTCAAAATGAAGTTTTTTATGCAAATTTGACCAGTGTAGTTTTGTATTTGTGATTATATTTTTTATTTTATTTTAGTGATCCTCACGGAATGGACACAGAATCACTCCTACTTCTAGAGATGAATATAAATCACCAAAATGGCTCCAAATGGACAAATAGAAGTAGAAAGAGATTAGGAGGAAATATGAAGAAACAAATTCCTTTTTACTCCTCTACACAGGTCAGTGTCATGACATGAGACTAAGCCACAAAAAAATAGGAAGCAAAGGTAGGGAAGGACTGTTTCAGTCACTGTGTGCAGTGCAGATGTGTGCTGTTTCCCAGAGGTCAGCTGGAGAGTTTTGGTTTGCGTGATATACAGCTTCATCCTTACTGAAATATATGTTATTTTTTATTTACTTACAAACTTTTTTGTCCAACAAACTCCTAGTCCCTCTGAGTTTGGTATTATCAGAAGATTATGTATATTCCATCATCAGCATTGCTAGAGAAAGGATTCAGTATTAGTAGGCAGAAGATAAGCTACTATATAGTTCTACTACCATTTACTTTGATAGTGAACTATCAGTAACAATGCTGAGCTGGCTTTTCCAGCCATCAACCTACTTATCCTAGTAAGGTTGAAGCTATACTGTTACTACATTTTTCAAGGCCATTTGTGAGAACGATATGAGACACATTGTAAGAACCTCAGTGAAGCCCAAATACAAGATGTCCATTGTCTCTTCTGTCTGAGAGGTCTGCTCTGCTTTCGCAGAAACAGATTAAGTTGGCTTGACTGAATTTGCTCCTGACAGCTCCATGTTAGCTGATTCCTTTTCCTAGGTGCCTTTAAGCTTGCAGATATCCCATGAATGCCATCTCCATGAATGGAATTTAAGGAGTTGCGGCTGCTTAATTTGCTTCATCTACTTATTCAATGCCAAATATTTTCAGTTTTCCAGTCTTTCAATATTTCATCACTTTAATCCTTCACAAATTTTCAGGATGTCATTAATGTGATTACCAATGCCTCACCTATACATCTTTAAATAGCCACAGATGTGGTTTATCAGGCCCAGACAACTCAAATTCCTTAGGTATTTCATGTTTATTCTCTTTATTTTGGGCTATTCTTTCCTATTTTATTTTTATAATTCTTTAGCCACCTGAACAAAACAATCAAACAAACCTCATCAAACTCCCCAGAACTCTAATTTGTTTGTATACACAGAAATCCAGTTTTGAAGTTAGAGTCATATCGGAGAGAAAGGTAAAAGCAATGATACAGACAACAAAGAGAGTGAAATGGAAGGCTGTTATGAATAAAAAAGGACATGTTTGGAATGAGGTCTCAGCCCCAAGCTTCCAAAATTTAGTTAAACTCCACCTTCTCATTACTGATAATTTCACTGTTGGGAAGGAAAAACATCCAGCTCCAATTTAAATGATACTGTCTTAAGGCAACTAATTTTGAATCGTGAATCAATGTGACAATATAATAAAGTATCACATATATACATTCAGAACAAATGTATTATTCATGTGATTTTTAGAGACGCGTGCTTTGATGGTTTGGAATAGCTTCTGTGCTGGTACACTGTCTGTTGTTCCTTCCACCTTTGGAAGGCAAAAAATAAAAAACATGTGTGTTACACCTGTCGAAATGGTGGTGCTCTGCTTCCATAGATGTTCAGTAGGAAGCAAAGGAAGAAGATCACCAAGGCAAAAAATCTAGGACCAGAGCTGATCACCATCTCTAGCATCCCCTTTTCTGGTTCAGTATTTATCAGGATAATTAATCTACCTACCTACTTTCTTCGTGTAGGAAGAAAAACTGTTTTATTAGGGAAAGGGAAAGGGGGTGGGGAGGAGTTCAATCTGGCTGACATATGCTGGGGTTTCTCAGGCTGCCAGTACTGAAATGTCCTAGGGATTTCTAAAAATTATAGATGACAATTTCTTAACTTAGAGAGTGTTTCATCCTACACAGAGGAATTCTGTCTTATACCTCATCTTGACAGATAAAGAGGACCTGATCACAGAACTAAAAATTAGTGGTTCTTAGGTGCAAATGAATATGACTTGATTTCACTTCTGTATGCAAACAGAATAAAAGACATACCGATGAGATATACACTTGGTGCTTAAAAGGGTCAGTTTAACAAAGCTGAAAACAATTATAAGACAAATCAACTGGGAGACAGAACTCAACTGGAAAAGTCTAAATGATTATTGCAAACTATGTAATAATTTTTAACTAGATGTCTAAAATGCTATCGGCAAAAATTCAACCTGGTCAAAACTCAAAGCAAACAGCAAGCTAGCTTAGAGGATAAGTGAAAGCAGCTATAAAAATATGGCAACCCCCCAAACAATGAATAAGTTATGAAAAGAAAGAAGGAAATGAGAGCAATGAATATTAATTAGATCAATTTTATTAGTAGAAAATTAATTGGGGAAAAAAAGAGCACAAATACATTTATAAAATTAACCCTTTTTTTTTTTTTTCCCCCCTAAGATGTTTATAAACTTGATTTGCAAAGATCAACATACTGAGTGCTGATCTGGACTTTTATGAGTGAACGTATGTGAGCTATCCTTGGTTGGTTCACAGGTGATTGAACACACTTCTTCCATGCTTTTGGCTCCACTGCAGAAGGTACATCTTTTCTTAATACCCTACCTGGTCTTCATAGCCCCCAGTACATCTCTAGCCATATATTTGTCAAGAACATTTTATGCTTTATTAACAATGCCACTCAACTCATGAACTAATTTGTTATTGTTGTTGGTTTTGGTGGATTCTCCTCTCTGTATGATTTTCTTTCAGGGACACACTACCTTTTTTTCAGATTTGTTCATAACATCTTGCTAGTACAGTTTTTTAAAATTTGTAAAGATAATACAATCTCTGTTATGTTATTACCAGTTATCTGGTAATGCAGGGCATTCTCGTTAAGAAACTGTTGTCCAGCGTTCATCACTAACTGCGTGTGTCTTTGGAGGAGTACTACAGGGATTAGTGCTTGTCCTGTCCTATTTAGGAGTTACATTAAGTACATAGAAAAGGAAGTGTTATGGCTGGTATTGGCTGCAAATAAAAAACCTGAGGGTTTGATAATAACAAAGAGGATAGCTTACTTAGGCAGAGTGCTCTGGTTTGCTGGCAACTTGACCACAGCCGTCTGTAGTTTATTGTCTGGTATGGTGAAATACAAACTCAAATATCTAGGAGGAAAGGATCCTGGTCATACTGGATGGCAAGATCCATTCCTGGAGTAACATCTCAAAAAAGAAATTAGGTGTCACAGTGGATAGTAATAGGCTGATCATTTACATGACATAGTGGCTAAAACAAGTCCGTGTAATTCTTTGATGTATAAACAGTGAATTTGAAAGAATTGTGGGCAGGTAAGTTTACCTCAGTATTTCATTTTGGTAGTTTGACTGCTGCAACCCTGTACCTACTGCTTGCATTCACAGCCAAAGAAGGATATTGATAAACTGGAAAGCCTTCAGAGAGGGTTAAGTCATGCCATGAAAATAATTTAAAGACTGGAAAATATTCTTCCTACTGAAAGACTGCAGCAGTCTATTTAGCTTATCAAAGAGAAAATTTAAGAGATGACCTGAGCTTAGCCTGGACTTATCCACATGAGATGTGAAAACACAATAGTAGATTGATCTTCATTCCAGTGCAGAAAGAATAAGATCTATTTCTTGGTAGTAAAATAAGACAGAATCAGACTTGAAATTAGGTAGGAACTGTTACTACTCGAGTAACTTATCAGTTTTGCAGTAGATTAAAGGGGATGTTTTTCTAAAGGTCTGAAAAAATGCGTTCAAGGTTGTTGACTGGCTGTACTATGCAAATGATAAGACTAATTGATCACAATGTCTGGCCTTTCACTTCATTTTCTCACAAACCCCTAAAAGGGGAATTGCCTATTCTGTGAAGTGATTGGTAAATCTCTAATACCTTGAAGAATTTAGCACCTTGAAAGGATACTTTTATCTTCCGTGACTTCACCAGAGAGCAGTGCAGTTCTTGAAGACATCTGCTGGTTTGACAGTGTGATAAATAGCTGCCCATCTGCTTCTTTCTGTCTGGCAGAAACAAAGTGAGGGGGGGGAAAGGTCCTTAAAAACTCTGCCTCAGGTCTTGTTTTCTGACAGGGTTCCTCTAGACTATACCTGGAATGCCCCAGATATATTATAGCTTATCTTGAATGAAGAGTGATGCCACAGAAAAATGTGGAGTTGTAATACCCGTGGTACATCATGCTCACGATGATGCTTATTTCTGTCACCAGGGGATCTAGGTTCTGAGAAATTCAGTCATACAGTAACCTTCATCCCCTCGTCAGGGCTACTTACCTTACTCAGGTGGCCAGCATCTCAGAGCAGGGCAACAAGTCAACCACAAAGTTCCCTGTGAAGGAAAAGCCTGGGGAGACAAAAAGGCCTGTAGTTTATGAGCCGAGTGCTGTAGGTTGAAAGGGGAAACACAACAGGAAGCATCTATATTCAGGATGGCAGTGGCAGCAGGCTGTAAAGTAAAAGCATCCTTTCTCTGAGCTGTCTGAAGAGTGGAAGTTTTGGAAGCTGGATCCGAAGGAGCCGCGGAAATCAAACATCTAGGCTGAATGAAATCACTATACCACAGTCTCTTTCTGAACATCTTTTGTGTAAGGGTTCAGAAAGGCTGGGTGAGAAGCAAGTCAAATCTAAGGTAAGTTACTGACATCAGTGCAAGAAGCTGACAGGGAAAAATGAAAGAGAAATGGAAGTTCAATAGAGCACCCACTACTGAAAGCATCACTTGAATGTTTTTGGTGTGGTTTTTTTTTTTTTTTAATGTTCCAAAGACAGTGTAAGAAAAAGTGTTAGGAGAAGGGGAGTTGAATATATAGAAAGGGGTTTTTTTATCCTTTGTTTTAATGTCAGCTACAGAACACTTCCCCCCAATATATATTTTATCAAACCATGTTTCCAGATACAGATTACCAATGTAGACAACACCTTTATAATAGACACTTTAATATGAGAACGCTCACTGATTTCTACTTAAAAATTATCATAGAAAGCTATAATTATTTTGGAACTGGGGGGGAATACTCAAATATTTAAAATTGTTTCAATTCCTGGTTGGTATATTTTCTACACTTTAAAAAAAAAATATTATGGCTATTTGTATGTAGAAAGACAAAAGTTTCATTTTTAATCTTCTGCTGATGACTAAGTCTTGTGGGAAGAGCTCTGAATGTGCTCAGCTAAAAGACAGTGTGACCTACCCCCATGGCAAGAGCTCTGAAGTCACAGTATCACAGTGCTGTTCCTTGGACGACTTGCCCAAGAGAGGTGCAAGATATGCTAACATGGGCAGTGAACTGCACTAATCTGGCTCCATGCTTTTTTGTTACCTTGTTAGCTCACGCATAGTTGTTTTGGCATCTTCCATGTGACAGCACAATGGACTATTCTGGAAAGAATTACATCACCACAAACAGTGTGGGTTGATTTAGTATTTAGATTGCAAATATGTAAACAAAACTCAGAATCAATAGACTCCTTTATATAATTTATGTATGTAAAATGTTTCCAAAATATTAGAAGATAACACTGTACGCATAAAGGCTTGGAAAGAACTATCAAAGCATCTTTCCTTTTCACATATCTGATTAAGTTGAATCAAGCATTCTATATGGTACTGGAAAAGCACAGTCAATTTACAGAGCCAGATACAGCTTCAGTCTAGATGTGAAGAGATGTACAGCAGCACATAATGTGATTGGGATCATACGTGTCAGATGGGGCAGCATCAGTGAAGCCTTAGTCATTCCTTACAAATCCACTCCTGATTTGAAGACTTTTAACCTCATTTTCCACTGTCTTGGACCTTCTGTGGTCTTTTTGAATCATAAAAGTCTGTTATAAAATCACATCAGGTCGGAGTAGTAGGTTTTTCCTTCCCTAGTAGTAAGTTTTTAATTCTCCACGGAGGGGTTCAACTTATGGTGCTGGGCAACAGAAAGGTGTGCTTTCAATTAGCAGCCAGTTTCACTGCTGGAAGAGACTGTCTCTTGAGCAGAGCTTCTCTGCATTGCACCCATTCTGCTTTGCCGTCCTCCTCCGGTCTCCCTGAGTGATGGCACAGCTCTCCATCGCCTCAAGGTAAACCAGTGAAAAATTAAATATACACTGAGCATGGGGAGGACTGCAACAACGCGGAGAAGAAAAAGGCAGGAAGATTTCTGCTAATTTAAGGCGATACAGCGTGCTTTTCAAGGACTCCAGCTCCAAGGAGATAAGATGGCACTGGGTGTCCCAGCATTTGGGCATTTCTTTTTTCACCCAAAGCAAGTTGCACATAATTTGTCCCCTGAACAGTAAGACATCTGTTTTTCCTGCCTGAGGCCTAGCAAGAGGAAATGCTAAGCTACCTAGAACCTGGCTCATTTGTATTGAATTAGTACAGTCATTAGGACTTTAACTATTTTTATTTGGTGACAGTTTGCTACTGATACTACCTCTGGGACAAGCACCTCTCTCTTTTATGTTGCTTTTCTTATCACTGACAGGAGAAAATGACTGATTGGTTTTGGCCCTTGCTTGAAACTCCTTTTCGTGACTTTCTTGAGTGCATATCCTGTAGCAAATAGATATAGCTAGTATGCACCGGTCTTCATTTACTAGCCTGAGCAAGTGCTGACAGATGAGGGAGCTGACAGTCTGCCCTACTGTTGAAGCTGGAAGATATAGTTACATGTGAATTTGCTGGCTTTTTAGACCTGAATAACTGCAATTGTGTATAAGGGTCACCTCTGGGCTCAGTTATCATTCTGAAGAAAAAATGGAGGCTTTTTTAAAAAATTCATACATTTTTGGCCTTCTGCTAAGTGATGCCCGAGGAATGCATGGCCTTGGAAAGTCAGGTTTTCACAAAGCAGCACAGAAAAAATTACACTAATGCTATTAAGATGGCGAGCAGAGATGTTAGGTATAATTATAATCCAAATTAAACCACTGGTATTTTTTCCAATAACAGTGGCTCTCAAATCAGTCTCTCTCTCCCTCCCGGTTGTCTGTCTGCCTGCCTGTCTGTCCCAAAGACTTTTGCACCATTTTATCTAATGATATGTGTCACTGTCAACTTGTCCGTCCATTAGGGGGCTGCTCCTCCATTGACTTCAGTGGTACTAAACATGCAGGGTCTGCTCTGGCAAAAATAAGGCAGTCATGATTAGGTTGATAATCCCACACCACTACTAGCTCTTGAGAAATTTGTGATAGTGGTTTGCCGTAACATTATAAATAATCACAGAGGACAAACACAAAACCGCGTGCTCTGTACTCCACAGTTCTGTTTTCAGATGTATGATCTTTTAACAATCTTGCGTTTGGGTTAAAACTCTCCCTCTTTTCCCTGTATCAGTTTAAAATCAAAATTTCAAAGCCTTAGGAAACAACTTGTAATTTAAAAGAAACAAGCTAACCAAAATATCTCCCTGGTGACTGTAAGCGTCTTATCAGGATGAATTTGAAGAGTAGTAGAAAAAAATATTTGCTCTGGCTCCCCTTAGCCTCACAGCAAGAAGCAATAGACTCTACATGGTCATTGAATGGTGACCATCTCCATCTCTTCATTTTTCTTCATCTCCTAAAGTCTATTACACTCAGCTTTTCTTTCTCTTCCTGCGTTGCAAATATTGCAAATTATGAGTTCAGCATATCATTCCTTCTAGTAGAATGGATTCCCATCTCATTTAAAACAGAGGAGCTCTGATACAGTGTTTTCTGAAAGCTTTTTGAAATCCTTTAGAAATGTGGTTTCTGAGTTCACCTAAACCAACTTCTACTCTGTGCAGAAAATAGTCATATGCATCTAATTATCTAGGCAGGCTGATATCTGTTGCATCAACATACACACAAAAGTGGTTTATTTTAGCCTTTTAAAGATTTATACCTAAGTACTTCTACTGCACAGAGTTTATCTATTCAAATCTGCTTTGGCTGCTGCTTTGATATAGTCACAGAGAACAGTCTTATTTGCATTATGTTAAGGACACTCAGCAAAAGGAAAGCAAGCTGCTGTCCTGATCTCATTCTTGTTTATTATTGACACACATAGTCAGCCAGAAAGATTTTTCTCAAGAAAATGATTTTTGTTTTGTTTTTAATGATGAACATAAGTCTTTTCAATCCTATAAAATTCTAATGTGACTGAAGAACTGATAAAAAGATCACAGGAAGGAAAGTTGAAAGGTAGGGGATTTATAGATGTACTCTTTAAAACTGTGTTGCTTTTATTTCTTGTTAATACCCATCTAGTACAACACCTAATTAACATTCTGGATAAAACGCAGCATTATTAAGGCTTCGGTACACTCATAGACACCTTTCAATTAAGGTGCTTGAGTTCACATAAAACATGCTTTTCAATCCTCAGAAAAAGCTTTTAGGAAAACCAGTCGAGTCTTGACAAATTTATGTTAAATAAAAGGAGAGAGACTTGGGGGAGTTTGTTTGGGTCCTTTTTAAAAAAAACAACCACAAAACAATAACAAACCAACACAATTGTATATATATAAACAGCTTTCAGGCCTTTTGCAAAAAGAAGCAAGAACTCTGGAAATGTCTCTGGCTGATCTCCAAAGTTTGCTACCTTTTTTAGAAACAGTGCTTTTCAGAGGCTAGTATTTTCACCAGGGTTTTCTGGCTCTACATAGCCTTGTACTGAATTTGAACCACTTAACATTTTTATGGAGGAGCAAAGTAGATCTGGCTTAATACCTGAACAAATCAGTGCCTGTCAAGCCAGTGGAACAAACTGCTGTTCTGGAATCAATTCTTTGATCCCCAAAGTTTATGTACCCTCTTTTTCTTGTTATCAACTAGTTGACATACCTTTCTTGTGCTGCTGTGCCAGATTAATGACATTTTGCTATGAATTCATTGTAAAATGGACTTCAGTAACATGTAAGTGAAATTAAAATGGAATCCTAGTGAAATTTTATGTTTCTTTCTGTGGAACACTTAAAGTATAAATCAAACTCTATGCCAAAAAATAATAATTTCCAAGTACTGCTTTTTCTGTCTTTTCTAGCTTTTGTCCAAGCTAAACTTTCTTTCCCCTCC
This sequence comes from Haliaeetus leucocephalus, assembly GCF_000737465.1. Taxonomy (NCBI): domain Eukaryota; kingdom Metazoa; phylum Chordata; class Aves; order Accipitriformes; family Accipitridae; genus Haliaeetus; species Haliaeetus leucocephalus. Next base: position 1,322,218 of record NW_010973351.1, read on the forward strand.
TTCTGTTTTTTTACTTAGATAAACTATCTTTCTTTCTAAGCACTACTTATGGTTTCAAAAAAATGGAAGTAATCTAGAGTTCACTTAAAGATCAAGTACCATAAGCTGGTGTTTTCAAGTATCCTGAAAGTTTATTAATGCTTTCCAACTCATTTCCTACTTCCCTGCCAAAAGCACTCTTTAGTGGACTGTAAAGTTTTTCGAATAATAGACATCTGATCCAAGTTTCTTATGATTTTTCTTTTCAAGAGATCACATACTTTCAGAAATCTGGTAAATTTTTATTGTGGTATAAAAATCTGGTATTCTGACTGGGTGCTAAGAGTTGTGAACTTATTAGCCTTTTAACATCTATTAAAAAATTCATTTCCTCATTCTGAGAGATTCAGCTTTGCTTTAATACACATATTCGTATGATGTTTAAGTCAGAAGAAGAAAAGATTGCTGAACCTTCCGCTCACAAATAACAGTATCTGATATCAAAATGGTCATGACCTTTTAAATAAAAAGCGCTCTTTTGAAGTACAATGCAGGTCTGTAAAAAATTGTCATTTGTATGTATTTTATGGGCTTGACAGCAGCATTTGCATCTCTAAATAAAGGATCTCTTTGATCGTGTATGAATTCCAAAAAAGAGGCAGGCCATCTATTCGCGATCAAAGATCTCAGGGATGAGATGCAAGCTTACACTCCCCCAAATATATACTTGACAGACTTTTAAACTGGGGTCTCAGCACAAGTTCCCCCCTCCTCCCGTAACCAAATTGTGATCGCACAGAAGACTGGCATCAGGAAAAACAAATGCAGAGGGAACCTTCTGAACACAAGTTAATCTTTAGCATCTTGTAAAGGCTTGGGCTCTTCGCTCTGTCACACTTATGTAGCTACAGAATTTTTTGATCCTTTTGGATTCTGTGACAATTCGTAGGACACCTAGGCTATAAAACAACATTAAACTCAATGTCAGTGTGGCACTGTTAACATCTATAAACTGGCCTAGCAGAGGAGCTTAGAGCAGGGTTAGATATTTCTACAATCAACAATCTTTTCTGTGCTTTTGATTAAAATTTAATAAAAATGTTTCAGTGAGGTGAAGACTTGTGCAGAGCAGGTGAGGAAAGATCAACATTTACTCAGCCCAAATCTAATCCAGCCACTTTTTCCTCTTCTCATATTCCCCATTCATGCAGAAGGGCCAGAGCGTCCCATCTATTCCTGAAACAAAACAGGCAGCATGACACGGTCTCTTATTCAGGAAAGAGGATTAAAAAAAAAGCTCCTATTTGTAGGACCTGAGGGATCTAAAACTCTATCTGCATTTCTCTACCAGTCACAGCTCACCTATTTAAGCCAGAGGTTTTTCTTTGACTGCAAGGATATAAAATTCCACTGGGGTCACAGTGAGTCCTATTCAGAAACCCACCACTGTAAAATATAAGAAGGCAGAATTCAGTGATGATCAACTCAGAGCCAAAATAAACCAACAAACCCAACATTGCAAAGTCCCAGTGTGACTGCGGAGTTCAGGCTATGCAAACTGTTTAGACCAGACAAACTCTGCAGCTCTGTCTCAGGATACTCTTTACTGATTAGGAAATGGTGCTGGTGAAATTATCACATTAACATTTTACAGGAATACAGAGGAAGGACAAGAAAAGAGAGAAAGAAAGGGAAGCTATGGGCAGATTTCTTCACTATGCTCTCTGAAAGCATTGCATCCTTCCTAGAACCAGGACTGTATCTTGATGGGCTAAAGACTTTGTGACTGATTAAACAATAAAGTAAAGTAGAAGCTAATTAATAAAGCATGTGGTTTAAGTACTGATTTTATATTGTGTTTTTATATTGGACGAATTAATACAGTGTAAACGTCTTTGTTGCTGCAGTCTGCTGAATGTAACTGGTTGGTAAGGCACAATAAAGCTCCCCTGCTTCCCCGTGAGACATTTGAAAGGCCAAGATTTCAGCAATGAAACACTGGCCTTCAAAAGTCTTACGTCATAAACATATAAAGCAGTCCAGCACGGAAGGTCAATCATCAATCACTGTTACACTGTCCTTCCTGTGTAGCACAAGCAACTTCATAGCATAAGCCATTTTATATTGCATTCAAATCCATTCTGACATTGGGCTTGTGGGTTACATCATTATAGAAATACATGGCTTTAGCCAACATGTATCGTGATGAATCATAGAATCATTTAGGTTGGAAAAGACCCTTAAGGTCATCGAGTCCAACCATAAACCTAAAACTGCCAAGTCCACCACTAAACCATGTCACTAAGCACCACATCTAAGTGTCTTTTAAATACCTCCAGGGATGGGGACTCAGCCACCTCCCTGGGCAGCCTGTTCCAGTGCTTGATAACCCTTTTGGTGAAGAAATTTTTCCTAATATCCAATCTAAACTTCCCCTAAGTAGAGTGAAGTCTGGTAGAGGATGTGTATGTGACCACAATTTCTTTATAATTCCTTCAACAATTTTTTCATTAAGTCAAAATTTCAAATTTTGCAATTTTTTTAAGGAGAGATCTCTCTTTTGTTACTAGTATTCTGTCTAGTTAAAAGAAAACAGTGAGCAAGACCTGTTAAAGAAAGATTTCTTTAAAAAACACTTTTGCCTTGTTGTATGATAGTGAAAGGAGATTTTGTCATGTCTATGCAGGCTTTTCAATCCAATAGGCAAAGACATAGAATAGTTTAAATAAAATTTGTATAAAAATGGAGTTTTGGTGTAGCTAGTGTAAGCACACAAAAATTAAATGGAAAACATAAATCAGTGTGTGGAAAAAATGGGAACTCAAAGCTGGCCAACGCTACAACACAAATAAAATACAGTTTATTTTAAAAGCTGAAAATACACATAAATAATCTATAAAACAAACTTTCAGAATATCAGTAACCTTATAACTAGGCCAGTTGTTACCGCAAAAATCTGGTGAGTCTTGAAATTCAGTGTTACATGCAAAACTTGAATTTGCAGAATACGCTCTTTATTTCCATTTTTTCTTTCCAGCTTAGTTAAATAATTAATTAGAACATTATAATGGTGCAGAGTTAAATTTCATTTTTTGTATTACAGAAAGGTGAACTGGATTGAAGACTGAAGATCTGTTTGGCACTCAGGTGAGTCTTTTTTTAAGGACAATTTGCCCTATAGTAGAACTTGTGTGATAAAGAACAAGTGCACTGGTCCAAAATACTCTAAGAAGCTGGAGCCCCAAGCTTTTCCAGAAAAGTAAGGATGTGATTTTGTCGCACTATGCAGGATTGCTAAATATTTGGCCCATCATGTTTGATTGCCCATAGACATTTTTCTTAATGAACTTCCGGTTGTATTTTCAAAATGGTCTGTTGATCTTGTTGTCAACTCCTGGTAAATCTTTAATGTTTTCTAGTCATGGAAGCTGTCAAAATGGGAAGAGTAAATCATGCATACAAGATTCTACCACATTTACTCATATTGGATGAAATGAATGAAGCACAAAATTACTAAAAAAAATCCCATTGTGGCTACTAGTTAATTTTGGCTTCAGATATAAGCACTTGATTTGGTAAAAAGGCAAAAAGGAAAGTTTTACTGTTTTCATTTTTCTGCTGTTTAAAGTAAGAAAATAATCTGAAGTAAATATTTGTGTAGTTTCAGAAAAACTTATGAAGGGTTTTTAGCTAAACTAGTATTTGGTTTGGCACTGACAAAATTCCTCAGAAAATAATACATCATCATCTCTTGACAAAAAGGATGATAAATAATAATAATTTAAAAATCCTTGTTCAACCCTCCATTTTATTAAGGAGTAGATTTTGGTGGAAAAAGAAGGTTCTTTCTTTGGAGATTCACATTTCTGCCTTTCATACACTAAATTTTTTTGCTTAAGTCTTCAGTCATTGTTGGGACAGAACTGAGCTTTGTAGTGCCTTCGAAATTTTGATCTAATAATAACTCAATTAAAAAAAAAAAGACTTGCATAGGAAAGGAAAAAGTTCTTTATCAAAGAGCTGTAGCCACTTAGACTGTACATATATTAAAATTAATATTCAAATGATTGTCCAACAAAAATAAAATTAGGTGCACATAAATGCAGTCTGTTTTAGGACTACATTTTCTATTACCTTATTGATGTTTGAAGGAATCATTTGAAATGCTAATTCACTTTTTCAGACTACCCATATAACTAAAGAGTAGTGAATTAAAACTGACTTACTTATCACAGTCACTTTTTCCTGTACTAATCTCTGATTCGGGTAGAATAGGGGACTGTTTTGACTGTGCTCTTCCTTCTTTTATTTTGTAGTGTGTATTCATAATATTTTGCTTTTCTTTCCAAATCTGTTAAATGGAGTATGGTATATGGCACCACAAATATTTTTTTATGTAAAAACAGTAGCCTCAGTATTTGTCCATAAAAATTTAATGTTTTCTGCTTGTTGGACAAGCACAGACATATTCCAGTCCCTGAAGAATTATGGGAATTGTAGCAAAATTGGCATTTCCAGTACAAAATGCTATAATTAGAATTACCTCTAGATGGCTTTTTTTTTTTAAAGTAGAATTTATCCTGTGCGAGGCCTTGCTGTGATCTTATATGCATGACAAGCCTTGATAACTGAGACACAGATATTCTGAGGGCACAAAGCAATGCTGAGAATAAGATTCTCTTTTACTACTAGGTAGCAATCTTTGCTACTTTTCTGAGAAGCAAAAATCATTTTGTCTCTACCAAATGATGATGCAATGACAATTAATTTGTATTATTGCAAAATTCTACGGTGTTAGTCCTAAATCAGGACCACATTGTGCTAGGATTGAACACAAAATCAGAACAAAAAAAAACCCCAGAAAACAAGAAGAAAACCATTTTTTCCTCTTTCAGTAGCTTACTGTTGTTAAACTACTGGTTTCAAGCTGTGCATTCATAAATTCTGTGCAAAATATTCTAAGCATTCCGGTGTAGTAAAATGAAGTATTCTATGGTTATAGAATGAGGAGGGACTTTAGAAATCTAAACCATCATAAGCAAATGAATAGCATTGCTTTAATACAGATTGGGTTCATCCCTGAAAGTACATTTATATTTCTCATCTTTTTAGACCAAACAATGGCATAAAATCCCTATAGCAGATATATATAATGAAGTACAGAAAGCGAACGATGAATAATAAATGGTGCCTTGTTGTATGTTCTCTTTTGGAAAGGATTTGCATTAAACAACATTCTTGACTTGTCATTCAAAATTAAAACTAAATCTGCCTTCTCAATGTAATATTTACAAAGAGAATGCTTCTTGCCTTTTCTTCTAGTGTGAATAGTAGAGTATTGTACACATACCTTTCTGGAATGAGGCAGGTAAAGTCATCCGGCTAGATCTATCATTTGCTGATTTTGTTGTTGTTGTTATTTTCTATAGAAAATCTTCCTTAATTTGTGTCATTCTTTGCCAAGGAATGATTGTTGGTACACTTTTATGTGTTGCACATGATCTGAAGAAATTAACAAAAACTAATAAATAAATACAGCTTGTACCTTATTATCTGGCAGTTCCAGAGGGCCTATGCCAACACTTAACCATTGTTGACATTGAAAATTGAAAGCAAAGCATTTGAAAAGTCAAGAGCAAAGAAAATGCCTTTCATTTAATGTTCATATCATATCATATCATGCAAACATGTAGATAATCTCATTTATAGAAATATGAATGATATTAATATTGGCCTTGCACATTTGCAAAGTCTTCATTGAAAGATGAAAATAAACCCAAACTATTTGTATTTTATGGAGCTGAAGAGTATGTAGTAAAAGAGACCCAAAGCCAGTTGGAGCTTCAGTCTTAATTATGCTATTTGGACCAAATTCAAGCTATCCAGCACTGTCTCCAGTGCATCTATGATGAAGTTTCTCTTCAAGAAGTTCTAAATTCTCAAGAGGAATTCTTCTGCTTTCACTTTTCCCCAACATACAACAAATAAGCCTGCCTACATGATGTAGAATTTGACACAGAACATATAATCTGATTTGAAATACAAGAGTAAGTTTTAGTCTCAAAACCAGGAGAAAGCTACTTCTTTAGAGGAACATAGTTTAGAGGAACATAACGTTTTCATCTGTCTTTTCTATAACTATCCAGGGTCACAGTGAATCTAGGGCCATGGTGTTGCCTTCTCAACTCCATATTCATGCTGACAATTGACTGAGTTCTTTCTTGATCTCACTTATGAGGTTTTCAGCAACAAATGAAAGCTTCCAAATGGTATTTGAATCAGATAACAAAAGCTGTGATACACAACGAAAAGTAACAAAACAAAAAAAAGACTGTTTCATTCCTACCCTTAAATATCGCCACTGTTTGATTAAGATCTGACCACTTAGATGATCATAAACCTGAGTAGAGTAGTAGGCAAGCAGCTGATCTGATATGGTGTTAATTGAGCTGCGAGGGTACTGTAGGATAAAGCACGGCATTTCCAGGTTCTGAATTGCTTTTATTGTCTTTACATTAATGGTTAAAATTTGTAGGAATAACTTTGAAGTTTTTTGGTTTTTTTTCACTCAGAAGCCTGACAGCAGCAGTTTTGTGATGTGAATCACAAAAGAAAAGGACAACAAAGGTTAGACACAATTTTTTTTTTTTCAGTTGACTGTGTATTAGAGATGGTTTTACCTGTTTCATTTTGCAGGGGTAAGATATAAGACCAAGGTATAATTTAGTAATAGTTTTAAAATGCTTTGCACTTCTGTTCATTCCCTATAATATGTTTTAAGGTGTTTGTCAATCACAATTATGTGGACACTACCATAAAATGTTTATACAAGTATTTATATACACATGTAAAGGAGAAAGTTCAATTTAAATAAGTATCTCAGAAAGCAAAGAAAACAGCATCTTTTATCCAGCCGCATTTACATAAATGCATGTTCTCTGTCCTCTAAATTACTTAGGTACAACGAAACAGAGTCTAACTTGGGGTAACATTGGCTATCCACCTGGACTCGTGGCCTAATTTTGTTAATCATCTAAGTCAAACTAAGCATTACCTAGAAAGGAATGTCTGCAATAAATACTGTAAAGCACAGCTCAAAATAATAAAGACAGCAAAATTGTATCCAAATTTATACTCAGAGGACAATCTTCATCTACTCACATGTAGATACCTACTAAGCATACATCTATATTTGAGCTATTTACATGGATGGTCTTTGAAACTGATGGGGGGAAAAGAAAGGCTTCTAGGGCACAGTTCCTTTCCTATGGCAGGCATCTAAAATAAGCCAAATGAGTCATGGCCTCAAAGTACCTCTCTTTACTGACTACAAAGAGAGTCTAGATAACTAGGTGAGATGTGAAAGTCTATACAGTAGTTGTCTAAAGTTAACAGATACATCTCACACGTGGTGATTTTACACTACTTAGCTGACATCGGCGCCTTTATGCAACCCTTTGGGATTGATCAATTCAGACTTTTCAGAGTTGCATCAGGTCCAGTGACTTTTAAAACTGACTTCATTTAAAATGGTGCAATGTTGATTTGTCAATATGGCAGACCCATTTCTTGACACTTCAGCCTAACTTAATGGGGAATCAGATTAAGATGAATGAACATGAGGCCTGTTCATACTGAATGAATTAAATTAGTTTCTTAAAATCCAGTTTTTAGTGTGCCTAGTTTTATTTGGGTATAGGAAAGGTTTCAAGTTATTTTAACAAGAATCTAAATCACTCTGATTCAGAGACTGAAAGAAATAGCAAGAAAAGCAACTGGTGGGAAGATAAGGCTCATCTGCAAAAGCAGGCTTAGAGAGGAGAACAGGAAAAAAAGCAGACGAGAAAAAGCTGATTTTTGTTTTGTCAGCAAAACAAAGCCACATTTTTTCCCCAAAACTTTTCTTTTTAAATAAGGGAAAAATTGCTCAGTATACCTCTATTTGGGCATCTGAAACTTTCATGTAGGTGTCTGTGTGTGAGCATAAATTGTAACGCCATAGAAACAGTCTGCAAGTTTGGCCTTGGCAGTTCTTATGATAGCAATTCAATTAAAGATTGAGATTGAAAACCTGTATTTACTAACTTCAGTGGGAATTTGGCCACTGATTTTAAAGGGACCGTAGCATCATGCTAAGCCTCTGATTTCTGATACTACATTTTGTGTCAGATTTACTCACTCTGCAATTTTGGATTATGTCAATGAGGCTGCCAGATAATGTAAACAGGTGTATCACCTTTAAAATCAATGGAGTCACTTTGATTTACACCACCTGGTAACCTGGCCAGGCATGCTTACACGGGCATACCAAGTTCAGCTATTTAAATGAAGGTCAAGGATGTAACTTCCTTGTTACTCCTTGTAACTTCCTTTTGCTTCTACTGATCTTTTGCACACTGATTATTTCAACACGATCAGAAACCAGACACCTATTCAAATTGGATCTCTGATTCACATCTTTTGAGATTTGCTTGCTATCATGTAAGTACATTAATTAAAATGTACTGAGTTTACATCCGGATGCACTCATCCACACTGAAATAACTCATGGGAGGCAAATTCTTTTTGTAAATGAAGATGCTGGCTGCACAGCCACTGTGGCAAGCTTCAGCCTATCACTCACATTGTTAATGACTCTGGAGTGCGTGTTTACACAGAAGGCATAAAAGGAATTCATTGCACCTCCCTATATGTTACTGAATGGCCCAATAACCTTGAAGTGTCTTAATTTGTCTTTTTTTTAATGTTATACACAAGAATGAGTGTTGCTGTCATCTAAAACAAAATAAAATTTCAACTAACTTTAGTAATCTCAAGATTGCCACTGTATGCAGATATTTCTAACATATCATACAGAAAACGTACTCTTTCCATACTTCAAATGCCTGCTCTGTAGACCTGAAAATGCTGTACATTTAAAAACCAAGCACAAACTGAAATAAAAATAATTCAGCTTATAAAGTCTCTCTTTAAGTGAGCAGGAAATAAGAAATATGACTGCAGTTATAACAAAATTTTGAAAAAACCCACACAATATAACTCGCACCATGTTTTTGGAAAGCTCTCAAGAATGTCCAAGAGTTTTTGCTCATATTTCCCTCTGGGGCTGTTGTTTATAGCTTGCCTTTTTTTCCCCCTCTTTGCTCTTGTATTATTACTCTATGGTTATCACTTTCTATACTTCTGCCCAAAGAAGTATAGAAAGTACTGTATTTCAGATCAGGAAGTCTGCAAATGGACATTTCTTTTAACATTTCAAAACATTTAACATCAAATTACTCAGAGAATGGAAATAAAACTGAAAGATATATTTTTCATTTTTTTTAAACATATGGTTCTTTTCCAGGCCAATGTTGCGGCCATTTATTTCTAGCACACAGCTAATGAGGAAGAAAATAAACCGATTGTTTAAATTTTTTAGATTCAGATCTTTTTTTAAGGATATCTTTCTTTTGTGTCTATCAAAATTTGCACAATTATTTAAACTTGCTGAGCAATTGCAATTTAATTTAAAAAAAATTGCCAATATATATGCTGCAGCTTAGCATACACATATGCAAGTTCCCACTTAATAGGGTAAACAGGGAAGATGAGAACATGTTATATTACTTTTCAGAGTAATTGTGTTCATATGCATGTATGTGCATTTCATCCAAACTTCTTTTTCTTGTCACATGTATGCCTTCTAAACAATTCCACTAGAAGATACACATTACATGCGCACTAAAAGAAGGCATTCTGACAACAGTAGGGTTCAGAGATTAAACTCTTTGCAGAATTCCATTTTCTACCACCCCATAGACTATTTTTTACCAGCAGTAATTAAGTAGTGATGATTAATACTAGTAATAGTGATGATTAATGATAGTAATATTTTTAAACCCACCCTGTTACTCTATCACTATTTTTTGCTGCTCTTCCAGTGAAAAGAGATCCCGTCTTTTATTTTATTTATTTTTCTCTTTTTTTTTTATTTCCTCCACAGCCTTAGAAATTATTTAGAACTCATTGTATATGGCAAAATATAGGTATTCTGTTACTGAAATTTATTCCTTGGCTGACAGCATCTAACTGAGGTGGAAGAACCTGACCTATGGCATACCTGGTTCTTTTAATATTGCATACCCATACCATTTTATATGGACAGCCTGATTTGACTATCCATTTGCCGAGGTGGGATTGGTAATTTACTCCACATTATAATGGAAAAGACTCATTCAGGCAACCAGGGGGATTTTCTTGGCCAGTTAAGTGAAATTGCAGCTACAGTTCTGTGAATCTTGAACAGTAGTGCTTTATTCACAGGAACAAATCATTGTATGATCACTATAGCAAAATACATTACTATTTATAATCTAAAGTGATGCTTTGGGTAAATCACATCAGGAATGTTTGTCATCATTCTACAGCAACAAGGTTGTTCACAGGTGTAGTGGAATCCCAGTGGAGGGAAAAATCAAAGTAATTCCTTAGATAATTTGGATCATAAAGTCATGATATATTTTACTGGGACTTGATCAGCTAATTGACACTCTTGTGCCTAAACCTACTATAAGAACAAATAATAAATGAGGGTAGCAAAATAAGAAGAAATACAAGGCAGGAGAAAATTCTAATCTTAGATTAAGGTTTTACTAAAACAGTTAATGACATGTTTTAACCAGTAAATAAAACAACTAAAGTGTTCCCTGATAAATAAAAGCTGAAAGTACACATATATATACACACATATGTATGTATTTTAAGTTCACTAATGGGCAATAGGTAGTAATCTCATGCTGAAATTAAGACAAAACTCAAAGATTTAACCAATCTAAAACAACAACAGAAAATGTTAATTAGGTTACCCATGTCCTCGAGACCAGTTTCAAATACTTCTGGTTTGTTTTTTTTTAGTTCTCTGTGGTCAGACTGGCAGTACGCTCACTGGGCTTTTTACCCCTAACTATAGCAATGTTTTTGTTGTGGTGATTTTCTTTTTATAATTCAATGAAAAATGTTTTTAGCTATGACACAAGATTAGGTAATGTTTGGTATCCTGTGTACTTTTCTCGTATGGACCCATACACACACCTCCCAGCATTTTTGGCCTAATCATAACATGAGATGTTTCTCCTGGTATTTTGCTATTTCCTCCTTCATGGGCAGACAAAATGAGAGAGGCACTTGAAAAAAAATCAAAGGCCAAGAATAAAAACCAGAAAAAAAAAAAAATGCACAAAACCACACAAAACAACATGAAACAGCTCTCATTATGTCAGGCTGTGAAACAAGAATAATTCTGTCCTACAGATTTGTCTTTCTAGTTGATATTTTTGCCACAATCAAAGATGCTTATAATCAACATTTCTGGATAGGTCAGTCTCTATTAACTACAGGAAAAAAAAAAGTTTTAAAATCTTAGGAAAAATATTGCTAACCTACTGGTGTCTGCTGATCATGCTTTTGAAAACACTTCAGGGATTTTTTTAAACAGTGACTGGACTGTAGAGCTGCTACAAAATATGTTTTCCCTATGTTTAAGAAGAAAATAATATCAGCCTGAATAAGATGCTATTTTCTAGGATGGGCGCCATGGAAAATGCTATGACACAACCAAGAATTTCCATCTTTAGCCGCCTGACCTTTGTACAGGAGGCATATGTTGGATATGTGAGAAGAGCTAGGTCTTCAACACCATTTTTATAGGTCTCCATAGGTTTATTCCATTAATGAGGAACATGTGTTTAGTTGGACTTTGGGACTATTGAATCAGCTGCCTACTGGTGCTGAAGACATTATTGTTGATTTTTAGTTTTCATTCTGGGGAGAAATGAAAGTGTATCAGGTATATCTGACAGAATAGTCATGTTATGAAACACTGGCTATCCATTTTTTCACTGAGAAAGTGAGAGACTGAGTAACCACATATTGCAGGAATCTCAGTTTAAACGCATACTATGAGAGAAAGCCTAAACATAGATGGGCTCTTCAACCACCACTTGTGAGGTTATCTAACTGCCAACGGTACATATTAAATGTCATGCGCATCTGGTGTGACTGCGATATGTACGAGTGTTAATCCTGATTTCAAATAACCCTCTGATAGAAGTGTGCTGATTGCTCCTGCTTTCACCATACTCACTACAACTTACCTACACATTTCTTGCTCCTGTTTTAGTATTTCTTTCTAGAAATTATGTGTAATAAACCATATTTTCCCTTTAGATTCTCTCTAAATTATTTACTTGAAAAATGCAGTAAGAAGGGCTCTAGTCAACTGGAAGAACTTTTGAGGTAAAGGTTGTTCATTTCATCCCTGGTCCTTGAAACTTCCTCCCAGTAGTACTTCAGTGAGAAATTAGTATATTTGCCACTTCTTCGGCACTTTCTTGGATGAACAAGTCTCCTTTGATTGGCCAGAAAATATAAGCCTCACTTGGCTACTGTTAAAGACAAAGAAATTTTTGCTGATGCCCTTAATGTGAGAAAGTTTAGGCTCCGAGGTCTGAGTTTTCAGCTCATCTACCTCTTTTCTACTTAAGAATATTTTTAATCTTTCTTCTTTCTACTCATGTTGCCAATGTGACTAACTCTTAGCCGTTCTAGTTGCCAAAGGTGACAAAAATGACTGGCATTTCCAGAAAATTTACTACTTTGTTTTCTAATGTGGTTGACTTTGATACAATTGCATTTCTGTTGCAAATGTCAGCACAGAATTCTTAGTGAAGACAGGAAGGAAATGTTTCATTTTCTTGCATGGTCTTCCTTACAAAATTATGCTTCTTTCTGGAAAACCATTCTGTGTTTTGAGACCAACTCATCCATTTAGGAAAAACTGCTACCTGTACTGTTGCAAAACAGGAAAATTCCTTTGAGTTCTCACAGGGTCGCTATCTTTTGCTATTTCATTGAAACAAACAAGTACTATATTTAGCCAGGTCGTTTAACACAGTAAGCTGAGGCTTCTCATTAAGTGAATTTTGAGTTCTGCCCCTGCCTTCTATCTGCATTTGATTTCAGCACATATATTGTGATTGCAAACTTATTTTTAAAGGGCAATGCTATTATTTTCATTTATAGAAATTCTTGTAATGCCGAGATAATTTCCAGAGGTTGTTAGCATTTATGCCTTCTTTTTTCCTTCTTTGTAAAATGGTGAATAGCATGATTTGGCTACTAAAAATAGTTTATATGTGTAACAGCAGCAGATTTTTCTTTTTTATTTGCAATAATTCGTCTTTTATCTCTTCTGCCTTTTTCTTACTAAAGCTGATGAGCTTTGATCTTCAACCCCTACTCATATAAATCTCAATTATCTAGAATCCTAGAATCATTTAGGTTGGAAAAGACCTTTAAGATCATTGAGGCCAACCGTTAACCTAACACCGCCAAGTTCACCACTTGTCCCTAAGTGCCACATATAAACATCTTTCAGCCTCCTTTTCTCCAGACTAAAGAACTGCAGTTCCCTCAGCCGCTCCTCATAAGACTTGTTCTCCAGACCCTTCACCAGCTTCATTGCCCTTCTCTGAACACACTTCAGCGCCTCAATGTCTTTCTTGTAGTGAGGGGCCCAAAACTGAACACAGGATTCGAGGTGTGGCCTCACCAGTGCCGAGTACAGGGGGACAATCTCTTCCCCAGTCCTGCTGGCCACACTATTTCTGATACAAGCCAGGATGCTGTTGGCCTTCTTGGCCACCTGGGCACACTGCCGGCTCATATTCAACCAATATGCTGTCTATGTCTCATAGTCACTCTTCATTAAGCCTGTAGTGTTGCATGGGGTTGTTGTGACCCAAGTGCAGGACCTGGCACTTGGCCTTGTTGAACCTCATACGATTGGCCTCGGCCCATCGATCCAGCCTGTCCAGATCCCTCTGTAGAGCCTTCCTAGCCTTGAGCAGATCAACACTCCCTCCCAACTTGGTGTTGTCTGCAGACTTAGTGAGGGCGCACTCGATCCCCTCATCCACATCTTCGATAAAGATATTAAACAGAACTGGACCCCATACTGAGTGCTGGGGAACACCACTTGTGACCAGCCACCAGCTGGATTTATCTCCATTCACCATCCACATGCAGGCAACATACATCCACAGGCTTTCCTTCATCTACTAAGCAGGTCGCCTTAGAAGGAGATCGAGTTAGTCAAGCAGGATCTGCCTTTCATAAACCCATGCTGTGTAGGCCTGATTGCCTGGTTGTCCTGTACATGCTGTGTGATGGTGCTCAAGACGATGTGCTCCATAACCTTCCCTGGCACTGAAGTCAGACTGACAGTTCCTCAGATCCTCCTTCTGGCCCTACTTGTAGACGGGTGTCCCATTTGCTAACCTCCAGTCAACTGGGAGCTCCCCGGTTAGCCAGGACTGCTGGTAAATGATGGAAAATGGCTTGGTGAGCACTTCCACCAGCTGCCTCAGTACCCTTTGGTGGATCCCATCTGGACTTATAGACTTGTGTGTGTCTAAGTGGTTGTACTGGTTTTGGCTGGGATGGAGTTGATTTTCTTTCTAGTGGCTGGTATGGTGTTATGTCTTGGATTCAGTATGAGAAGAATGTTGGTAACACTGATATTTTCAGTTGTTGCTAAGTAGTTTTTATACTAAAAGTCAAGGATTTTTCAGCTTCTCATGTCCAGCCAGAAAAAAGGCTGGGGGGGCACGGGAAGTTGGGGTGGGGGACACAGCCAGGACAGCTGACCCAGGCTGGCCAGGGGCTATTCCATACCATGTGAAGTCATGTCCAGTATATAAACTGGGGGGAGTTGGCCTGGGGGGGATTGTTGCTTGGGAACTAACTGGGCATCAGTCGGTGAGTGGTGAGCAATTGCACTGTGCATCACTCGTTTTGTATGTTCCAATCCTTTTACTACTATTGTCATTTTATTATTATTACTATCATTTTTAGTTTCTTCCTTTCTGTTCTATTAAACTGTTCTTATGTCAATGCACGAGTTTTACCTTTTTCCTTCCGATTCTCTCCCCCATCCCACTGGCTGGGGGGGAGCGAGTGAGTGGCTGCGTGGTGCTTATTTGCTGGCTGGGGTTAAACTACGACAGTGGTGTAGCAGGTCGCTAATCATTTCCCCTTAGATTATGGGGGCTTCATTCTGCTCCCCTTCCCTGTCTTCCAACTCAGGGCACTGGGTATCTGGAGAACAACTGGTCTTACTTTTAAAGACTGAGGCAAATAAGGCATTAGGTACCTCAGCTATTTCCTCATTCTTTGTCACTATGTTCCCTCCCACATCCAATAAAGGATGGAGATTCTCCTTAGCCCTCCTCTTGTTGCTAACGTATTTATAGAAACATTTTTTATTGTCTTTTACAGCAGTAGCCAGATTAAGTTCTAGTTAGGCTTCTAATTTTATCCCTGTATAACCTCACAACATCCTTGTAGTCCCCATGAGTGGCCTGCCCCTCTTCCAAAAGTCATAAACTCTTTTTTTTTTCCTGAGTTCCAGCCAAAGATCTCTGTTCAGCCAGGCTGGTCTTCTTCCCTGCTGGCTCATCTTTTAGCACATGGGGACGGCCTGCTCCTCTGCCTTTAATTGTTCCTTCTTGAAGAATGTCCAGCCTTCCTGGACACCTTTGCCCTTCAGGACTGCCTCCCAAGGGACTCTGTCAACCAGACTCCTAAACAGCCCAACGTCTGCCCTCTGGAAGTGCAAGGTAGCAGTTCTGCTGACCCTGTTCCTTACTTCTCTGAGAACTGAAAACTATCATTTCGTGATCACTGTGTCCAAGATGGCCTCCAACGGTCACATGACCCAAAAGTCCTCCTCTGTTCACAAATATAGGTCCAGTGGGGCACCTTCGCTTGTTGGCTCCCTCACCAACTGTGTCAGGAAGTTATCTTCCACACGTGCCAGGAACCTCCTAGACTGTTTCCTCTCCCCTTTATTATGTTTCCTCTCTGCTGTATTGTATTTCCAGCAGCCATCTAGTAAGCTGAAGTCTCCTACGAGAACAAGGGCTAGGGTTTATGAGACTTCTCCCAGCTGCTTATTCTTCTTCATCCTGGATGGGCACTCTATAACAGGCCCCTACCATGATATGCACCTTGTTGGCCTTCCCCCTGATTCCTACCCTATTCTTGTCACTATTGTCAAGCTCTAGACAGCCAAAACACTCCCTAAAATACAGGGCTACCCCACCGCCTCTCCTTCCTTGCCTATCCCTTGCAACACTCCGGTTGTCCAAATCATCCCACTATGTTTCTGTGATGGCAACTAGATAATAGTTTTCTCACTTGCACAATGGCTTCCAGCTCCTCCTGTTTGTTGCCAATGCTGCGTGCATTGGTGTAGATGCACTTCAGTTGGGCTACTGATCCCGCCACCTTTTTGGGGGGAGAAGCCCTAATTCCTATGTGACCATTCTCAGTTACTTCCATGGTTTCTAACACATCAATAGCCCTTGTGTCTTTGCTGTCTCATGGCTCTCCATCCCCTACCTCCACTGAGATGACAGACCAAAGGACCTTGTTAGCACACCATCCCTCAAATATTGGTGTGCCGCCCCCAGGCTTATCTGTAGTGAGCCTGGTTTTATTCCTTTCCCCATTCAAATCTAGTTTAAGGCTCTTTCAATGAGCCACGATAACTCCTGTGCAAAGGTCCTTTTCCCACTTCGAGACATGTGTACCCCATCTGTTGCCAGCAGGCCTGGTGTCGTGTAAACAGACCCATGATCAAAACCCCCCAAATTCTGCCAGTGACACAAGGCTCAGAGCCAGGTATTGATCTGCTGACTTTTCCTGTCTCTTCCCTCATCGTTCCCTGCAACTGGAAGCATAGAAGAGAACACTACTTGTGCTCCTGATTGCTTAACCAGTTTTCCCAAGGCTCTGAAGTCTCTCTTGATTGCCTCGGACTTTTAGTTGCAACTTCATCGCTGCCTACCCGAAAAATCAATAATGGATAGTTATCTGAGGGCTGTACCAGGGTAGGAAGCTTTCTCTTCACATCTTTATCCCAGGCCCCAGGGAGGCAGCAGACTTCCCTGAGAAGTGGGTCCAGTCTGCATATTAGGCCTTCTGTTGCCCTCAGGAGAGAGTCTCCTCTGACAATGACCTGTCTTTTTTTCTTTATGGAAGTGGTTTTGATGCAGGGCATAGGCTGACTTAACCTCAGTGACACGTCCAAGCTAGATGAACCATCATCCTAGTTATTGTTTGGCTCCAGTTGTAGATATATCCAGATATTTTTTTCTGAGATCACATCCAGAGCTCATGTTATTCTAGAACAGTTTTATATTCAGGAACATGTCTTGCTTTCTGATGTTCAGGATTTCCACTTGTAAGCTGTACTGAAGCTCTCTGGGATCCTCTGTGGGATGTGTTAATACAGTGTTGACATGACCTAAGTCTACTTGAATGATGCTGAGTATCTCATTGCTCAGCCAGAGCATACAGACTCAAAATCATTGTGACAGATGCAGATTTCAAAGAATTTAGGTGCCTTGGCTGGAACACTCAAGTGCATAAACTCCTAAAACAGACAGCAAGAAACATGCCAAGGAGATGGTCAGTAGGTAGAATAATGAAAAAGCGCTCAATATCATTTCCCTTCAGTACCATTTTACCTTTTTGAGGAAGAAATTGGCATTATATGCATAATAGTTCTACCCCACATGAAACATAAGAATTATCAAACTGTTGGTTTTTTTTTTTAAATTTGGTGGTTTTTTTTTTTACTTTTATCATTACATCTCCTGTAATGCGGTCTTTAATAAAGTAATGTTTAAAATCCCCTGGCAACACTTACATTATACTCTATAGTCAATCATTTAAACTACTAAATCTGAGTGATTATTTGGCCTGAGATTTCTCATAGTTTGGCAACAGAAAATTGGGAAACTCAGTTTACAATCTACTCTTAAGTTTCTTAGTTTAAGGTATCCATTTTTATCCTGCTGTAAAATACGTCCTAAGAGATCCAGTAATAAGCAATCTAATATAAAATGAAGACTATTTTTGCAGCATTGTAGTGTGTGATTCTGCAACCTTAGTCTACTTTAATCCTCCTAATGGAACTGACAACTTTCCTAGAAGTGAGTGAGCCAAAAGCACCAAAGACTCACAATATCCAAAGCTAGGTTCATTAGAGTATAGAAATGTTGCATAGAACAGGGTAACTCTAAAGTCAAACAGCTTGGCACTCTTGACTAAGATCAGATAAAGTTGTGAATGATCCTGCTTTCTGTCTTACACGACAGGTTCACGTCTCCAATCTTGTCTAAACCACCAACGGTTCTCAGCCTTGTTCAGGCTTGCACAAACCTTAGCACTGCTTCTGGATCCCTAGCAGTGCCTCTCACCTACTGTGCTTTGCTGTGGTGGCTCTCTGTACATCAGTGTCCTTTCGCTGCTTACATCTCCCAGTTCATACTGAGCTACTTAAGCCTCATTGCTTTTTGTTTCTGTCTCCCTTCACCACATGCTTTGCCCACCTTGTACTCCAGAAACAACTCCCAGGTGTGTTTTCTTGTTGCCATTTTCTCTTGCCCTCATTCTCTCCATCCCCAGGTTGCCTCTCACCTATAGTTCACCAGCCAGGACAAGGCAAACAGGCATCCTTATTCCTTATTGCCAAGCTACAGTATGCCATGAGTATCTTTACTGGGTTTACGTAGCAAGGTTTTGGTAGCTGGGGGGCTGCAGGGATGGCTTCTGTGAGAAGACACCAGGAGCTGCCTCCATGTCAGACAGAGTCTGTTCCAGCCGGCTCAAAGACGGACCTATCACTGGCCAAAGCTGAACCAATTAGCAAGACTGGTGGCACCTCTGTTGTAACATATTCAAGAAAGGGTAAAAAATGCTGCACAGCAGCTGTGAGAGAAAGAACCCTGCAGACAGCAAGGTCAGTAGAGAAGGAGGGGCAGGAGGTGCTTCAGGCTCTGGAGCAGAGATTCCCCTGCAGCCCCTGGAGAAGACCATGATGAAGCAGGTTGTCACCCTGCCACCTATGGAAAGGACCACACCAGAGCAGTTATCGACACTGGAAGATGCATACAGGAGCAGGCTCCTGGCAGGAGCTGTGGCCCATGGAGAGGAGCCCACGCAGGAGCAGTCTGTGGACTGAAGGACCATACCCTGTGGAAAGGACCCACGGTGGAGAAGTTTTTGAAGAACTGCAGGCTGTGGGAAGGACCCACATTGGAGAAGTCTGTGAAGGACTGTTTCCTGTGGAAGACACCCCGTGCTGGAGCAGGGGAATAACATGAGGAGGAAGGAGCAGTAGGGATGAAGTATTATGAACTGACACAACCCCCATTCCGCATCCATGCTGCACTGCTTGGCGCAGGGATGGGGGGATGCAGAAGAGTCAGGAGTAAAGCTTAGCCTGGGAAGTTGGGAGGGATGGGATGAAGGTGGTTTTAGTTTTGTTCTTATTTCTCACTATCCTGCTCTGTTATTAACTGGCAAAAAGTGAAATTATTCTTCCCCAAGTTGAGTCTGTTTCACCCGTGATGAGTGATCTCCCTGTCCTTATCTCAGCGCATCAGTTTTTCATCATATTTTCTCCTTCTGTCCTGTTGAGGGGGAGTGAGAGAGCTGCTTGATGGGCACCTGGCAGCCAACCAAGGTCAACCCACCACAATATCACATAGCAAACTGGAATTATAGGAATTACATTACTCTAACTTTCATCACCATGAAAAAAAAAGATATTGATCAGTTAATAGGAAGGAGAAACTGATTCAGTGAAAAATAATGGAGAAGACAACTTGAGAAGAAGAAAAATAAGTTTGAACAAGAAAGAAAGGATACAAATAAGACAGAATAAGAAGAAAATACCAAGGACAAACATCAGAAGTTCTGTATGCAGAGAGAACATGTAAGTATTTTAACAAAATATTTCAGCTACAACCTTGTGTTTCCACCAAGCACTAATAATTTGACATAGAAATGGATTAGAGCATCCTCATATTGTTTTTCACAGCAATAGCTTTCTTATCATAAAACAAAGCTGCGCTGCCAGTCTTCCTGGAGTCTGGAGTACTGCTCTCCAGAATATCACAAACCTACTGTTGCCTTCTCCCTTTCTGTTCTCAGATCCTGTGTATTGTCTGACAGGACTATCAATATCTTACACACCACAGAGAACAGCATAATGTATAAGTAAGGGTGGCTATTCTCTTTCTCAAAATCAAAGGATAAAAAACCTTGGAACACAATGCAATACTTTGAGTCAGCTTGGTACACATAGCTGCTAGTGATGACACTGTCAGTGGTTAGCAGCTAGCCAACATAAGCATTTCACCTCTTTGCTGTCATTTCAGATCCTGCAGAACTTGATATGGACTGTCTACATGCTACTAAGGACTGATGTAAAGTAAAATAGTTGTTCTAAGTGCCAGCCCTAGTGAATCAGCATCAACTTAATCTTAAACCACAGCCAATAATTGCTGATTTTCTTGTTAGTCTTCTGGTTACCAAGCCCTGGCCTATTTATTTTGGTTTATTTCAGTTATGCTTGTTTTAATTATCCTAATATAAATGTAATTTTCTCCTACTTTATGTCCTGCTTACACCAGATTTCACTACCTAGGCTAAAGGTTCACTATGACTTGAAGTCCAATATTGTCCAAACTGAAATAAATCTAAATATTGAAAATATGTCTTGTCACTGACTCTGTCTTGGATGGGTTTTGCTGCTTGATTTCTGTACAGATGCAAATAATGTGGAAATTTGCAATATATAATGTGAAAATACTAAAAGTGGAAAAGTAGACATTTTTCCAACTTGGCTGTATGAGGTGATAAAGAGAATAGTAGCAATGAGTGATAATCTGAAATTGTATTTCTTCTTTTCTGAATCTCCAGTTGCTACTTGTGCATTCATTTTCAGCTGGTACAAAATCATTTTGTTGGAAAAATAATTTTCTTCATAACTTATTCACTATAAATTCTGGAAATAATTTTGTCTCACTGAAACCATTTTTATAGCAGAGTAATGCCACTAATTTTGATGGATTTTCTGGATAGGTGGAAGTGAGAGGCAAGGTGTGTGCTGTGTCAAATGAAAAGTTTCAAGGTTGGGAAAGTCAACAGAGGATGTCTGCCATGTCATTTAGTTTCATGGCAACTAACACTGCATTCAACTTACCAGCTCCACAAACAGTGTCATTTACAATTTACAACAAAGTAAATTTATTCTGTGATGTTCTGCAGATAGAAGATGTATTTGTTGGGCTCCTGTTTAGATGAAATAAGAGATCAAATATAATCCACACAATAGCCATTTAGAATCAAGATCTAGAAAGTAAGTGAGGAAAAGGAAAAAAATGGAGAATATTCCTGGAATGTGTTTGAACATCTATGTGAGATCCTCACAGATCTTTTGGTTATGTTAGGGAACTACTTTTAGAGATAAAGGAAAATTCTTAGTTTGTAACCCATTTTGTCTGAGAAATGTTTCCATGGACAACTTCCATGCAAACCTGGAGCCAGGTTTTTAAAAGAACGGAAGCCAGAAAACATTACTGATGTTGGAGATTGCTCATTTAGAGGAACCCATGTGAATCTCTTAAAACTATAATTTTTTCTACATATTTTTACTTTCTTAACTCAGAAAAACTGTGGAAACTTTTGTGTGTGGTTACTGTTACTGAGTTTAATCTTAACCTGCCTTGATTTCACATGCATCTGTTTTTCTAAAAGAGTACCATATGAAAAGGGTTGTGTAGAACAAGTCAGATAAGTTTATTTGGCATGTCTACATATTAAGGTACCCCAGTTTAACTAAATTGTGAGTTAAGGTTTATAGGTTTGGGTGCAGAAAACCCATACTTCCCATTGTAGGAAATGCAGCAAACTGCCGCAGTTAAGTTATGTTCTTAGGTGTAATAAGAGAGGGAGGTTAGCGCTACACTTAAAGAAGGTGTAACAGAGCGTTCAGGGGGCTCTAAGCAAACCCTGTCCAGTATTTCTGAGTTACATGTGTATGAAGTTCTTCTTTTCCGTGGCTGGTGCCCCACGTCAGACGTTCCTCTAGCAGACTCAACAGCTTGCACCCAAGGGGAGCTAGGCTGCGAGGTAGGCAGTTTGAGAGACAGTGAGCCAGAAACAAGAAAGTGTGCTATTTATATTGCTGTTTATATTGCTGTCTGGCTTATCTGTTTATATGCTAAAGTGTATAAGCTGCTCAGCCTTGAGCTGGAACCCCAGCTGAGTATAGCTCTGGTAGCACAGGCTAATCAAACAATTCAATATTTTAGGAATACATAGTTTTCTTTAGGACTCCCTCATTTCTAGGGAATGCACCTTCTTCTGTGGTAACTAGTGAAAGCTGATGATGGTATACTGGTAGAAATAGTTTCTTGGGCCTAACAATGCCGCAGGTACTGCTTTTTTTAGAGGCATGGTCAGCAGTGCCAGCCAGACGTGCCTTGTCCCGAAGTGAGAATTTATGGGAGACCGGCTGTGACTCTGAGTGCACAACCTGTCCTGGTGTAAAGGCACACGTGTGGAGGGTGCTGAACGACTTGCCGAAGTCGTGATTTTCCCCCGCAGCCCTAAGACTCGTGAAGGGAAAGTTACTTGCCGCGTGTGGGAGAATGCAGGAGTGAGAGCACCGGCAAGTTAGTGAGCGAACGCTGAGCCCTTACAGGTGATCCATTACCCTGCAGCCATTACAATTTGTCATATATGCTTCACCTAGCATCAGCTGCAAGATGAAATGTTTTCAGCTCAGTTTATCGGTCTACCTGGATGTGTCAGGTCAACTTCCTTTTAACCCACTGTTCTGGTTCATGGGCTTTTGGAAAATATGGTAGAGCTGATCAGAGCTAGCAGTTGACTTTTTTTTTTATTATTATTATTTTGCTCACAGTGTGAAACACGGTTTCCTGTACACAGATACCGCTAACAATTTGACTTCCAGATTAATCCAGTTCAAAAATCCTGGCATATGCCTTCCTTCTGTTCCAAATTATAATTAAGAAAACCTATTATATTGCAAGAAGCAGCTTTCCTCCTTTGCAAATATGTTCACACACAAACACATATACAAATGTACATGTGCATGTAGACACACAAACACACCTACCTACACATGTGCATTCTAACGATCTAATCATCATGAAATAAACCCACTTTAAGTTATTTTAATTAGTTACTAGAATTTAAAAATATGCATTTTTCAGTCACAAAACTATGGCAAAACGGTATGCTGATGGTTTTTCTTTTTTCTTTTTTTTGTCTCTACAATTACAGGGAGGAATCAAGGTATATGCTACAGCAGCACTCAGATTAGAAAATTCTATTTGCAAGATTTCTGACAGTGTCCTGTACTTGGAGCAGATAGAACCTAAAGAGCTTAATTTCTGTTTTTACTGTCAGATGTAACTGGTTAAATTCCTATGCACATAGAGTAATTGTAACATGGAAATTATTGAATTTGAAGTTACATTGCCAGGCAGTTTGCACAAATTACATTGTCCTTCCACACAGAATGTCCTAAGATACTGCTGCTGGTGTATTGGTCATTGCTCAGTCCCGTGTTTTTTGAATCATCTTATTCCCAGAGTTTATTAATACTGACTATATATAGATTGAAGGGTACTTGTCTATATTTTTCATGCTGTCCACCATCCAGTATGCAACCAAAGTGGGATATTGCTATCAAGTGCAATTATCATGCGGCTTTGGAAACCTTACCATTCTTCTGTCCAATTGACTCCCTAAGAGGTTTTTTTAAAATTACAAATCTATAAAAATGTCATGCAGCTGACATTTTTTTTTTCTAATTTATCTTCTGCTTTGAAGGGAACGTGGTACTACTGGAAGTTTTAAATCTAATATCTTATTTTCTTATTTAGTCAGAAATAAAAGTTTATTTTCATTGAACCCTGAACACTTTATTTTTATTATTATTATTGTCTAGATTAATGGGTGTCTAATATCAAATGATTAAAGAAGGATTATAGGATCTGTTATGTTACCACGACACAGTGCTTGGATAGTAGTAAGTTACAAGCTTAATACAATGATAAACATTATCTCAAGTTATTTATGATCTTTCATAGTTACTCCTTTCTTTTTTTTTTTTTTTTTTTTTTTTGGCTACAGATTGCTAAACATATATACTCCATTTTTGGGGAAGCTGAAAGCACATAAATGATAGTTTTGCAGTTTTTCTTGTTACACCCCTTCTCCAAATTTCCTATCCATGGAAGCTCGGTGACCAAAAAGAGTTTTGCCATGGGGTCTTTACAGAATGGTATGGAGCACAGGAGAAAAATCGGAGTTTCACTGACACACCACTGTTTCTTTTTGCTCAGGCATGCAGTTTGATAAAAATGACTGTTGACTTGCATGCAATGCAGTTTGATAAAACCCACCATTTCAGTAAAAAAATAAAAATGATTAGAATCATGGGTGGAATCATGGATAGAGTAATGTTTTCATCTTAATTTTTAAATTGCAATTTCTGTGGCGTTTACTTCCAGCCTTTGTATTCTGTCCTGCAATGTAACAATTTCTCACCTGTGCTTGTTTTGCCTCATCCTCGAGTGCTTGGATGGGTATTTTTGAAACTTTCAGCCTAGCATGCCTGCTTTTCTTGTACACCTTATCTTAATGAGCTAATGCTGACATGGCTTTTGATGAGGCAAAGAATTCTGTAATTATAGAAGTCTGGCATATTTTGTCAAGAAAAGGTTGACCTGCTTGCCACAGGGGCCATAAAGATGTATTTGTCTGTCATCTCCAACATTTTTAGAGACATGTTAGAAGTTAGGCCTCTACCACACATGCAACCCAGTATCCCTCTAACGACGGTATGGGGAGAAGCTGAATGTGAACCAAATTCACTTGAATATAGGGATGTGAGGAAAAGAAGTTATCCCTAGGTGCACGTCAAAAGATAATGTAGTAGAAAGAACATCTAAATGACCTAAGGAGCTTGAGCAGTACACAAAACCCCTTGATGTGACTTGTCATGCCTGAAGGACTAAACTTACTGATAGGAGGGAGGAAATCCAACCTGGTAAGATCGATTGATATTCACTGAGTGGCTCTGCCTCTGTTTACAAGTGCCACATGTACACCTACCAGCTAAGGCTAGGCTGGGAATCCTAAATAAGGGAAGAAATTTATTTAAACTATGGCATGACCTATCATCACTATGATCACTGAAACAAAGTATTAACTGAAATGATGTAGCTTGAAAATAATGAAATGTGCTAGAAGATGATTTTATTAGACATTTTCACAGTTGGAGAGAACAAACCAAAACTGACTCTGAATCTGAAGAATAGGAGAGCATTTAAGTGTAATGTGAAGCCTGCCTCATCTTTATAAATGTAAGGAACTAAACATCCAGAGAACACTAAGTGATTAGCTTAAACGTGCATATTTATGATGGTCCTAGGAAGACTGTTTTATTGATAACTGATTACTTCTTTTCATATGTCTATTCAACAAACACTGTATGAAATTCCAAGAAGCTAGGGAATTCTTCTACTTAAATAAAATTATTAAGGTATTGTCTAAAATTTACTTAGAAATGGTTGCTTTGCTGTAAGAACTAAGCATACCAGCAAACACACTAACAAAATCATTTAAGGGTAAAATTATTTTTGTAAATTCAAAACAGCAAACCATGTAAACCAGCTGTTAGATATTAGGGAAAATGTCAGCACATTACTGTATTAATATAAAATGTTCTTCGTCTTTGTCTGTTAATCTTGGTAGGAAAATGTCAGCACAAACATCTTCACAGTATTTCTTTCATCAAGTCACACTTTTATAACTGCTGTCCTAGAATGGGAAGGGACATAAGCTCCTGCCTCTTTCCAGGGAAAAAAATTGCAAATTACCAAATGAGAGGAAACAGCTAATAGCCTGAATTGTCTGAAACAGACCTTTCTAGGCTTTTCGCTGTCTTCTGATTTCAGTGTTTTGAATTATTCATAATTTTCCTGTTTGACCTGTCTTGTTTCAAAGTAAAAGGCCAGCAGAAATGGAAAAGAAAAACAACTGGAAATATATAACCACTTTCTTTCAAGTCACAAAAGCATGTCCATAAATGAACTCATGTACTGAGTAAAATAATTTCAGAAGCAAAATGATATCTGCATCTGATCACAACTCTAAAATCTGAGAGAATTTCAGTGTTAAGAATTTTAAATAAGGTGGGTTTGATTTGCTATATAAATAATATTTGTCTATATCAACTTCCTTTCCCTTGTTGTTTATAATTCATTTCTTAAAATGATCCTCTGAGAATTTTCGGTTTAATTGCTCTCTCTAGCAAATGGTTTATATAGTTTGAAGTGACAGGTGGTTATAAGCTAATAAAACACATTCCCTAGACCACAGCTTTAAAAGCTCCATGCAAAATGAAGTAAACTGGCTTTATTTTGCATTTTGACAGTGTTTAATCCTTAGCGGGCAGTCTCCCACACCAACCAACCAGCCAACCAGAACTTTCCTAATGTCATACAGCTTGAAGAAAAATACCCAAGACTTTCAAGACTTCATTGAATTTTGTTAAATTCTTCCCTTTGCTATGGCTTTTTTTCCTGCATGGAAAGCAACACTAGGAAGTCCTTTTTAATTTCTTTATACAAAGAAGTTTGCATAGCAGGATTCTGTACAGAAAGATTGAATTGGTTCAAGTAAGCAATTTGGGAAGAGCTGGGAAGCATGACCAGGTTATTTTACTTAAGCACTAACACTCCCAAGTGACAACAGATTCTTAAATCAGTTCATCAGTTAAACCTGTGTCATCATTCACTGAGTTTATAAACTTAATGCAAGTTACATAAATTTCATTTTTTCTGAGCTTCAAAATTTCTATTAGATGAAAGACAGCTATGCATAGCTGTATAGTTTCTTGATAGATGGGTAGGTTAAAGAAGGTTAAGTAGATACGAGTGTAAAGTAAATAAAAGCCTCAATCAGGAGCATTCCTACTGCAGACAGACATTCTCGATGACTGTTTACTTTAGCATTAATTACTTTGTCAGAAGTTTCATCAAAACTGTGAAATTTGGACTCTTAGTTCAAGTGGATGGGAGGGCTACTTTTTATATTGTCAGAATTTTTTTCACTTTGTTGAGAAGAAGAATAAAAAGAAGGCTGGAAATTGAAGGTGTTATATCCCATCAGAGCACAGCTGCTATTAGAGGAGAAGAGATGTGAAAACAGACACGTCAAACATGTCTGAACAGACATCAAATACAATAAAAGACAGTATCTTGGACATTATGCCAGCCCTTTGTCATGTCACTTCTGGTTTTCCTGCAGGAGTTTGGTTTTTGAGCTGTGTCTGCTACTAACTTTACCAAAAAGGTCACTAATTTTGTAGATCCTATGAAACATACAGCATTTTGTAGCTGCAGCGTATTTCCTCATGAAGGTTTATGATAGCTTCCCATAAGTTTAATTTGGTTCTTTAATATCTTAAACACAAAAAGACAAAAGAAGCGCTTTGATTGGACTCAAAGGCAAAAAGAACAAACAAAACCGGAACAGGTGCTGCACAGTTACACATTGCTATTTGTGGTCTGTGTTGTCCTCTTCCATCATTTTTTTTTAGTGATGATCACATGGCTAGTGCCTGTATAAGGCATATATCATCCTTGTTGATCTCCGCAAAGAATTCTACTTAGAAAGCTGTTTTAATTTTATGTCTGGAAAAAAACATAAGTCTATTAAAAATCTAAACCCAGGTGATCCACTTTACTTTTACCATGACCTTTCACAGAATTTTTAGATAGTTGTGTATTGATATGCCATTGCTGATACAGCATTTTAGGGAAGTGGCAAGTTAGCACAGTAGAGACATTTTTACAAGTAAATTATTATTTTGCAAAATAATTAACAATTTTCTGCTTATATGTTTGTCTAAAGGAAATGTAGTATAAAAGGAACGGCAATGAAAAAATAACTTTAAAAATACTTGCTAGTTGTAATAATGATTTATAGCATAAATGTATCATATAACAGCCTATCTTTATGTATATTTTTATGGACACAACATTATGCATTAGATAAATAATTTAATGAATATGTAATAATTCAAATCTAATTGGTATAGGACTTCCATAAGAATCCTCTCTTTAAATATGCATATGCAGCTGTGTCACTGAGAACTTGGTTTCTTTGTATAGCTTTGAAAGGAGAAATTCCTCACTTCCATGCAGTCGTCTTTGGTAATAATGCTGAGATACTTGTGGAGAGTTAGGTGTCAAAAGAGACTTTAGATGAGGAATTAAAAAGCAAGAAGTGAAGGGTAACTACAGAGTGAAAGTCCAAGCAGTCTGGAGGCACTTCAGTATGAAATTGAAGTGTTGAAAACTTAGAAAAACAGTAGAATGTCTTTCTAAAAAGTGGTGCAAAGCAGGATGAGACAACTCCGGGAGTATTCACCTCAGAGCAGAATAAATATATAACACCATCGAAAAAAATCCAATTATGATCTCTGGAATAACGGATTGCTTTGACTGATAATTTGTTTTGCTTAAAACCCTTTTGTCTTCCAAACCTAGCTTTGAAACCATGTAATGAAAAGGGCTTTAAATAAGGATTAACAGAGCTAGAAGGGATAGCTGAAGAATGTCAATAACCAGGTGACAATAAGGAACAATAATGCAGACAAAACCCTATAACTGGGGAAAGGGAACAGGACTCTCCTTATTATGATAATATAAGGACATCAGAAGTAGTACGGCGGTCTGCAAAACATCCTGCTATAGGTATATTAATGCAAGAAATATGGGGAAGAAAGAAGGGCTGAGATTCTTACTAGGTGGTCAAGTTTATGACTTAATTGGTATAATAAAGACATGGTAAGATAATTCCTATGACTGGAATATTAATATGAAAGAGGAATAGCTTGTACAAGAAAGGCAGGTAATGAAAAGAAGGAGGAGTATTGCTTTGAAGATCAAGGATGCATGCGCTTGCCAAGACAGAAAATTAAAGGAGAGAAGCTTGCTGAAAATCTGAGTAGAGATGAACGGGGAAGAGAACAAAGGCGCTATCTGATTAGGATCTACGACAGTCCAAAATGTAAAGAAGTTCAGGTGGATAAGGCTTTCCATGAAGAGATGGCAAAATCATTCAGAGCGCAGAATTTGCTTTCAACGGGAATGGGAGAGTTGGGGAAATGATACAGGAGGTCAGAACTGATGCCAGCCAACATGGAGACATCGGATAATGTAAAGGTGAAAGGCCATCTTAATGTGAATAACCATAAACCAACCCTATACGCGAGCTGATAGGGGAAAGAGGTAAAATGGCATGCGGGGGAAAAAAAAAAAAAAGGCGAAAACAGGTTGTCAGGAAGACATATATAATCAGAGGGTTAGCAACTATTGGAGGTGAGTGTAAGAAAAGAAGATACAAAGTATAGCTAGCCTGTTCCTATGAGTACAAACAGAAGCTAACCAAAGGAAAGATGGACAGATGAGAAACTTGTGAACTGTGAGTTTTTCAGTGATCTCAGATGTATGGAAAAAGTGCGCAGGAAGCAAAAACTAGGTTAGCTTACTAAGAATAAGTTTGAAAACACAGAGCAAACACATAGGGACAAAAATCCCAAATGACAAGACACAAAATGAGGTGCAACTTACAAGAAATGGCATTGGTAATGAAGAAGAAGTGTATTTATAGTAAATGGGAAACTAAGAATATCATTGGTCAGCTTCTTTACGGAGAGGGAAATGTATTGACAAATGATGCTTAGAAGGCCAAATATTTTAATGGCTTATGGATCTTCATAAGACATTAAAATAATAAGCCACCATTTTCTATTAGCAAAATTGTTGCAGAAAAAAAGAAAAAGAAGCTGTCAATCCAGAACAAAGCAGGAATAAATGAGAGTACTTACCTAAGACAGATGTTTTCAACTCATTTGGGTCTGATAATCTTCAAATGAAATCACCAAAACCTAAGCAGATATTTTTGAGACTGGAAAATGCAAGTGATTCATTCCTTTTAAAAAAAAGAAAACTGAGAGCAGGAGGTACACATCAGTTACCTACATCTAATTCTTGTGGCAAAAAAAGGACATAAATAATCAAACTATCTGTAACGATCTGAAGGACAATAAGGACATAAATAGCAGCCAACATGGACTTGTAAAGAAGAAAGCTCTCTAACCCTACATATATATGTGTGTGTATGTATTTTTAATGAAAGGATGACAGACTTGTAGGTCAGGAATTCGGTGTGGGTTTTGACCTTTCTGAGAATTTTCACACTGTATTTTGTGACATACTCATAAACTACATAAGGAGAAATGGGACTTAATGAAAACTACTACAGTGTAGGTGCAAATCAGTTGGAAAATATACTCAGAGAGATTCTGTGTTTCATGGACTCAAGGGAAGTTTTGCAGGTATCTGTTCTGAATTCAGTGCAATCCAGTATTTTTATTACTGACCTGGATGGTGGAAGCTAGCATACTTAACCATACTTACAGCTAATACCACCTGGAGGGACAGAGTAATTTGAAGAACAGAATTAGAATTTAAAATTCTCTTGATAAATTAGAGCAAAATTCTTGAAACAATAGGATATAAAGATTACCTCAAAGAATTGTGCTTTAAGCCAAAGTGCAATTATGCAAATACAGGATGGTGGGGTGGGATAAGTTTCACAGAAAAAAATCTAAGTATTATAGTGGTCACATGCTGGAAATGAATCAATGATATTACGCTGGTGCAAAAAAAGACAAATATCCTTTTGGGATGCATTAATAGGAATGCAGCCGGCCAAAGAATTGACAGAATCCTTCTGGAGTACTTGCTAATAGTGAAGCCTCATCCTGAGTAGTTTCCATTTGAAGCATCCCACTTTCAAAAAATTGTGGATAAATTAGAGGGAGTCTAAAGGAGAGTGACAGGACTAATCAGAGATCTGAAAAAGGTAAACTGTAGAGAGAGATATAAAATAGAGAATATTGAAGGGATGGCATGAAAGCAGTCTTCAACATTTTGAAAAGCTGTTGCAAAGACCTGTTAACTTTCTGCAAGATGGTTAGTGTGGAAAGAATGAGCTTAAGTTGCAGCAAGAAGATTCAGGGATAAGAAAAGCTCTCTGTGACAATGGCAGTGAAGCATCTGCAAAGATTGGGCCCCTCTGGAAAATCCATCAGTAGAGGAAATTTTATTAAGAAGTTTGACAAATATTTCTTAGGAATGATATAGGAGTAGCTAACCCTGTCTTTGACAAGGTGAATGGATATGATGACTTCCTGACGTGCCTTCAAGGACTCTTTATTGTGATTCTCTAATGCAAAGAGAATTCCACACTCACTCTGCTCCTTATACATCAAAAGATTTGCAATAATAACAGAAAATCACATTAGATGATTTAGGCCCCCTGTCAGTGTTTCTGTGTCTCCACATTTCTAATCAGATCTATAACTAAATTTAAATATCCCAAATAAATGTGTAATTCCACCCAAAATGAGGTACCTGATGCTTAGGAATTTAGCCATTAAAAGTGGATTACCCCACAGGTGTGTATAGTTAATCCACATGTGCTTTTTTGTAAGTATGGTGTTAACTGAATCACTCTTTTTTTCACGTGCTTTTTTTCCACACCATTTGCCTAAAATCCATTTGAACTTTTAAATTTCTTTAACAGGAACTTTTTCATTACTTTGAAGAAAACAATAGTGTAGTTGATAGAATGATTTGTGCTTGAGAGACAGAAATTAAGAGCGATTGTGCAACTACTTTTCTTTGTTTTCATTTTAAGGACAAAAGGGAATCAAATGCCAGCATGAGGTAGTTATAAACATAGTGAAATTGTTCTACTAATCTTGCAATATGCTGTCAAGATAATAATAGCTCTGAGCATTTTCCGTTGATTTCTGAAGGAATTACTGACTTATTATCTAAAGGAACCTCCTTATAACTGGTTAAAAATGAAATGCAGGTTTGAAACATCCACTATTTCAATAAATGCTGTGAAAATTACCCTTTTATTTAAAAAGAAAGCAAGGAAAATGAGAAGTAGCGTGTCATGTGTGTGCCATCTTGAGCTACACAGATGTAAGGTGGATGCAAGGCTCCCCATGAACCACATAACTTTTTATGATGGCTTACTCTTGGAACTGTCCATGCAGAGACTTCTATTTCACAGCTCTATCTGAGGCTTCAAAATTTATGCTTTGTCCACATTGGATCAAACTGTCACATGCCTTCCCAAGACAGAACTGTGATAAAACAGTGCTCTTAGGAGCAAAACCAACAGTATTTCTTGGCTTAGGTTTCTCTCCTTCCTTCTCTATCATCAGAGAGCTCTGGAAGACAGAAACCATCCCACTAGAATGTATTGACTCAAAAAAACATTGATTAAACAGAGTATTCTGAGAAAAGTACATTTGGCAAAGACTTTATTTTTCAGTCTCTATAGTGCAAATTCAATCAGAGAGTAAGATAGGAATAAGGATAAAACCTGTCATCTAGATAGTAAATGTGTGATTTTTCTTGATGCATATCTTTAGGTGTGTGGGTTGGGGAGGTCCTTTTTTGCTTTGGGAAGGAATACATCTCTGGAGAAAATCTGCAGACAAATTCATTGCTTTAAAGTTGGCTTTAGGCTTCTTACCTTATGTCTCATTTTATATGGTAGTATGGCCTTCTATCCAAAATCTCAGTTTACCCATTTTACTTACATGATACAACACTTAAATGCTGAATGGAAGAGTAGCTGCCTTAATAGGTAGTGTCATATCTGTAATAAGAACTGTAATCTTATTAAAATATTGAAATACTACATTAATTTTCAGAAGACTGACTACCTCCAAAAATCATGTTTTAGCTACTGTGCTTGCTCTTCATCAGTTTAAGTAGTTTATTGGAAAATATTATAACGCTTCCTATTATAGGCATAATCTGACCTATTATTTCTGGTATCATGCTTGCTGTGATCCTGATGCATTGTCGCCCAGTTTAAATGGGATGTTTAGAGCATTTGGTAATTTTTACTGCTTCTGAAAGGGCACTTTTTGCCCCAGTTCTGCTTTGGAAAATTTCACTCCTTAACCACAATAGGTTAAAATACTCTGTTCTGAGGAGTGGGAGTTTGAGCCCTCTCAGACTATCACCAGTTGCTCATCCAGCTATGTTCAGTAAGAAAATACGGATTCAATTATCCGCACTCAAGGGAAAATTTAGATGCCTATGTCAAACAGAGGCTTTGAGCTATAAAACCCAGTTTCTAGAGGCGTGCAGCTCGGGACCATGTGTAATTGCCTGGCTCTGGGCAGTGAGCAGCATTCCTCTCATCGCCGTTTCCAGATCACCTTGTTATGTGGCATCTTAAGGCTCGAGACACACATAACATGCTGTGGGGGAAACGGAGAGGTGGCCACGTGTGGAAAGGTCACACCACAGGTATTACCGGTCACGCAGCACCGTGTGTATGCACAGCACCGTATCACGGGCTTTCCAGAGGTGCTGTGCAACATTTAATGGAGGAGCACTGGTGATCTTAGGTGGAATGCATCAGCCAAAGGACATGCGGTGAAAGGGCTGCAGCACCAAACCCTGCTGCAGGAGCCCTCGGCTCAGCAAGTCACTACTATGTGAGTGGTCGGTGCACGGAAGCACCTACACGTGGGTGTCCACAAGGCAGTTGTCTAAAGCAGGACTTTTGACCTCAGTACATGGGACGCATCAAGTCTGTGCTTCCTATTAGCTGGCGTTACCTCCTGCCTACTCACCATGCAATACGAGAAACCTCAGTCTTAGATGCCCGTCTCTTATTTATTGTGGATGGACAGTAGGCTTCTAGCTTGGGTTGCTGAATTTCATGAATTGGACATTGAACAGGTAGGCGTCCTTTGTCTTTTCTCCACAATGAGTTTTGGCATGATGATATTATATTCCAATCCTTAAATTTTACACAAGGGTATCTGGTTATACTTATACACTTTTAAATTTAAAAGTGATCTGAAATACCTTGGATCTGGATACCTGAAGTAGTCCAGGAAGTACTTCTTAAGGACTTGAAAAGATTTTTACTTTTTTTAGACAGCAAGGAGAAAACTATTTCTTATACATTATTTCCGATGTATCTGAAAAGTGTATCACATACATATTTACCATGGAATTTACCATGCCATGAGAAAAGCAGCACTGTATATGCCCTCATACTTATTAGAATGAATATTCTTTTGTCAGAATTGGTACAAGAAAAATATTTTTATTTTATTTCTCAGGATCATCTGGATACTGCTGGAGACTTTTGAAAAGAATAACAAAAAACAGTTGGCTAGCAAATTGGAGCAAGTAGGTCATGATTTGTGTCAATATTGGTTCTTCATATCCTGCACGGTCATGTTCTACTGTCCTTTGGGTGTTACGGTTTCATTCTGCAATTTTCACCAATGATGGTCATTATTTAAATGAGACAAATAGGCTATTGTCAGGGACCATGATCCCGGCGACATTATTATTCTGACCTAACGTAGATATCATGACCTGTCTTGGAACTCTTACAGTAAATGAAAAGGTTCAGGCAGTCAAGGTGACAACAGACCTGTCCATAAATCAAGCCTTCAGACATCGTGATAAGTTTTATTAAAGAGCAAATGGATTTCTTGACATTATGACTTGTATACAAGAGTCAGTAAATGTAAATGTAGCCATTTTTTTAAAAAAGATGAAACAGATGAGGTTGTGAGACTGGTGGAAAATACTGCTATGCCTTTTATTTTCACTTTTTTATGTTGACTGTAGGACTTCTGAAATACCAGAGATGGATGACATACACAGAAGCCCACTTATTCTGAAAGACAGCAGGAACCTAAGATGATGAACATAGCCGCTGGTACAGATCAGTGGCTTAATTAACTCAATACTCTAACCATTTTTATTTGACATAAGGCTACATGCAATTATTTCATGCTTCAGAAAGGTTCCATTATATCTGGGTATGTAACTTAATATGAATTCTTAGGAAAGCTTTAAGGAAATTTACTCTTAGTGCTTTTTCTTTAAAGCAGCTGATGTAAAATCAGATAGTCCAACAGTAGGAAAGGATGGGTTACGGGAGCTAAGATGCTGTTTTACATATACCTGTAGCTTTTTACATCCTCACTGTACAGGTTCAAATTTTGCACACCCATAACATACAGAATTATATGTGCATAATAAAACATTACATATCAGAAAACAGTGTCAGAAAACTTTTTTCTAAATAATTTGATATTAAAATATATGAGAAGTGAAAAAGGCACAGTTTATGTACAAGATACTTTTCAGTTTAAAAACAGCTATAAGAAATATAGCAAAAGTGCTAAAAAGTCACATTGGATAGTCAAGTACAACATATTTATTTTTAAATATTACAAGACAAATATGTGCATTTAAGAATAAAATCTGATCTAGAGAAGATAATTTCCTTGATCACCAAATTAATGATTTTTTTTCTGGTTTTACGCATAGCAAGTATTAAGTGAATCTGAATCCACATGGTGTATTAAATATTGAAAAGTCACTTTCTAAATCTTCACCTTTACTGTAACAGTTATGTTTCCTGCCACTAGGACATAGCACTAGGATTTTGATAAGTATGGGCCAGTTCTGCCTTCTTGTCTTTCACAGTGACTGCCCTTTCTACTTTGTTTGTGTACTATTGGTTTGATGACCAAAAGTCAGTGTTTATATTGAAAGGTGTCTTTAAAGGAATAACTGCTCAAGGACTATCTAAGGCAATAAACTAAAGTTAAAGAACAGGTGATGATTAGTGTAAGACAATACGATATGAAAAATAAAAGGGCAACACGTGAAATAGAGTAGCACCTCCCATAAAAGACAACCTCCTCCTTAACGTTATTTATCCTAACATCCTTTTGTCACAGTTCTGAAGTGAAAACTGCCACCCATTTTGTGTGTTAAAATTTCAGTTGGTTACTGAAGATTGCACAGCAAATGCCCTGTTGTCACTTTGCCACAGCCAGACTAAAACAAATGACTGGAATGAGTCCCAAACCATGAGCTCTAGAACCATTTATCCATCCACAGTGACAAAAGCCTGAGTTAAACTTCATCCTGTCTTGTCCTCCACTTTACACATTTGAACTTGGTGCTGCTAAGGCATCTGAAGTGGGAATGATGAATGTCAGGATTTTATTTTTTTTAATTTTAAAATACCTTTTAGTCATTTCCTCCTCATTTTTGTTAAAGATTGTACTCCAAAGTAGCAAAAAGCATGCAGAAATTCTCTGCGGCTCACATCCATGAGGCTGAAGTCCCTTATTGCCTCACCCCCACTCTGCTACCCCCCAAAAAAAATCTTTGAGTTGTCCATGCTGACTGTGGGGGCACTACTGACCCTGGCTCATCCTGGAATGGTGCCTGGGCATTTTCTGAGAGAAAGCTATCTATCTGATCTGTGTCAAAACCATAGCAAAAAACATGCTGAGAATCAAATACTTGGACTACGTCAGGATAATGTTCAAGCCCATACCTTTGCCCGGTTTGATTTATTAATGTGAATGCAGCTGCCAATGTGTAGATACATTGCCCCTTTCTTCCTTTCACATTTTATCTTCCAGGAAAGCAAGTTAATTTTTTTCCAAAGTCTTATACTGTTCAGCTGTGTTTTTCTGCGTTCTATCTATCATTTGCCTCATAGTTGACCATCTCCCAGCATTGCCAACTTTATTTCCACCAGCACACATTTCAAGTGACTCTTGCCACAGTGCAGTCTTTTGAAGGGTCAGCTGCATGGAACCAAAGGAAAATCAGTTTTCTCCTTATTCACTGTTATGATAGGGAGCGGCAACCAGTTGCTCAAGCCATCCTTGCTCTTCCTTCAGTCTTGTCTTTCCAGAAATGCTAAGTCAGAGCATTGCTGTTGAGAATACTTGAGATTTTTTTTTTTTAGCTTTGTAACTTTTGCCAGCCAAAGCAATATGAAGAGCTACAATGCCTTCCATGGTGCGGTATAAACCTGCACCAAAAATTTATCAGGAAAAAATAGTCACCTTCACCACTGTAGTGTGAACCAAAGACACAGATTGTTTCATTGGGAGGCAAGAAAAAGAAAAGCTTCATTAAAATCTACTGATGTTTCTATATCTGTGTATTAAAGTGCAATTTGCCTTATGAATTCCATCTGAATCTTGTTTATGTCAAGCATCTCCCATTTGTCATCAAATACAAATGATTTTACAGTACTGGAAGTATGACATAAGTCTATAATCCAACGAATGCGATCTCTTGTCAACATCATCAGTGCACTGTGCACTCCACACCTGAGCAGCGTTCACAGCACTTTTCACTCCATATTTAGTAACAAGGATTTCCCTTTCTAGAATTTCACCTCCTTTTTCTTTGTTCCAACATTTTTGTTAGAGTTCCTAAGTATTTTCTTTCCCTTTGTCCAGTCCAGCCCGTGTCAGGACCTAATGTAAACATGCATAAATGTGTAGTCATGAGTATGAAACAGATTTTGTTCCTGTGGAGTAATCTTGCCTTTTCTGCTCAAACAGGATAGGAGAATCCACACAGTGACATAAAAGAACTATCCCATTATTTCTTTTGTGATGTGCTCTATACCACTAGAGTAAATCTGCAGTTGAAATCTTCTCTGACCGAAATTCTGATAGATTTTGTAGTCTGAAAGGTTCTTGGAGAAAAAGTTTGCAAAAGCTGCAAAGTTCCTGACACAGCCATAATTTAAAGACTTTTAAATGCTGAATATAGTCAAACTCAAACGGGAGCTGATTTTAAAATTGTTGATGATGAAAACACTGATACTTTTGAAAGGAACTGACTGAGAGCTACATAGGTGTGAAACGGAAAATGGACGTATTCCAGCTTCTAGAACTCATCGTTGCTGTGCAGCGACCTCTCTGCTACAAGTAGCTTCATCTAGAAGTTTGTATCCCAGCAAAATTAGAAATGGAAAAGAAACTTCTCAAAAAATTTAAGAAACGGAAACAATTGATAACTGGGGAGGGTAAGATTGCATCCCAGAAAGAAAAAAAGTGGTGGCTTTTATTTAGGTTAGGTGTCTACAACCAGAATGCAAGGGGAAATGCCTGGCCTTGGTTCTAGAAATTGTTTCTGAGTTTGCGAATGCTTTTTTAGAGCCGAAGCCAGTGTGATAAAGTGCTGTTCTTTCACCAGAAAGAATGTTTGCTTACTATTTCATCATCCCCTGGAGGCACAGAGAAAGAAAATAAGCACATCAGTTGTCATTATGACAGGATAAAAATGGAGCCATCATATTTCAATAACACAATGCAATGAGCAGCCCCATCGAGTGATGAATTATGGACTCTCTCTTTCACACTCAACTATAAGTTAATATTATCTCCCCAGGATAATTAGAGTGAAGTTCAATTACTGACCCTGAATTACCGTGTGGGCCACTCCATGGGTTCTGACACAGCGTTTTACACATTTATCTTTTCACCTAATGCGCTAAATCTGCATTGCTCTGGTGATTAATCATACTGGGTCCCATCTAGCTCACACTATTCTTCTTGTATGGATTGGCTGGTCCCTGGAGTCCCCTTGAGCACAATGTGAGAAGGTCTATTATGCTGTGTTTTTCTACCAATTTATGTTCTTCCTTGTGTTTTGAGATTGTGGTCACTTCTGATGTTTGCCCCAAAAAAGCTGATCATAAAAATAGAAACACTTTCAGATAGGGAATTATCCACCTCCTTACCAACAAGGAGACAGATAACTCAGTCAGTGCTGTAAAACATACCTATAAAACTCCAAGTGAAACAGATAGGTCCTTTTATTTCCATGTGTAAAGATGAAAGAAGAGAAATTCACAATATGGCTCTGGAAGCACTAATCAATTTCCTGCAAGCTGTGTTATTTCTTTCCCTCATGAAGAACAAACCCCACTCCTGATCTACTCACTCAGAATAAGTCCCTTCCTAATTTTTCCTGGGTCTTTTTAGGGCTGTATATGAGTAGCCTCAACTATCTCTAACTAAAAAAAGAAAAAAAAGTTTTTGTTTAGAACGCAAATGGGATAAACAAACCTCTAGATTCAGAACCCTTAGCAGAGCTTATCACAACCGTGTTTTCATCAAACCAGTGTCTTGCTAAATGTACACTGGCGATTTGAGAAAGCTAGATAATTCCACTTCACTTAAGGAAAATCCTGGTTTACTCCATGAGCAGCCTCAGTGAAATGAAGGAGAAGGGATTATAAAAGAGTCAGAGGATCTGGATAATCAGCTACCTAAGGGATAGAGATTGAGGTCATATGCTGGGAGAAAGAAAAGAGAATGAGACCCTCTTTTATATCACCATTCATAATTCTTAAATCTCAGGTTGCAGGGCATAGGAGTAAGTTGTCATTCCCCTACCCACAGGCCAGGGAAATGGGGAGCAAGGAGAAACGAAAGGCAGAGAACAGTGTGGGCAAGTGGCAACACAACTCACAGACCAAGACATCATGAGCGGCAAATTTAGGCTACAGCAAAAAGCTGCGCTTCAAAACAGAACAGAAGCAGGAAAAGAGCTAGACCTCATGAATATATCTGATTCCCACCTCTTCCCTGGGTATAACATCCCTGGGTATAACCTCCCTGGGTTAGATACCAACAACATGATGTCAGTGAATAACTACGTTTGCTCTTAGCAAGCAATTTCATGTTAAATTATAGCCAAATTTGTTACAGGGGTTAAAACCTTGGCTCAGAAGTAGTTTTTAAACCTCCCCAAATTTTTGGATTTGAACAAGTTCAGATCAAATTTTATAGGTGTTTATGTTTTCTGAACTGATCCCTCCTTTTCTAAATTTGTCTCTCTGGGTCACAATTTCTAAAAATATAATTTATGTTAAAAAGCACTCACTACTACTAAAGTGCTTCTACACACAAAGGAAGAAAAATAATAAATCTAATGTCTGACAAACGACAAGTAAGAGAAGAGCAGAAGAAACAAGGATGGTAATATCCAGTCTCCAGGAAAAGGATGGAAAGCAGCTAGAACAGAATAAAACTAAAGAGTGAATTAAGCACTCATTTAGCCTTGCTGCTGTGTCTGAATTGTACTGTTTCTTTGACCAATTTGAACTCCCTCATTAAATCCTTAAAATACCTTACATACAAAAGTATCAGAAATTAGAGCTAACATGGTGACTAGTCATAAGTTTATAATAGAACCAGTACAATTGTGTACTGATATATTACACCTGCTGAAACTTAGTGAGTTTTCCAAATTGGTGTGATAGAACTTGCTGGCATGCTCTGAATTTCACATTGATTTATTTTGCATTTATTCGTCCTTCAGGGTCAAAGCAAAGTTATGGGCCCTGTGACCATAAAACTGTAATCAAAGCAGCCATAAAGGTGGTGTGGATGAAGGAATATGGTTTTCATGTGAGCATAATAACAGGCTGGTATGTGGCAGGCTTTTCAGGGGAGGCCAGATATCTTCAATCCTCATCAGTAGTCATTTTTTAATTACTCTTGCAGCACAAACCAGTTGGAAACCTCATTTCTACAGCATGCTGGATATCTCTCATGGGATTTGCAGTACTTGTACTAAAGCTCTGCACTTTGCCTTTTCCCAGGTTATATATATATGTATTAACAAAACCCAACACCTTCCCTTCCCTATCCTATCCTCTCCACCGGCGAGGAGTTGGCGTTGTGATGCAGACGGGGCTTTAGTGATTCTCAGGTGGCCTCAGAGACCTGAGTATAGAGAAGTGGCTCAAATCCGACATTCCCCCAGTCCTTGCTCGGTGCCAAGGGCAGGTCAGAAAGGCAAAAGAAACTCTATCTGACAAAATGCAAACATCAGCCTCTTTCCACCTTCATGCTGTAATACAAGAGCCTGTCTTCCTAATCACCTGGAGAAGCATAACCAGAGTAATGTAACTATTCTAGTTGGACTTTTTGGATGAGACCAGTCCTTTCTTCAGGTGGGACAGGGAATGTTTTCCAGAAGTCTCATAAGGATCTGTACTTTTACTCAGTCTGTATATCTCTGCCTTTCCTAAACTGTGCACTGGAAAAGCCTGGGGTTGTCATTTTTTTTTTCCAACTACAAATAGCACTCTAAGCACAGATCAGTCTAGATGATGTGCTTTAGCACAGCTACAACTATAAATGATAATTTTTTCATCATTTGATATGTAGCAGAGATTTCAGCAGATAAACCTTTTGGACTTGAATATGCTTTGATTTCCTGATGTCATGAGCCTCACTGTTGATTTTTTTTTTTTTGAAACATAAATATATACTTGAGAAAGTTAACCTTTTTTCCCCTGTTCTCCCTGCTTTTTCACTTTTCTGTCCATTCAGGCCCGCCCTCATTACTCTTTTAAACATACCACTGCCTTGAAAAGCAGACCAGGATTAGGCCTTAACTGTCAACAAGTCGAACTGATCAAGAGCTACATCGTTAATTTCAACAGCCAGAAAAAATGTGGCAAAGACCGTCTTCCAACCGAGCCAAGCCTACAGAGCTCTGTGTTGGCTCACCTGACAACATTGCTACTATTTTAGTATTTACTATTTTAGACCATAGAGGTACTGGCTTGAGTCAGGCAACCGTGATGTGAGGAGTAACACTGCAAACCCAGGCACAGGATGAGAGAGATTGCTAATTGGGTAAGTCTGGCTACCATCTGGCAGTCATAGCCTCTACCTAAACTCTCCAGATGCAGCTCTGAGCAGCTGTAAATAAAGTCTTTCAGCAGTCAAAGGTAATTTATATTAGATATTTTATTCTGTTAGTTAAAGTCCAGAGAATGTTGTGTGTCTGATAACCTTCTGTGAGCCAGAAGGAAGAATATGGGGAGGAGGCAGAAGATG
Organism: Haliaeetus leucocephalus; assembly: GCF_000737465.1. Lineage (NCBI taxonomy): Eukaryota > Metazoa > Chordata > Aves > Accipitriformes > Accipitridae > Haliaeetus > Haliaeetus leucocephalus. The sequence continues at coordinate 1,363,961 of NW_010973351.1, forward strand.
GCAGTTAAACCTATACTGCAGTTGTTTTCAAGACACTTGAATCACTATGCCAACAGTTCAGTCACATTTTCAACACGCACTTGTGAAAGCAGCTGTTGAACTTTGTCCAGCATGTGTTAGCATCTGAAAAACATACACAGTTTGTGTTGTCCTCCATGAGGCTGATATTGTCTATTAAAGAAAGACTGAAAAACCAGGGTGCGAGTTCTGTCGTAATGTTACTGATAATATTATGAAATGTAGCAGTAGACCGATCCCTTTCTAATGCTCTAATTGAGTCTTAATTTTCTTCTATTATCTGCCTTACCATTTTCCCATATTTTTATATTCTTCTTGCAATTTCATGGGGTTTTTTTACACTGTACAGTAATCTTACTCTCCATCTTGCTCTTCTTATTCTTCCTTCTGGAAATCCTCTCCCTGAGTTTTCTTTGTCTCTGCCCTTTCTTTTTATTATTCTTTTTCTTTCTCCTTTTTTCTGTGCCCAATTTTTATCAGCTTCTTTTTCCTCTGCTCAGTGCTGCATGACTATAAAAAATCTCCTGCCATCAAAAGGCAGCAATTGTTCTGCCACTTTATCTTTAAAACCAAACAAGCACACTCTGAAAGTGCCCCAGTATCCACTTAAAACTGCAGTGCCCACAAGCAAGCCACAAACAAGTGTGCCTCCTGGAAGTCACAGTTCCCAAAGACTTTCTTACTCAGGTAGGCCTCCATTGATATATTCATTTTTTTTCCCTGTTCTTCCTTTTTCTGTCACTTTATCACTATAGGTACACACCCTGGAGAATGGGCATACATACATGCACAAACTTGCATGATGAGAGTGGGAGGCTTCCTTTTTTTTTCATAGTTTTTTTCCCCTACTGTTCTCTCTGTGAAGGTAAAGAAATGAAAGCAACTCATCCAGAGCTGAGTATGATGACATTGTGAGGGTGCAAATCTTCTATGATTTTCTACCTGGTATAGGCCTATGTCCACCAAAATCCATGTCTACCTTTCTGCTCTTCATTTACTTCAGACTTCACTCGTGTCTGTCCAGCTCTTAAGTACGTATGGGTTGTATTCTGTCCTAAATCTCTAAAGCAGGTGTTACTCTGTTGATTTTACTAAAAGAGCAAACTCCTTCCCTGTCAATAAGAAGAACAGCATGTGCTATAGCTTTTTAACTGAGCTCAAATTCTATCTCATAAATGGTCCCAAGGGTTTCTTTCAGTTCCATTCAGGGCCTCTTGCTCAGCACATTTCCTCTCTGAATCGATAATATAATACCTGGGCTGGATAACAAAAAGTGGAAAGCCACCTTTTTCCCCACCCCCCCCTCAGACTTTGAGTATAACCAGACACACTGATTAGATCTGTTTTACAAAACTCCATGTTACAACCAAATTAGGCTTTTGATACAATACCTGTCCTAATGAACCAGTTTGTATAAGTATCAGGTTTGCACTTGTATTTCTCTGTAAAGAAAAAATTTCTGCCTGAAACAATTCTGGTTTATTTTAGAAAAAAATTGAAGGAATTGAAAAAAAATATATGCCCAGAACCAACATAAGTGATTGTGCAGATAAAGTGTGTTACCCCACAAGAAGATTTGCAAATAGCAATATTTTGTGGATGCAGAGTGCTCTACAGACTGTTCTGAAATCTGATGAACAAGGGAAGGAATGCTCTGGCCTGAATCGTTTCTTATGTCCTTTAGATGGTAACCACATCTTTTGGTAGAAAGAGGAATGTGTTTTCCTCAACAGCAGGTACCACAACTCTAGCTAGTCCTCTCCTAGATGCTGCTGCTAAAGATGTTCTGGTCCCATTTAGTCAGATTGGTGTAATGAGACCATGTTGACATACATGTCAAATCCTAATTTTGCAGTTAAGTCCCTTTCTCATACACAACTCGTACATCAACAACAACAACAAAAAAAACCCCCTCAATTATTTGCTGTCTTTTTCCAATATTGTAAAAATGCAGCTTTGTGTGCCAGTACTTCCTAATGCACAAGAGCTAAAAGGGTATTTTTTTGACATTCCTGTTTTCTCACATGTTAGCTTTGTTACCAGAGGGGCATTTATATTCCTCCTTTGGATGATACTCCCTGGCACTTCTTCAGTGAAATGTAAATAGTGAGACGTCTAATTCTTTAGAATCTTCTAAAACATTCAGGACATCTTCAGAAAGTCATTGTAATAAAAGACTAGTTAAGAACTAAGAATGCACCTACACTATCCATTTCTTCCTCAAACAATGGATACAAGAGTTTGTCAGCTATTCAGATTTTCTTTTTTTTTTTTTGGTTCAGCTCCGAAGCTGTCTCAGGCTGGAATCAATACTACAGCTATTTCAGGAACACATTTTTTAAGGAACATTTATGTCATCATTGATTCTCTTGATTCTTTATAACCAAGAACCAGCCAAAGCATACTTGCTTACAATACTGTGTATTTATTGGTATCTGTAGTACAGTATGTTTTATAGGGTTGGTTAATCCAGGAGAAAGGTTAGCCTAAATTGACAAGACTGAAAGAAGTATTGGAAAGAAGATCAGGTCCTATGGGATTTCTAAATATTTATTAATGATTGATTGATCCTATGTAGAGTACAATCTAATGGACTTAGATGAGTTAATTTATTCTTCAGTTTTCCTCAGGCTCTTCTTGGGTAGTTCAAAACCTCTGCTAGTTTACGCTAAAACATATGTTGCAGAAATTCAGGGTCTGCACTGTTTGCTTAGAATCTGCTTCATTTTCTTGCAGTTGAAAAGTCTGAACCCCGAATTGATGAACATTGTGGGATATGAGTTCTGTGTTTCCTTTGAAAATAAATACCACAAAGCATACCATTTACCATCAATTATGATATGGTAAAGATTGTCCATGAGATTAACCTAAACAATCAAGTCGTCCTTTGATATTATTTCAGTAGCTGACTGGCATTGTCACATTTCAGAAAATTGAATTCAGCTTTATGAAACATATGTTTAAAAGTTGTACCCTTTCAATAATTATGCTATAACATCCCTATTTTATGCAAAGCTAACTAGATATTGTCATATTAAAATAGCAAATCCAATTCATTGCTTATGAAACACATGTTTAAAAAAATAAAAGGCACACTTTAATTATTTCAAGAGTGTTCAGACTGGCTCACCAGCCTACTGAATATTGCATTTGTTTAAAACTCAATCATGCAAAATGAAGACTCGATTTGAAAAATTTTAATAAAGATAACCAGACTATCATTATATCATTTGAATGCTAATCGGTGCTTTCATTCAGTGGAGGGAGCAGCGATAGTGTCAACTTTGCTGGAGGCTCTTTATTTCGCAATAAAAACATTTACATTCTAATGATTTTATTAAAGCATAGTAGCTGTCAGCATCCCCAGATGACTCCCTGGCAAACTGTATCAGTTATCAACTCATATTGCCTTTATCAAAACCACCCAGTGGTGAGTCTAGGCCTGCCACAATGAGATGTCTATTGCTCGGAGAGCTGGTATTTAATCATTTCTTCTACAGTATTGTTCTGCTTACAGTGCATAAATAAGTGCTTCAAATAACCCCAGAGTGCTACTGACAATGAAACAAAGTATCAGTCCTATTTATCTTTCCCACATTCTTCAGAAACCTTCTTCTCCACTTCTTTTTTTCCCCTTTTTTATTATTTTGTTGTTGTTGCAGGCACTTTTTTATTCTCTCTAACCTATCATCATTCAACAGCTCTGAATTTCTTCATGATGAGCAGTAGGACTCACAGATAGAGTCAAGGAAGGTGATATTTCTTGTGCTAGGAAGTGATATAATGAATACTGGAAACAACTGGATTAGAAGTGATAGGTGGACTCTGAAGCAATGTTGACCTTAACAGAAAAACCTAGGGGGAAGGAAAAAAAAACCCACAAACCCCAAGGATGCCATTTTATATCTCAAAACAGAAAGAATGTTCCTTATGTAGAGAAAGAAGGGGGGGAAAAAGGTTGAGGGTGGTGAGCACAAGGTTGTAAACCTCCTGGGCAGACCTTGTCAACTTTCTGCTAAGGGACACTAAATATAAACAGATGCATGCCATACATTGTCAGATATTTCTTTTCCTGACTAAGCAATGCTGATCTAAGGACAGCTCTCTTAATGGTGGTAAAAGTGTGTCAGCCCTCAGCACATACACACGTCTGTTTTGAAAAGAAATTCTTTCTCTGGCTTTTATTCGCTTTGTTTTTCACTCAGAAAACCAGCAGAGATAATAGTGCTCTGAGGACTCCTTTTTCAGCTGAGCCAACTAAAAACATCTTGATCTCACTGTGTAAAATGTGTCTTAATTTGGTGGTAGTGAAGATCTGTCCTTGGATTGTAGCTGAGTAACTGCTTGGAATGATTTTTAAAACCTTCAGTAGAGATTAGCTGTAAATGTTTGTTTTGTTTTGGTGTTAGCCCGGCTCGCTCTGACAGATGGCAGAGTGACAGTGTGCTAGGTGGGGGCTTTTGAGTTCAGTGTCCTAACATTTGACTTTCTGCTTAAACTGCTGAACATCAGTTCTGATCCACTGGGATATTTTCCTTGCAGAAATGTCATCACATCCTTTTGGTTTATGGCAGCTGTCCATCTACCCAGTCGTATTATTATCCATTCTCCAGGAAAGTGTTTAGTATCAACATCAGAATGCACCATGCAAATCAATAACATATTGTTGTAATTTCTCAGGCTGGAAAATCAAATACCGTTTGCAGTATTTGGCTAAAACAGCATAAATACACAAAGTCTATTGCTCGGCTGGTCTACTGGTAACATACCCGGTTTAAATCTAGATCCAGATTTTGTTTCTGACTCTGCTTCTGATTTGTTCTGCAGCCTTGGGCGAGTCACGTTGCCTCCATCTGTAAAAGCAGATGATAACTGATCAAAGGCACCATCTTTGACTGGTGTGTGTATTCGCAGCCTAAACTGAGGACAGATTTTGAAAAGACACATGGAGACAGAGGGGCAAAGAAAGTCAGCATTGCCGATGCCCGAACGAGGAACGGATACGACATCTAGACTTGATCACGAGTGTGTTTGGGAGCATTATCCAGGCTGGGAATACGTTGTGCCAGAAGGAAGCGTGATTTTGGCCTCCATTCCTGTTCCTTCCAACCTCACTCCTCTTCCATATCCTCTTGGCAGGTTTTAAAGACCTGAAGAGGATTTTCAAACTTTGAAATGTTCTGCTTCTCCTCCTAATGTTTTCCTATTTTAATACTGCTGAAAGTTACCTTTTTTCCTTAATCTAAAAAAGCACCATTCATGTCAACAAACATAGACTTGCATTCAGTGAAGAGAGAAAAACAATTGGCTCCTTTTAAATGTACTTCACATTTCTCCCATCTGATCTTGGTACAAGGCTCAGGGCTTCTATTTGACCCTGTCCTGCTCACTTTATACTGAAGCGCTATTGACCTGACCTCTTTGATACATCAATGTTGACAAACACGCAGTCTGACAAACAAGGTCCTGATACAGAGTCTTTCAGACATAGCAGCGGTACTTTAAACACCCTTCAAGCTGCTATTCAGATGAAGATGCTGCCAGAACATGTTTAATTTTTTTTCTAAGGTGGAGAGCATACCACCATTTTAGAAATAAATCCTCCCGAAATAGAATTGAAATTTTATCAAAATGCATTTATTATTGTTTTGCCAGGTACAGCTTCGAAACATTATTTCAGCTGTAGCTTTACACAGTAGCGCATTTATCAGTATTGAACATAAGTGGTTTTATAATGTTGGATGAAAGATATTGTAGAGTTGACTGAGGATGCACTAGCAAGGTAAACACCATTTTTATACAAATATAATTCCTTTTATTAATTATTTTTTTGCATTAAAATTCCCATTACTTATTTTCAGTACATACATGCATTTCTTTCGACAGAAGAAAAAGCCATACGTAATCCAGCTATTTGTTAGTTTCACAGGCTAGAAAAACTGCTGATTTCAGTTATTTAAAACAAAGGGATTAAAACAATGGGATCACTCAAAGGTGCTCTGCAATTTAGTTTTCCTATGTAGATGTTCTTTGTTGAGAAACTTATGTTTTGTGTTATGTATTTTAAAAAAATGAGATTTGTGAAATTATCTGTGAAAAGAACATGCCTGGGATAAGTATTTCCTTCACCAATTTAAGTGTGCATAAACTTATCTAAATAGTAATCTTTCTCTTCTAAATTTATGATTTTAACATCTGGACCAAAGTTGCTGCAGGTTGTGCTCCAGTGGATTTCTTAGTAGAGTACTTTCAAGGCAGATGTAAAATGCAGCAATCTGTTATTACTCAATAAAGCTCAAACAAACAAGAATTGATAGGTATGTATGTTAATTGTATAGAAACCATGCCAAGAGAATTTTGAGTTTGGCAGAGTGTGCTACTCTTCCACTAATAGCTAGGACGGTCCAAAAGAATTGCGTTCTAAAATGGACCATGCTTCATCAGCAAGCTACAGACTTCAGAAGAGGTGATAGGATCTGAGCTCTTGCTGTGAAACACGCTGAATAATTGTTCCTCATTTCTTTCTCTGACATACATTTATGGAGCAGAAAAGCTCTAAGAGGTCTTTCACAATCTTTGCATTACTGACAAAATTCTTTCCTTTGTGCAGTGGATGCAAGGATGGAAGAAATTCCAGGAACTGTATTTTCCTTTTGGGGGTAAATCTTGAAACACTCAAGAAAACACAGGTTTCTCTGAGGAATAGCAGCCTGTGGCAGACAAGGCTGATAAGACTGATCTCTCACCTCCCTTCTACTTTCGTTGGAAGAACACGCTGTGATCAGACAGATCCTTAAGATCACAGAATCATAGAATCATTTAGGTTGGAAAAGACCTTTAAGATCATGGAGAAGAGACCCTGCAAAACAAAAGCTGTTCCCACTCTACCTAGCTCTAACTGAGCTAACCTAACAACTTTAGGCAGTGGAATCAGGAGATGGGTGAGAAGTGGGGCACTGCTCATTCAAGAGTTGCCAAAAGCAGCTCTTCTAAGAGAAGCACCAAGTAGGCTCCAGATCGTTATCTCCACAAAACATACCTGTCTATTGTATTTCATATTAGCCACCTCCTTTTCTTGTGAAACCTTATTGCTTGCAACACTGAAAAGTTCCACAGCCATCCCAGGTGCTGCTGGATGGAGAAAATGTAGAGGGACACCACCTGGCAGGTGAACCTCACAGATGAGTAGAGCTTTTCTGTGTGATCTCAGAGGAGGATAGATGAATAACACTACAATTGTATAATCTAAAGAGCTGTCGCGGTGTGCATTCTTTGTGTCTTTCGTCCTTGATTTCTGAAATCACCAGAATGATGTCACTCAAGAACACGAATAAGTGGTAGTAATCTTTTGTCTGTTTTCCATTGCCATTTTGATATTTCCTGCAGCAGGAACAAACACACAAACAACAACAAAAACAACAAAAACCTCAAGGGTTTTTTATTACTTGTATTTTAATTAATTACTTAACAGAAAATAGTGTAATTGAAAGGAATAATTCTAGTGATGTTCACAGCATCATATCATCTGCTGGAGTCTTTTTCTCATTTTGGCTACTGTTGAACTCTCAGAAGTTCTTTTGACTTCCATTACAGACAGAAATGTTTCCAGAAGTACACGAGAAATACATATGTGAACCTAGAGAGTTTTGTTTACTTTTTCAAAAAATGAGTTTATCTTAAAATCGGCATGATAACAAATAAATGGCAGTCAACCAAAAGTAAATATATATGTATTGATCTTTGAGTATTTTTAAGAATGCTCAGCACCAGAGACACTACAAAAACCACACCACACTGAGACAGCTGTAGAAAAATCAGAAGAATCTTAATTTCTCAAAATGTGTTTTTAGTTCTATACCCATTACTCATATATTAGTGATGACTCAAGAAAATAAAAAAGCGTGAGTAATTAATTCCTCTCTTTCTGTAGGCAGCAACCAAAGCTGTGTCATGCTCAATTCCAAGGCCTTAGTAGCTAGTTCTGCAGTTTGGCTAAAGAGTTGTGCAAACAATGTATACTGTTGCTCATCCGAGAAAATGTCTTGCTTTCTGAGTCAATTTGAATTTCTCTTGTTTTAAAAAGGTTACAGAATCTGTGAAGACCACATGAACATGAAAACAGGCTATTGTGTCCCTTAGGATAAGGAAATAATTACTAGAGTCAGCATACTGTTTGAGCACTTTTTGACTGAAAGATGCAGATTTATAAAACTGAGATATTTGATGGAAGTATGTCAATTTCACAACTTTTAAATAGAAAATGGACAACCTTCCCCCCCCCGGTGTTAAATGAGATAAAATGAGCACTTCTTTAACCTCTTTGCTCTGTTTCACTGAAACACATAGATTATTGCATTCATTTTACTATTATGAATATGTATGTACTGATATTTATCTATATATTTTATATATAACTTTAGTCTATATATTTAATATTCACATGAAACACGAAACTTTATTGAAGGAAATATTTCAGTATTTCCAACTACGTGATAATTTTTATTTTATAAAAATCTTTGGAATGCCAAATTTTTGTTCTGTTTGGAATGAAACCCCTCAAAATGCTGCAATTCAACTGAGTTCTAAAATGATCTAAAATCAGGTATCTGGAAAACATGTTTTTTTACTTTAGTACATCTAGGTAAATTTCATAGCTTCGTTCTATTCACACAAAGTGGTCTTGCAGAAGTGAGGTAGCTATGGAGGATGAATAAAAATTGTCATGCCTACCCCCCCCCCCCCATTCCTTATCTAGATGGAATTATTTTCATTAGCTATTTAAAAGGCTGGGTTTTAGATCATAAATCCATGGGTTACAAACAGTGAGTGGAATAGCAGTTGTGATGGGGATTGTATTCATTACAGCAAATGTAATGGCTTAATGGCACCATTTGGGGCCATATTCCCTTTCCTGAGACTCTGCCTCTGACACCACAGGAATCCCACCGGTGAGCGAAGGGTAGGACATGCCACTGAGATCTAGTGTCATGATTAATCACTTTGTGAAGCAAAGTTACCCTCTATGAGGACGGATGCTGTGGAGCATGGTGAGGATATGATGATGTAGATCGCACAAGGAACAATATCATGCCCAGGTGGAGTAATTATGGAAAAACTGTCCTGCTTTCAGCTGGGGTAGAGTTAATTTTCTTCCTAGTAGCTGGTACAGTGCTGTGTTTTGGGTTCAGTATGAGAAGAATGTTGATAACACACTGATGTTTTCAGTTGTTACCAAGTAAAGTTGATGCTAAGTCAAGGATTTTTCAGCTTCTGATGCCCAGCCAGCAAGAAGGCTGGAGGGGCACAAGAGGTCGGGAGGGGACACAGCCAGGACAACTGACCCAAACTGGCCAAAGGGACATTCCATACCATGTGACATCATGCCCAGTATATAAACTGGGGGGAATTGGCCTGGGAGGGATTGCTGCTTGGGAACTGACTGGGCATCGGTCAGCGGCTGGTGAGCAATTGCATTGTACGTCACTTGTTTTGTATATTCCAGTCTTTTTATTATTATTATTATTGTCATTTTATTATTATTATCGTTATTAGTTTCTTCCTTTCTGTTCTATTAAACTGTACTTATCTCAACCCACAAGTTTTACTTTTTTTTTTTTTCTGATTCTCTCCCCCATCCCACTGCGGGGGGGGGGAAGTGAGTGAGCGGCTGCGTGGTGCTCAGTTACCAGCTGGGGTTAAACCATGCAAAAACCCATAAGAAGCTTTCAGTCACATATAGTAAATGAAGAGACAAAGTAAGCTACTGAGATTTAAATTTTTGTTTCTTTTCTTGCTGTCTGGGAATCTACATATGAAAAGATCTGGGATATTGTATACAGGGATTTATCTCACAAATGTTATTTTTAAACAATTATCAGAAGGTCTTGTTCCACTAAGCAGTAATGATAATTTTAACTTAGTTTCATTTGAAGTTAATGAGACTATTCATATCATTTAGGTAACTGTTTGAACATTATATTGGGCCAACCTTAAAAGAACAAAAAACCCTCCAGAAACTGGTTTAAAATATGTTTAATGTTTTAATAAAATAACAATTAAAGCTCTTTTTATGGTAATTCATTTCTAAAAACAATGTTCTGAATAATTATGAACAAATTTACAAATATATCCAAAAACCTAGCTGTTTGAATCATATCTATCTTTTTCTTCTCTCCCCATGTTTTCATGAGCTTTTTAACATGGTCAGATATGCCTTAGAAAGCCACAACATGACACTCTAAACACATATAATCTAAATGCTGCTCTTCCACTTGAACTAATGATGTACACGACTCTACCAGACAAAGAATATTCATTTGCAATAAATCAAAAGGCTCTGCACTTTATATAATTGCACATAAAAATATATTAAAAGAATCTATTAAGGTTGCAAAGTCAAGCATTCAAAAATTAGAAAACCCCAGAATTAAAATTGCTCATGCAACCTTAATTTACTCTGTCAGCTTATGTATTATTATAAAGATGTTAATAATACGATCAGATTCTATTTTTTTTTTTCCACAGGACCTTTGCCTCATAAAATGGATAATGTTTTCTTACAAATAACTATTCACTCTACTGTTTTCCCCTCACCATTCAATATGTAGTCTCTAGGACATATCTATTTATTCAAGGCTCTTCTGAAGATGCAATGATGAACATCCTTCATGGCTTATGTATAGTGCTGATCATTCTCTTATATGGGGACTTAACAAACATAAGGGAATTTATCTGCCTGCAAAAGGAACTGCGTTGGAATGAGATTCATGTCAAAGGTACTTCCAAATATGGATGCTGCATTTGAGAGGCCTGTGGCCTGAATTTTTTTCAAAGATATGATAATTAGATAGCATTTTGTAAGCTGAAATGATGATTTTTATTTGCTGCCTTTGCAGCTGTGAATTCTCAGTGCTTCTGCCAATCAAGTCCTTGGGCCTCTAAACATCCAACCAAGAACCCTGAAGGAACTCACAGATAGCAATCTCATGAAAAAAAGTCTTTTAAAATTTCTTGCCCAGGAACCTAGAGGAACTCTGCAGCATAGTCACAAATAGTCCGTGAAGCTAGGGTTTGAATCCTGACAGTGTCAGCCTGGGAGTCAATGAGTTAATCGGCTCACCCTGAAGGTGACCCCCGTATATGCTCAGCTGAGTAGCCCTTCAGTTTCTGTTAACTGTACTGAGTATATTATAATTAGCTGAGTACAAGGGGAGCTGCAGCACCAAGTTCACATGTAGACACATTTAGCTGTCTTAATCTGCAGGTTGAAATCCACTCCAGTTTTCTTGCATAGTCCTAACCATGAGATTATTCTGTTTCTTCCTTCCCTTGACTTCCCTACCTTCACTTTCACTACACATCTTCCAACTTCTACAATAAAAGATCCTTTGCTATACCTAAAGCAAATTTCTGAACGTGGTATTATTTTAATTAACAAAGCTTAGGTGATGTTTAGAACACAACATAATGTCTGTTAATGTAGCTCACCTTTCCCTGGAAATTCCTGGAAATCTTTTCCTTGATGCTGGCAGCAGTTCCCAATTAACCTCTTTGTCCTTAGCTAAGTTTAGCCTTTATAAAGGTCTAGCCACATTTTGTCTTTGCCTTCCCAAGATTTTCTGTGAAAGTCTTCCAGTTTTCCTTTGGGAACCTTCTCCAACCTTCCCTTGACTCATTTATTCTTCTATCTCATTCCTAATAACTTTCAATTCATCACATTTTCCTGTTCTTCTGACAAAAAGGGCTTTTCCACCCACTTGAACCAATCCATTGCCCCATTCCTTATCCCAACTTGTCAGTCCTCGCGTTCTAATAATCTGTCACTCTCTCTCATTCAGAAGACAGTCAAGTTGTTGACCAATTTTATACTGCTTACACATCATCAGAAGTATCCAAAATATATTCCTGTTATAGTGACAATTTAAAACATTCTATAGATAGCTTTCTGGGGTTTGGGTCTTCTCAGGACTCAGGGCTGAATTAATGGAGAACCCGGCAGCGATAATAATCGTCACCTATGTGAGGACTAAGAGTGAGACTAAACCCCATGCTAGAAGGCTTTGCAGGTGGGAGAGGCATGATGAGACATGGGAAACCCGACACAGTCTGCAGCAGCCTAAAGCTACAATTTCAGGAAAAGTTCTACTCATCCATCGGCATGGATGAGCATGCCCAGTTTAGCATGGGTTAGTATATTTTTCACCAGGCTATAGATAAATTTGGAAAAGTTTTCAAAAAGAAACAAATGGCATGGACTATTTGCCTGCCATTGTTACAGTCCTTCTTCCAAATCCTGTAGAATATATAGTTTCCTACCTAAAAGACTTTTTATCATGGGCTAAGCAAATAATCCTTCAAATTTTAGGATATTTCTGGAATAGCATAATCATTATGGCTGAAATTTTGCAAAACAGTTCAACTTCATGTACTCCATTAGGAAAAGGTATTTCATCCCAGATAACACTATAAGGTTATTTACATGTAATGAGCTCTTGTCACAGATGTCCAGTAGTTTTAATAATATGCAGTACTATCCACCCCACTGGTAATTACTGAACTTCAGTATATATTCTTGGCTTACAGGTAAATGAAACCTAATTAAAATTACCATCACTGTTACATTCCCTGCTAAAGGTCTGATCCTATATCTTCTAAAATCATTTACTCTAAGGGCTATAGCACATAGTCTTACATGTTCAAAAATCTTCCATCCAGAGGACAGTCAAAACAGGGATGTGGGCTGAACTCTGATCTCCCTCTCTGATTTAAAGCCGTAAACCTGGAGGCATTAAAAGTAAGTTAATACTTGTTGGGAAAAAAAAAAAAAGCAAATGTGTTTAAAAGGTAATTAGTGAATAATTCCTTTAGTTACTTTGCTCTCTTCCTTTCTCATTGAACTTGACCCTGTTGTCTATAGGAAGCATTATAAATTTTGAAAGTCTCCCATGAATTGGACATTTTAATGAACTACTCACAGCAGTCACCTGTCAGTGGCCAGTGTATTGGAGACAGCGAGTGAAAATTTATCTCTCCTGCACAATATGTAACACTACTTTTCACAGGGACCTGGGCTAATTTAACTCTGCTGTTTTCTGAATTAACAAGGCTTGTCTTCAAACCTTTCGACATAGGAGCATTCTGTTCTGTTATTATTTTAGCGCTCGCCTTCCCACCCTCCCTCAGGACGTGCGTTATTTAATCCATCTGGAGCCTTAGTAACCAAGTTCCCCTGCTCTCCCTGACCCCAGTGATTTATGTTTCATATTTCATGCTGTGGTTGGTCTTTTACCACTTATATTCCCCCTCCTTCTCCTGGTCAATTTTTTTTTTTTTTTTTTTCCCCCCCCCCCCCCTTTTTTTTTTTAGGAGGAAGGATAAATATTTGACAAGTGGACTGTTTGTCATGCAAGCCCTAACACAGTTACAGTTAGAGAGGGGAATAATTCAATCTGCCAAGACTTAAATGCTGATAGATCATTGGCTGTTGCTAGGCCAAGGGTTGTGCCACTCATAATTTTTCCCACCGATACAACTATTTTATGGAATATGACATACATCTTTAGGTGTTAAATCATCCCTAGAATAATTTGTCTGTCAGGAATCAAAGTGAAAGGAAATAAAATACCAGAGCCCAGAGTTGTATTGCTAAATCTCATATTCCACAGAGGCTCACGCTTGCACTTTAGCGTGTGGTTGTATCTGTGTCTTTAAATAAAAACAACACGCACAGAGAGGGAAGAAAACCATGAAGGAAGAGCGGGGGGGGGGGAAGCATTTGCATTGTGAATGTTGGATTCACAATCAGTCTCCCTTCGCTCGGTGCCTTCCTTACTCCCCGTTCCTCATATCCTTCTTATCAGATTTCATGTTTAATGCCCACCCTGAACCCCCGTCCCACACCCACAAATCTGACTGAACACAATAACGCTGATAAAACGGAAGCAAATTTCTTCTATTAGTGACTGACAGCAATTTGAACAAAATGAAGTTGTACCATGATATCGTTATATATACAAGGTGCAAATAACCTAGTTTGAATAATCACAGCCTCTGTCCTTTTAAATGATTTTTCTCCCCCATTTAAAGGGAGGCCTTTGATGTGATAATATTAATTCCCTCTGTGCTTGGAGGAAGAAAAAAAAAACCTAGGAGAAGCGGAAATTAAATGAGTAATGCAATGTCAGTCAATCTTTTAAACCAGGGCCTTATTAACAGCTAATCATTTTGTCATTTTGTCGCTCAAAGTAATGAATTTGATAGGAGGAGAAGGGAATGTTTTATGTTTATTTTTATTAGTTTTAAACAGAAACAGTTGTGGAAATATTATATTATCGAGACTCGCAGCATTTAAGTGGTTTCTGTTCAGCATATCGCTATTTTTCTTTTCTGCCAGTATCTGATTGCCATAATTTTGAATAATCTGCTTGTCTTTCAAAAAAAAATTGAAAAGGATATTCATCTCAGGCATAGCACGGGGTTCCATCATTGGAGATGCATTAGGCTTTTGTTAGGTATTTCTTTACATCCTATTTATTCAGAAGTATCTAAGTAATTAATCGCTAGCAGGATAGTTATGCAGCTGAAAAGAACAGTATATGTTTCTCAGCCATCAGTGTCTGAAGACCAGAAAAAATACAGGGAAAATCCCATAAATAACTTTCTGTTTCTAAAAGCGCAATGCATGGTTTTGTTTTATTTTAAAATTCTGTAGGTTACAGCTACACATTATACATGTACTAGTCGAATGCATTAAAAATCTGTTGCTGAGGACGGATTCTCTATCCACGTCCCTGTAGCATTCTCCTTTGAAATGGCAGGGGTGACCTCTGAATTGGGACTCCAGAGGACTCTCAAATTAAGTACTTTGAATATGGTGCCATTATAAGGCTTGATCTAACGTTCATGGGAGTTTTCCATCAGCAAAAACCGCGATATTGGGCACACAGAGAATGTAAGAATGCAGAGTCTCTTATGAGGTTACAAATTTTGGTTTGCCTCAATGTTCCCTTTCATATGCTTCCATTACATCTATGTATTTACTTATTTTGTATTTACTTACTACATACACACTTATTTTAGAGCTATATTTTAAAGGCTGAAGAATGGATCATGACTCTAGAGAAGTACAGCAAAAAACAGTCCCTGATCTCCAGCTCAAGGCCAGCCTTCATTTACCGTGAGTTAAGTTAGCAAGCAAATCAATACCTAGTAGCCTAGTGATATATCTGGTGATTTACTTATTGACTGAAAAGTAATTGAGTGGGTTAGAGTATGTGTGAAAATACTTCTCTAGTATTAGCAAAGGTTCCATTTCATTTTTATTTTCAAAGATGAATGTATGGAAATTCTCTCCACCAGAATGGAAGCATTTACTGCATAGGGAGAAACACGTGAAGGTGGCTAAGCCAAACACACTCTTTAAAGCCTGAACAGAAAATGCTGCTCTGCTCAAATTAGAAAAAAAGGTAGTTATAGACATACTCTACTTCCAGATGGTTCGAAAAATGAAGGAATGTACCTTCTGTTGAAATTTGTCTATGGTAGGAGAAAAGGTGGCATACTACCCACAATTTCAAGTTACGGAATTAAAGTAGGAACAAAGTCATTTTTACAAAACACTGAACCAAAGGTTACAGCTGGCTCCCACTTGAGTCCCGAAGTCATCAGTTGTTCTCTGCCCTAAGAATTCAGACATATCCGCAAGTTTAATAAATCGATATATATCAACTGTGACCACAGTAATTGTCATCATACACACTCAGCCTGTGGCAAACATGAGATGAAACCTATTAGCTAAAAAAATCAGTGAAAGAAAACTGTATGAAGTTGTTATATCTCACATTTTTGGTGGTCTAGGAATACACACAAAGTTCCCAAAGGTCAGCTGACATACATTAGCTTGGCTACGCTGCAGTAATGAACTGGTGTATTGGAGTCCTAAACATGGCACGGTATTTGAACGACAACCCTTCCAACTCTCTGGGTCAGCTGATGTTCTAGTTGTCTTGTTTCAGGGATGTAGAAAATGGAAGAAGAGGAATAGGAAACAGTCCTGTCAGTGTAGGCATTTTAAATGTATTGTGTGAATGTAAACCATTATCATATGGCAATGATCCTGCTGTTTTTCAGTGAAAGTATTACTCAGGAGTCTGTGCGAAATGCTGAATCCTCTTCTTCATTATCTTTACATATCTACGTGTCCTTTGTGCTATAGAAGAAATGCCCTTGTGGGAACTGATTGCTGCCATTAGGTTGTTGATTCAGTTGATTGCTGCTTTAGGCTGTTCATTCAGTCTCTGGTCTCCTCAGAGAAGCTTGTCCAGAGACTCTCGTAAAGCAGTTGCTTTTCAGAAGACGAAAAACCTTTAAAGCATTACCAGAGATATTATTTCCTTTCTGTTTGTAGGGAGTAAAGACATCAAAGAAATAGCTGGATCCATAAGCTACAGCATATTCAGAAAAGACATAAACTCTGCAAATTGCTCTGTAATTAGTTGCAACAGAAATTTTGGTATTGAAGAGAGAAAAAGTAGTTACAGAATCACAGAATAATTTAGGTGCGAACGACCTCTGAGGTTGCCTAAGGGCCAGCATGGATCAGGTGGCTCAGGGCTGTGTCCAGTCGAATTCTGTACATCACTGTCGATGGACGCTCCACAGTCTTGTCAATCATAAGTCTAGTGTTTGGCCAGCCCTCAAGACTGATTTCCAGTTTCTGGGAACTGAAACCAAATAATATATTGATAATGAACTGGGGGAAAAAATCCAACTCAAAATTCATTTTTTTTCTTTTAGATCAAAAAAGTTCAAATTTTTCTACAGAACCTTTTACTTTTTAATCAAAAAGTATTTCCTGACCCAAGTGTTTCTGATAGTCTTGGTCTACGTTTTGAACATTTATACTTCAAGTTTTAGGAGCGATTGGAAAAGCTCACTTTTAGGTTAAAAAGCTGATTTAAAATCCTTTTGATGAAAAGCAGCTTCAGCTATCCTGTTGTAAGAGAATTGCAAAGTGGCCACCTGACTCTGGGAACACACATATAAAATATTGTTTAAATTCAACACTTAGCCTGGAATTTGTGACATGGGCGCTTGAAGTATGAAAGTTTCTCAGCTAAGGGTATCCACATTCTTCTCCTGAATATTCTCTTATCATGTACACATTCACCATTTGCTATTAGAAAACAACAGATGAATTGATACACATTTACAAATGCATATTTGCTGCAAATATTCGGTGCATTCTTAATATACAGCCAATTTACCACACGCGAAACTCTCTCTCTCTCAGAATAAGGAGTCATCATTAAGAATGCTGCTTTTATCAATAAAATATGAAATATGAGGGATCACAAAGTATAAAAATCTGCACTAATTTTCACCTAATCATTCCTCAGTTCTTCACAATCAGGCCTTTTTTTTTTGAGTTATCATGTCTCAGTACTACAAGATTCTTGTTCTTGCCCCAATCTCTTTCTCGTATTTAAAGATGGCTGAACTCATGACTACATGGAAATTGGGCTCGGAAATTTTCTAGCCAGGAGGCAAAGGTTTAAGAAACTGAGGACAGCAACTAGAACACATTTATTTGTATACGTACAATCGCAGATTCCTATATTTTGCCCAAACATGCACACACTTTCACTACAGTACCTCATACTTCAGGATTTTTAACTTTATTAAGCAAGTAATTTCTGGTCTATACTTTTATACCATTTTATTCCTTCTTGATTCCTTAGGATTTTCCATCTGAAAGACAGGAAAGAATACCTTTTACAGGATATAATGTTATTTAGTGACAATTCACATTTTCCTTAAAATGCCTATATGTGTGTGTGTACCAGTCCCAATAAAGGTTTCAATATTAATATTGATTTAAATATAGAGCACTAGGTATATGTGTAAATAAAGGAATCTGTGAGCAAGGATATACACTTATGACAATATTAGAGGAACAAACCATTTCCTGACACATGCAGGGATAAAAGCTGGTATAGTTGGAGGAATAGTATTGAAACATTTTGTTTTATACAGAAAAGCACCATAATTTTCACTAATTTATTGCAGCATTATTATTTGAATAACTTGTATTAAAGCCAGCCACAAGTAGATATATTTGGCTGACATGATTGAAAAAACTAGTGCACAGAACTAGAACTGCAATGTAGGATGTAGTATTCATCTCACCTCCTGAACTGTTGTGTAAATAGTGTGTGAAGCATTTCCATAACATCTAGGCCAAGAATTTTAAAAATAGGAGCCTAAATTTAGATTCTTAAAGTCTATATTTAGATATACAAATAAATTATCTGGTTTTTTTTTTAAATATTGAGTTCCCAAAACATTTAATCTCAAGAAGAGTTCTTGAGTACTCAGTAGTTCTGAAAATCAGGCCATTTGTTTATATGACTGAATATTGGGGTTTAGGAGCTTAAATTCAGGTTTTTCCTTTTGAAAATCATAGCCATTGATCCAAATTTATGTCTAATAGAAATCAGTATGAGCTTTGTCTCTGTTTTAAATGAGAGGAGGAGTATATCCTTTCCTAAAATACAAATCTATTCACAGCAGCATAATATATAGACAGCTTGTGCAAATTTGAAGTCATGCATTGTCTTGTAAGCAAGTGACTGAAACACTGAGGCTGATAAATCATAAAACCAACTGGGCTTTCTGCTGATCACTGGACACATTTTAAATGCCAAAAAGAAAAAATATAGGCTACTTTGTAATTTTTTTCTCTAATACTCTGAATAAGTAATATTACATGGAAAGTCAGGGAATGCACCTGATTTAATACATAATAATATTCCAAAGTCCATATTCCTTGAATATGCTTTGTTTAGTCATTCAAATCATCATTATGGATGACTTTCTGTACAGAGGTAGGAGAGGAAGAATATTTGTTCCCTACGCTTCAAAGAATACTAAAATTTTTAAAGCACAGAGTTTAATAAACTTTGTCATACAAAGTGTCCCCACACTGTTCCCAATTAAATCAGACCCTAAATATGCTAATTTATGAAAGAAAAGATCTAAGGAGTCATAATGGCTAAATATATAACTTGTTTAAGAGCAACCCTTCTACTTTGAGCAATGTTTTTATTCTGTAAAACAGTATCTCATATGTCACGTTGGTTTTGCTTTATACTGTAAAAAAAATCAGCATGAAATGAGGAGTGAGAAGTAACAATGGTCTAAAGTTATTTTACAAATCTCCAGACATACCTGCCACATGCTCAGACCTTTATCCATGTTATTGTCTGGCAAACACGAGGGAGGGACTCACATCTATCTTAGTTAAATGCTTGTTATAGTCTCAGAATCAGAGTGTGGCATTCTCCTTGAGAATTATTATTTGAAGCACAGTTGCTTAAAATCCTTTTCTGCACCTTTGCCACATTCAAGACGCTCAGAAAGGTTTGTAGTTTGAGCAGTTTCAGTATATTTTGTGTGCCCTGATAGATTGAGATGCTGATAAGCTATTTGGAGCTGATTACTTATTCTTTCACTAAAAGTGTCTTATTTTGTCTCCGTCAAAAACCAAATAAAATTCAATGACCTTAAGATGATAATTTTAACAATATTTATGACTTTTTTTTTATGTATACATATAAGTAATTTCTGTAAATAAAAGCATTTTATGTCATGTTCCAAAGATGTGTATTACAAAAGACAAATAAGCTTCTGGTAATGTGATATGATATGGTAGCTCTAAAATTCTTCAACTACTGACTGAAAACAATATATTTATACATATATAGAGAGAGTTAATAACAGAAATACACACTTATGTTTAAGGCATTAAAAATATTTAAATGGGTTCAGAGGAAAAAAAGAATTAATTTGTAACTTCTGTCATTCAAAATTTAAAAACAAATACCTACTGCTCTAGTATCAACATTGCTTTACTACTGTTCTGTATGACTTCTTTTTGGGTGTATCTAAGTAGAAGTTGTCTTTAAATCTATTGTTGCTACTCTATTTTATTAGGGCATTTAACTGACAAGAATGTGGCCTTAGTTCGCTATTCCAACGGAAAAATAATGCAGTATCTTAAACACTTAATTAAACAAGCAATAGACACATACGTATTTATGTTCTATATTTTATTGACAAATAGGATTATGTTACATGGATCATTTTCTGGAGTACACCTGAAATAAAAATAGGGCATCCTCTGACAAGTAGATCAAGACCTTGAAAAGACCCCATGTCTCATTAAAAATAAAGTCGGGAATTGTCCTTGTCTTCAGTCTACGCTAGGCAAGAACAGAAGTAATTTTACAGTGACTATTGCAGAGACAAATAGGTAAGCACACAAAGCCTACTTGCTGACTACTACTAGGCAGCATCTTACACAGTCACTTCCCCGCTCGCAGCAAAGGAATTCTGGAACAGCCCCTTGCCAAGGAGCCAGAGGAAGAGGAGCCAGACTACCCATCTTAGAAATGGACGATATTTTGTTTTAATTTCTATACTCAGCACTGTCCCACGGGGCTGTGTCTACGCTTGTAAATAAAATGATTGGGTGTCTGCTCTCTGATCCCTGAGGGCGTGTGGCACAGCACAGCGCGTGTCCACACGGTTGAAATCTCATCATCTCAAAAAGCAAAGTAGCATCATCCGTACTGCCTCTTGGTAAGATTTTCTGAATTATTCAGTCCTCTGAAGTATGCCTGAGTGCTGTCTGGAAAGGATGCAAGTCCGACCATGGCAAAACCAATCTGGGGAGTGTTTGAGCCTGTGCTTTGGCTCTGCTTAGTTTAATAGCACAGTGGTAGCCAATCTGAACTTACTGCATTCATCAATACACACAGCTCACATCTTGCAAAGAGATTCACACAGGAAAAGCTTTTCAACATTTTAAATAAGTTCAGAAACTTTCTGAGGACTATATTGTATACGTTATGTACAGGGAAAGGGAATGTAGGTGTGAACAACAATCTGTATGTCTCTTCTGTGCAGTGCATAGGCATGCATTGAAAAGGGAAATTAATCTCTTTCTGTGTGTTGAGAAGTCATGACATATGATTTCAAACTTGCTGTTTTCAGTCTTTCTCCACGGTGCTATGCTACATAGTAAATGGGTAGCTAACTGCTTTACAGTCTGCAGTGAATAGTTGCAGACCTAGGATACATTCCAAGAATTAAACTGATTAAAATATTTCAAAAATCCATTAGATAGATTAGATAGCAGCTTGATCATTTAGAAGTGTTGTCTTGTGATTTCTTTAATTTTAAATAGTTACATTTTATTTAAAACATTAGTAGACAGAGAAAGTAGTAATTTAATGTTGAATTCAATGAGGCTTTAAAAAAGCTTTCCTAGAAATATTCCTGCCATTTAAAAAAGCCTGTGACACACAAAGGTGACATAGGTGCTTACACTACTCTGTGTGATGTAATGCATGAGACAAGAAGCCAAGTATGTCCAGCAAATTTAGATGTACTAATAGCCTAACATGAGGCCCCTCATCATTTTCCTTGCTATGATAATTAAGTCATAATATGATCAATTTGAAATGTAACCTTAAAGAAACTGCTTTTATTCTATGCATCTTTATATCCTGAAAAGATGGATGAAACCTACTTTCTGCCCATAGTGGTTTGTTTGTTCTACCCTCTACTTGTAGATATTTAATCTAGCAATTCTTATTAAGCATCTTGAGGGGCAAGGAAGCTTGTGTTCACATAGAGAGAAAATTCTTTCACTAACAATCACTCACTCCTTCAAGCTTGTTGGGGTTGCTTTGGCTAGGAGACCATCCAAATGAGCAAGACTTGGATATTCTACTAGCTCTTCAAATAGTTCTTTCTCTGACTATGGGAAAGATTTATAATCTGCTTCGCAAAGAAGTCTTGAGCTCCAGAGACTTAGCAGCAAGTATTAGAGCTACACGAGCTAAGTCCTTGAAAAACATCAAGTCTCTTAACTTAGTCTCAGTGAACCCACCAATGCTTTGATGGACTTTTAGTGCCGTTTGCAAGAGTAAAGAGCCATCTCTTCACTATGGTGACCAAAGAGTATAAAGAAACATGCTGCAGAAGCCTATGCAATAACAGGTAATAAGATGTTACGTGAAGAAGCATCTACTCTGAGAGTGCTCCTCAGCTCCACTTGTAGGATGGTAATTTGTACAGTACTGTATACCACTGATTAGCTGTTCTTGCTTTACTTTGTTGTTACAAATATGGCCCTGAATATTGCTAACGCCTGCTCCTCACGAGCTCACTTAAGTCATGAGGGACAGGGAAGGGCCTGCTCCACTTTTCTTCAGCTCTGCGAGGGAAGGCTGACTCTTAATTTAGACATAAACAACAGAAACTGAATTTTCTGTTTCCCTGTATCTAGGCACTTGCTCTTTTCTTTTGATATTTACTGTTATGATTACATCAGGCAATGAAATTCTCCTCTATCTTCTCCCAGCATCTTGAAAGCATCATTTATAATTGTTTGTCTTGTGTAGCCTCAATTGAAATAAATGGGATTTCATCTCACAGCGGGCCAAGTTTGTGTTCCATGAATGTTAGCTTAAGGAGAAACTATGGCAAAAGCTGAATCAGTGTGCAAATTGAAAAGTAACATCGGGAGATATTTGGGTGTGTATTAAAGACACTTTTTATCTTAACTGTTCCTCAGAGTGATATTTAAACCAAGCACCACTGATTTCCAGCAGCTTGTTGCTGGTTTGTTTTTTGCTTATTTGTTGGGGTTTTTTTGCATCTCTGGTGGTATTGTTGCTATTGTTCTCTTCATAATTTTGCTTTCCTCTGAACTGTTATCCTATGAAGAGTGTGCAAACTGAGTAAAACTGTCCAAGTTCTTGAACAGGTAACCAGGACTTTGAAAACTTCCCTATCCCTAAACCAAACTTTTGTCTAGCTGTAGACTGCAAGCTGGATCTTTTAATCACATTTTCCCTTGCACAGTATACATGACCTTTGGGTTTAATACATACACTTGGATCTTCAGGAAGAGACACCTAAAAGTTATATGCAGGAGTAGCCATGCAGCAGACCCAGAGTCAGTAGATACCGATGACCCACTGTCTCCTTCTGCCCACCCCCACTTTTGTCTTTCTGCCAGTTAAGTCTGCAGTATCTCAGGCTAAAATCTTAGGATTTGAATAGGGTTCATCTTTGCTTATTGTCACACTCCCCAAATGAAATTACCTCTTGAAGTCCTAGTGGATTTCACAGAATCTTTTAATTTCAAACACACTTGTCTTTTTTTTCTCTTTACCTATTCCCTGATCTTTTCATTATAAAAACAAAAAAGCACTGCCTTTTTTTTTTTCATTTCAATGCCTTATGTCTTTCTTGACTTCTCTTTAGTAATGTCATCAAATAAAACTGGACAATTAGATTTTATAAAATTATCTGAACAGGAGTACTTGAGCTGAAGTAGTGTCATGGGCCCCTGGCTTTGGCAACGTAACTGAGTGAAGAAGTTCTGGCTCTCTCTGTCTCCATTCCCAGCTGCCCATTGCCACCACTGGAGCTTATTCTGAACCTGGAATATTTTATTTTCCTTGGTTTACAATGCAGGAATATAGAGATAACATATTAAGATGGGAAATGGGAGAGAATGAAGAATTAGATCAAACAAAAAGCAAAATGAACTCACAAATCTACAAACTTGGACAATATTTCTGTACACATGATACACTAAGTACTCTACAAGATGGGACTGAAAACATAACAAGGATTTCTTAGAAAGTCCTAGACAATTATACTGGAGGGTCCTGCTACTCTCTTCATGTGCAGATTGACCTAGGCTAGATTTGAGGCTGATGAGAGAAACACACTAGAATGAAATTTGAATGGAAGACCTAGTCACCTGATTGGCCAGAGGCATCTTTGTTGTTTTGGGTTTGGGGTTTTTTTTGTATAAACAAAGCCTCTAGGGTTTTTTTTTATTATTATTTTCTGGTGGTAATGGGCAGAACTTCACACTTCTTTGCATTAATAAAAGTGGGGTATCTCTCCCTTGCTGCATTTGCCTTAATGATCAGCCCCTGTGTGTGAGTGTGTGTGTCTGTGTATGTGCGCCACAGCACTTCATTAACTTCTAACTTCATTACAGACTAGGTTAAAAAGAAAGACGTGCTACAAAGGCAGCATCTTTATTCAAATGTGTGACCTTCATGCTTTCTGATTTATTAGCCCAATATAGTATAAGGCAATATCACATAAACATAACATATTTTTCAAACACATATTTCCAGTAACTTGCGATGAGCATAAAAAAATTGAATGCGTATCTTTCGTATAAAGCCTCTGATACCAAGGCATTAGCTTTTAAATAACACTGGTAAAGGTGCAGTGGGTTTTGCTATGCCAGAGCAGTTTCTTCTCCCCAAATATCATTGCTTGTTAACTATTTTGCCCTCTCGCTTACTTAACAGTCAATTTCTACTTAAAGTATTTTGAATGTTAAATTCTGCCTTGGCTATTTTGGGGCTGTTCTTCCAATGAAGAATATAATGGGTAGTTTCCCCTCCTCTGTTATAATGTAGAGATACAATGTTTTATCACATGGTATTTTTCTTGAATGCTAATTAAGTAAAAGTCCTTGTATGACTAGTATGGCTTTTCATGAATGCAGCAAGTTCACATCTTCTTTTATATACCATTTACAGTACTTTGGCACAACTAAAACTCTTAGTTATAAAAGCTGCCAAAAAGCAGTATTTTAAGGTCAATCAAAGAAAGTATATGGACAAACGTAAAGTAACTTCATACTAAATTTGAGTCAATTTAAGAGTAGTAATGACTTCAGTACTTCTTTTAACCTTAAGACATTGCTCTAGTAATTTGATTTTATTTTTTTTATTATAGGGTCACCGATCCATTTCATACTTAGTGTTTGACATTTCAGAATTGTATTTCATGTAAATTATCGACATACTAACAAAATATTTTCTGCTCTTCAGATGACAGTTTCCACCTTACAGTGAATGTATCTCAATTACTAATTGCTGTTGAGACCTTTACATGCTAAGCCACAGACCTATCAGACTTCACCCTGGCTTCTTCTATATTTATAAATAATGTTTGGCATATTTCTGACATCAGTTTCTCATTTGCAGTGTAAACTAATAACGTAAGATGGAATGGAAAGACACAGAGATAATCCTCAGTGACCCTTGGGGTCACCCTGTGCTTTTCTATAAAGATGAAAAGAAATGAGCTGCAGCTCAGCCCTTTAAATTAACAGCAAAAGATATCAAATCCTTAAACCATTTAACAACTTAATTTGACTTGGTTTTGTTTTTCTTTTATTTCTTGTGGGAGAAGGAAATGGGAAAGCCTGATTAGAGTGGGGTTCCAATTCTACCAGTCTTTGAACTAACATTTGGAAGCATGGGCTCACTTAATATTTAAATCATTTCACTATATATATTTGGTGAGTTTACATATACTGCAATGTGTCAATAGAACCATTCTCTAATAAATGTGATGCATGCTACAGTTTAGCTCTAGATAGGATGTTATTTTAGAACAGTGCTAATATTAATATTGCTAATGACTTCAATCTTTTAGATTCCCTTGCTTTTCCTATGGCCTCTTAAAAGCAACTAATGAAACACCCAGCGATTCTACCACAGGAAATTGGTATTTTATTGCAAGATACTTTTCAGTCTTTTCATTTTTTTCAGCCTTTTCACTCAGTCGTGGTTATGATTTAAGTAGCTAAAAACGTAGTTCTTTCTCCTCCTCTTAAATATTTTTATTATTGTTGCTCTGGGTTACTACTATGATGATGATAATTGAAATTGCTCTATTTCTTCAATTTGTATATGCAGTAAAAGCATATTTTTGGATCCAACATAATCATTACTACACAGCATTAGATTATTATGTCACCAGTTTAGGATTGCTTTTGACTTCATTATAAAACCTGACAGGAAAATAAGATGGATTACATGGCTACCAGCTGAGCTAAAGTTTAAATTACTTTTCTGTATCCTAGGGAATAAAACTTCTTCCCCTCCCAAATTAAAAAAAAAGGCAAACCAAACACACCAGCTTCCCATCTAACTAAAATATGAATAGCAGTGATAAAAGTAGTTAAAATAAAATGTACTTTGCATCTAGCAGGAGATGTTGCAGTGGTGTGAGTTTCCAGCATGAAAAGAAGGCAGGTTTGAATATTGATCTTTTGAAGCTCCATTAGCTATATGCTGAGCATTGCTGACATCACAGATTGATGTCTCTTTAAACTGTGTCTCAGACTGAATCACTTGGGGAAACCAGCTATTGACTTTGGATGTTTGTGCCGTTCAGCCACTGGAGAATGCTCTTTTTCTATTTCTCTCTCCCTCTGTCCATCTGTTTGTCTGTGTCTCTCTTGAATATACACGCACGCGCGTGCGCGCACACACAAACACGCATGCTTGTCGTTTTGTGTTAAAGAACACTGTCTTTGTTTTTTGTATAAGTTGCCGAAGTTATACTTATGCTTCCTTATTACACCTGCACATTACGTGATGTAGGTTGTGATGTTCACAGTGAGGCAAAGCTTTTCTCACTGATTTAAGGTATTGAGATAGTACCCGGGAAGGTCTAAAGGAATGAGCGTCATCTTGTCTGGGGAGACCTTCATTTCACCTTGTAAAGTGAGGCGGCCATAATAACCTCCAGAGGAGTGCTATAGGAATCAATAAAGACAAAGAAACCAAAGCCCTTCTGAGGTGCTGGTGGTAGTGATGTGTCTGCGTGTGTGCGTGCCTGCATGCGTACGGATGAAGAGAGCTGGTTTCTGATTAAAAGGAATGCAAATGTTAAGGGCATTGATCAGCACTCATCTCCGTTCAACCTCATGCCCTCTGCTACATCAATACATTGGAAACATAATTTGTATCAGCAGTTGTTTCTTTAATTAAGATCTCTCCCAAATCTTTCTCATTGATTCATGCCATTAACTTATTGATCAGTTTGCTTATGCTGAGATGGTAGTTTTTGCTGAGAGAAGGTATCTCTCTCAGTTCACGATGCTGGTGCACTGCAAACGTCTTCTTGGCAACTAATGGGAAAACTGGAGCTCCCTCAGTTTTGGCACTGCTTTAACAGTACACAGTGGCTTTCCTGGGGTAAGAAAAAAAACAACACAAAAAATAGTCATTCACCATCTCAGAACTTTGAAAACCTGCCAAAAAAAAAAAAAAAAGAGAAAAAGAGTATTTAATATCTTATAAAACCTTTCTGAAAAATTAACTAGGCTAAAGACAACATGCAGAAATTATTATAGCCATGGGGTATATGCTATATCCAACCTCTATATGTTAATGGCTAATAACCAGGAACTAAATGACAGAATTTGAGCTGAAATGTGAGATATGTTTAGGAATTAACTAAGAGTAACTGATGACTCATTTAATCAAATATTTGGTAAAAAATGTGATAACCAAGGCAGAACGAGGTAGAGGCTAGGTAAAAGTTGAAAAAGGAAAGTTCTACAAGTATTTCATTGTAATTCTGCATATTTAATCTCTTGGCATGGTCCCTTTATGTTAGTTTGTCATGAATACTGTAGCAAACAGGTTTACTGGTCAGTATGTTCATAGATGTAGAATTTCATATGGATACCCAGAGTGTAAAACTGAATATTTGTAGTAGAAATTTGACTCAGGCAGAAAGAAAAATAAATTATATCATCTCTATCTTCTTAGATAGTCAAGTAGTTGATGTTGTACAAATTTCTGGTAGTTATGAATGGCTTATGCAAAATTCACAGATGAAGATTTATTCGGTGAAATTATTTAGATGTAAGGTTCTTCTCTGTCTCGCATGGACTTCATGATGTCTTGCTAGAACTGCAGAGAAGTGCAATGACTTTTATAAATATTGTCTTGGGAGGTTCAACAGCTCAAGACAAGCAAGAAGGAACAGAGCAACAGTGAGCTGGTACCTCTAACCCTAATTACCAAATGGATCAGCCCAGGGACAGATAAGGTGCACATAGCACTCATTAAAGAGCTTTGTCTAATATATAACCTTCAGGGAATGCCTTAACCTCGTCAAAATACTTTTAAATCATATTCAAGGTGATCAGCCAAGAAATGGCTGAACTGACCAGTTTGTTGGGTTAAAGAAGCACAAAGTAGCACAATGGTGGCTGGACTACTGGGACAGATGTGTGGGAATTTGGGAGATACGATGACAATAGCAGTGAATAAAGATATTATTGACAGGAGGCATTATCAAAAAGGAAGTTCAGGAGCTGATGATTTTTCTCACAAACAAATGTATTTAAATTAATACTAATACAATTAATAAAACAATTCCTCATGTTTCTTAGGAAACTAGTATTTAAACTGAATTTACTCTCTGTGACAGAATGTGACTTGGGACTCCAGATGCTGCTTTCAAAAGTATAGCATCTTCTCAAGGATAGAGTTGAACTAGACACTCTAAACTACACGAGTGACAATTCATTGCTGGCAGACCCTTGTAGCCTGGACACTCTCTTTCAACTCTGTTTCAGCAAGACAAATTGTAAGACACCGAAGAACTGTTAGCAGTAACAGTGTTTATCTCTTCAGAGTTTGCTAGAAATGCAATGTGGAATGGGTGCCGTTTTGCATCAAGATCCCTATTCTTTTTTTGATTTATTCAGCACCAAATTCAAAATTGTTCCTGTTTTGCATGACTCAGACAAGTTAGTCAGCTCTACCATATAATTTTCAGTAAGTAACATTACGACCTTCCCAGAAACAGCATTCATCTCAGGGAGTTATACAAAGTGCTGTGCATCCTCCCAAAGGGGCAAAGAACATGTAAAAAGAGGGTGAGATGACTTGAATGTATGGAAGGAAAAGTGTGACCAAGTGAAAAAATCAGGCATGTAAGCTAAAATTGACCTTGTGTGGCTTTGAATAACGCAACCTGCATTTGTACAGGATATGGCTTTCACAAATTATGTGCTCTCCCTTGAGAGCTTCCACAGCAGCCATATCTAACCACATGAATATTCACATAGCTATACGAGTAGAATGGGGAAAATTATGCCCTGTATTTCTCAGAACTCTGTTTTCCCTTTAAAATATATATTTACTTGGAGATTCCTATCCTGGCCATGATAGATCAGTATCTACAACCGTCTCTGTCCAGAAGCAACAATACCCAAAACTAAACTTCTAAGCCTCTTTCTACCAACCGCACCTTCATGAGTGGGAGCTAGCAAGTAATGCAATGAGAAGTGAGTTGGAGAAGCCACAGAGCACGTAAAAGTTGGCAGCTGTCTGCTTTTTGGCCACCTGATGGAAGAATGGGTGAAGCACAGCTAAAATTCAAACAGTTTCAAAAATATGAGTGGCCCATGAAATCCACGGCATCTGGTATATCTAGTGTGGGACAAACAGACAGAAATTATGGTGCACGTCCCTGTGAGAGAAAAAAACTTGTCACCTCCGGTGCTCTTAGAAGAATATATCTGAGGAACACTAACTCAGTAATAAATAAGCAGCCAGAGACTGCACCCACTGTGTTCTGTGCAGCAAGTTGCACCAAAATTGTATTTAGGTTCAGACATTATCAGTAGGGCATCTGTTTGCTTGTTTTCTTTGAGATAGTTTGTCTCCCCCAAAAAACAAAGGAGTAATTTAGGATTGTGAGATAAGAAAATCAGATGAATGTTGTGGCTAAAATGATCAGAACTGAAATAGCTTGGCTTTTCCTTGGCTAGGATGAGAGCTAAATCTGACCTAAACTCAGCCATTTCTCCTACTTGAGTTAAAGCTTTAAGGTAAATTCTAGGACAGGGGAATGAGGCATTGAGATGCCTTTGCCAGAGCTTTCAGGTGAAGTTTTGGGGACTTACTGTAGATTTCAATGGGCACAGCATTTGTCTAATATTTTAGTTAGTCTGCAAACAACTTAGGACAAGACTTGATCAAATGATGCTAATTCACATTTTCAAGGTTGTTTTCAGAATGGGTGAAATTCTGGCAGTGAACACATCAAAATTAATTTAGCTAATTGGTGGATTCTCCTCTGCTATCTGAAGTAAGAGTGAATATGGATCACAGTTTTCATTAGGCTGCTTTCTAATCCATTTAGTTAATTTGGAGTTTGAACTGCAGGTAGACAAGACCTTATGTTCTGTTACAAAGTTCAGCTAAAAAGGAGAAAATATGAGAAACTGCTAACTCAGAGGCTCACAGAATATAGTATGAAAAAAAGCAGACTAAGAATCCTTTAAGGCAATGGATAAATTGTTCACTATTTGTCTGATTTTAGTATTTGGAGCATACAGGGAAATTTTATACTAGTTGCAGGACAGCCTAATCTGCAGGCTCTGCAGGATGGTCCTCTCAGGCACAGATGGACTAATTCTGATGGACAAGAGAACGCCCTAGTAAGAGAAGTCTGTGGGGCTTGCTTGCTTAAACTTACTTCATATGTTCTTGTTCGTTAAAGTTTTCACAGAAACAACTTTCTGTGAGAAAAATGAGAACAAAATTTTCTGAAGTGAGAGTACTCATTCCAAAAGAGATATGATGAGATTTCGAGGGAAAAGGGAGACTTCATTGCAAGGACTTCCATTTATAAAGTTTCTGCGGGCAACTCTGTCCTGTTGCTCCTTCCATAGGAGTTTATTTTTTGTCTCTGAGTTAGGTCTGGGTGTTTTAATTATTAAATTCTCACAATTATTTTTCTTTCTATGGCCTCTCAAGATAACCAACAGTAGCTTGAAGAGCTCTAATTTTTATTAATTGTTACTATTTACTGGGGTTTTTGTTAGTGTTCTTATTATAACATGTTAAAAGCTACAGAAACATGAAAGGTCAGCTTGTAAAATTGACAGATGTCCATAGCACTACTATAATGCATAAAGTGTATCATATATGCAAGCTTCTCAGAAATGCTTTTAGCTGAAAATTTATAAAACCCTCTTTGCACTCAGCAGGTTGAGAAGTAAAATACGGACACTGGCCCTAACCCTCTTGTCCTCATGTTGTTAAAAAGAACCTGAGCAACATAGTTGGGAGCAGAGCAATGGGCAACAATAAACGTATTGCTCAAAGGGTTAGCCAGGACTTCTTCCTTGCAGGCAAGTCTCTCTGTAGCTCATTAGGAATACGGATGGGCTGATGAACAGTGATAAAGAAATTGAAGATGTGGCCTAAATATTTTTCAGAAATATTTTTGGCTGACATTGTCTTCATTATGTTTTCTACTTTTTCATATTTTGCAGCATCCTTTCCTGAATTTTGGCACGATTGTTATAGTCTCTTGGTTACATATCTATCTTTTTTTCCTGCTCTTTTTATCTATCTCTGCCTCTTCCCCCCTTTATCCCTCTTTCATTCTCTCTCTTTCTGTCTTTCTCTTTCTTTCTCTCTTTCTCTCCTCCCCCTGGCGCTCTCTTTTTCTCTCTCA
The DNA here is from genome assembly GCF_000737465.1 of Haliaeetus leucocephalus. Lineage (NCBI taxonomy): Eukaryota > Metazoa > Chordata > Aves > Accipitriformes > Accipitridae > Haliaeetus > Haliaeetus leucocephalus. The sequence goes on from NW_010973351.1 coordinate 1,395,368, forward strand.
CCTTTTTATCTTACTTACTTCTTTTCTCTTTTGCCTACTTTCCCCCTTCCTCTTGTTCTTTCTCTTACTGTCTCCTTATGTCTCTCAATTTCAGTCTCACTTTCTCTCTTTTTTGCTCTCTTGCTCTGTCTCTCCCCTGCACACTTCCTTTAGATTATTTTATCTGGTTCACCCCGTAGTTGCATGAACCTGCTTTTGCTGGGTGAAGTAAAAAACTGGAGGAAATAACCAGAAGTGGGTCTGCTTCTTTCCAGTGCAGCAATGGCTCATGCCAGTTTAAACTCCCTGGAAAAGGGCATGTGGCTTTTGGGAAGCTCTGCTGACCATTTCTGTTGGGTATGTATAGTCTTGGAGGTCAGATTTCAGGAACTGGACCAACTCAATAGTGGGAATGTTAAAAATGGAGGACACAAAGGTATATTGATGATCTTTTTACATCTTTTAGGGCATGGCACCTGTTTTAGAGCATTCCTGGCTTATCGTCTGCTGAGACAGTAGCTCCATATCCAATTAGTTAAACATCCCTTCTGAGTAGATTAACAGGGAAGCATGGAGTAAGCTGAAAAATTTTGCTTAGCCACGCTGTCCCATTCCCTGTAAATGTACATCAAAGGGGCTAGGGGATTTGATTGGGGAAGAATCTTGACTCTAGCTCTTATAACCGCCAGGGCCCCATGGGGACTGGGGTCTGTCAGGGCAGGCAGGACCCACCCCACTGCCCCAGTCCCCGGCACTGGGCACCTCCCGGGGGACTGGGACAGGCCAAGGCTGGGCTGGGACATGGGCTCGCTGGTAGGGCAGGCCTATGGGGATCTGGAGACTGGTCCTGCTGTGGTGTCACTGAGGCAGGGGCTGACAGCCCCAGAGGGGGGGGGAAGCCCCAGAGGACTGGACAGGGCTGGTCAGGGCTGGTGGTGCCCCCACGGCCCCGATGATAACCACCAGGGTATTGCGTACTCTCACTAAACAGAAGTCCATCCCAATAAATTTTTCAGAGAAACGATGACAATAGTACTGGGATCTTTTTATTTGTCTGAGCATTTTTCAGGAAAAGATTTTTAAGTAAAAATGTCCTGCGCAGCTTGAGTTATAATTGAAAGCTTGGAAAAAATAAATTTCATTCACCGCTTAGAAACTAACTTCCTTCTCAGACACTGCTAAATCTGCCTATCTTTATCTAGTAATTGAAAAAGTAGAATTATTCTGTAATATTAAGAAACTGTATCTTCACTGCTGGAGTGAAGAATGGGTTTCTCATTGGTTGCCAGGTATTGAATTTGAAAGTGAAATGTTTTAACATAGATAAATATTACAGGAGAAACAATATATTTTTTTTTCTTATTCTTAGAAGAGATACACTTATAAAATCAAACTTATAGATGTCCAGGCAATGTTATCAAACCTATATTGGTTTTGTAAATCTAGTCAAACATTGGGAACATGCTATTAGAGCTCCTGTTGTGTAACTGATGTTAAGTATTGTACTGTTGTGATCATCTGAACTGAATACACAATAAAATAGGCTGTTGTTTTTATATAAGGAAATAAAAACATATGAGAATTTACTGAACATTGAGGCATATGCTCTGACCATTCAACTGAGATTTTCTTGTAGGAAGCCGATTTTATTTTGTGAACATTGATACCACCTTTTTAATGTAGTGACAGTAATTTCAGAGAAGAGGGACTTTCATGTTTTGAAATCAATGGAATTTATAAAGATACGATTCTCTTTGAAATTCCATATTGACTTTTCTAGAAGTTTAGCCTGTATTTTATCGGGAACTGGGAACAGTTGTGAAGATTGATTAATTTTGCTATATCTGACCCTGCCCCAGAAGAACTGTAACTGGCAGAAAGGTTGGCATTCATCTTAGCTAACTTAGATGTTCACAGCATAGACCTTGACTCTGAGTTGTCTAGACTTCCTTTAAGTCAGTTTTTTACAGTCATTCTTTATAAACCATAAAGAGAATTTAAACTACTACTTTCAATATAGGTATTACAGGAGTCTGAAGGTAATGCTTTCTGAGAATAAATTAGATGTTGCGGGTGCTGGAATTTTAGTGGAATGCAAGGGGTGACTGGAAAAATTCATAAAAGATAAATCCTTTGAGGATTATTAAATACATGGACACCACTTCTGGTTCAGGGAATCTCTAAAATGCAAGCTTTTGAAGGCTGAGAGAGTACTTGTCAATGTATCTTTAAAAAACTTAATTTGTTTTCATGCTCCTCTGTAGCCAACCGCTTACTGCTATTGGCAAGGACAGGTTAGTGGGCTAGACACACCTTTGCTTTCACTCTGTACCCCAGTCTCATGCTATGACTTTGTCATAGTAATAGAAATGTTGGGTTTTTTACTCTAAAGTTATCTTTCTGCAGGCTACAACAATTTTTTATATGAAAATATCTATAAAAAAATTAAAAAATATAAAAAGTTGTGATGGATCCTCAGAGAAGAATGTATTTAAAAGGCAGTGGACCAGTTTACTAGCTACAGGCTCTTTTATTCCATCTGTAGCTACCTAGAACCTACAGCACAGCCTGGAAAAGGAAGAACTATATGCTCCCATCCTGAGAAAGTGGGAACAGCTAAAAACTGGTCCAAGAAGGACTGTACTCAGAGAGGTCCAAGAAGTCCAATATGAAATTAGCCCAGTGATTGTGAGTGGCCGTGATACGCTGCAAGTAATACCTGCTCCAGTCACCATAGCTATTCCATTACACTGAAAGACATGCAAGATGTTTCTCATTTCTATTGTTAGAGAAATTATTTCTATAAATAATTCAATTTCCACTCTTTATAAGTAATTAAACATTATTTATTTATTCAAGATAAAGTGAACCTTAGAGAGGTTGAATCAGTAGCTCTGTGGTCAGGGTATTCTTATTTTTCAGATGTGGGAGATGGTACAAGTCCAAATAGCTCTATGACCTGTAACTAATTCCAGCCAGCTCCCTAATGAGAGGGAAGATAAGCATGATAGAATAATAACACTGCTCACTCTTGGAGTAATGAAAACACTTTACACATTCTGAATTTTAGGTTACAGAATTCTTTTGATACGTTTACGATGGCTTGAGCTGAGTTTCATTTCATTATATTTGTGTTAGGAAAAATAGCTGTAGATATTTCCTATGACTGCTTTTTAAAAGATGATATGTGACTACTTTTCTAATACGTGATAATTCATTTGTATTGTTTTCCAAAGTATATATAGTCTGAAAATATCAGGTGTGAAAATATTAGGCTTCTTTAGTTTGGATGAACAATTGGATAGAGCTAAACATGGAATCATCTATTTATTTTCATGGCAAATAAATTTATTCTTTTGATTGAAGTCAGCCCCATATAAATGGTATGTGCTTTACCATATTAGAATAGGAGTGTCTTGTACATGCATTTCCTTACTTTGCCTATGTTTTGTGACAGTGATAGATACTAAATTCAAAGTTTCTTATTATATTTGAATTTATCTAATCCTCATTAAAAGGAGATGGGTAGACTAATTACAAAGGCAGTATTTTAAAGTTTACTACTGTCTTACTCTCTCTGTTCAATTAGTGTTTTGGCTATTTTTAAGGACTTCTAAATTAAAATGAGGGAATTTGTGGTGTTTAGAGCTTTTCAGGATATTAGATTCTGATGTGATGCCCCTTCAAAACCCTCAGATTTTGAAGGTCTCCTCTTTCTATTTCATGTATCCTTTTGGGCAACCATGTATTCTTTATTACATTCATCACATAAGTAAAAAGAAGGTTGCAGAAACCAAGCTGCTGTTCCTTACAGTATTGCAGACTAACATAAGCAATACAACTCTCAATCAAATTTTGTTTTCAGTATAGAATTAAGCCTGAAGAATCCTAGAATTTTTAAATTAATAATGTAACAAGAAAGGCTGAAAAAGGTTTCTCCTTTTTCCCTTCTCCAAATGTTTGATTACTCTTGTTAAAATTCAAGCCCTCAATTCCTTGCTTTTTTCATCTGGCTGAGGCAACGGCAAAAAAGGAAGACACTTTCTGGGGGAAAAAAAAAAGAATAAATTAACAGCTATGTAAATTGCACAAGTTTGTCATGTATGAGAACTAGTTTGTTTAACTGTAAATTTCAGTGAGCTCTGTGGGCAAGATAAGGGTTTAAAACATGATAGCATGGGGCAAGATTTGGAAATTTCTAGATATGGGGCTTACTGTAGCTCTCGGAAAGTTTTTATTCAGACTCAACAACCTATAAATGTAGGTCTTTGGGCCATGGAGGGCTTTGCTGCGATGCACTGCTTCAGTTTCCAAATGGAAACTTTTATTGTTATCGAGGACTAAGGTTGGTTTCCATAACGATTGTATGAGAGTTTCTGAAGAGATCTAAATTAAATAAATTAAAAAAAAAATAAAAATCAAGTTCTTCAGATCCTATGCTGGTACTATTGCTTAGCTAAAGACTAAGCTATAAGAATACCAGAATAAGAAAAAGATCTGGGGAAAAAAAAGCAAAATTTTTATCTCAGTAAATATGGTGAGTACATGCTGTTCCAGCAAAGCTTCTGAGTGATTGGATCTAACCATTTTCTCACACCATCTTGCAGTGTAAGATCACATGAATATTACTTGAGCTCAAAAAAAACCCAAAACAACCAAAACAAAAGTTTACATTTACAAAAAAATTATTTCAGCTGTCATGGAAATGCAAAATGGTAAGTGTGAAGTGGCTTTCCAGAATAGCACTTATCTATTCAAAACAACGGCAGCTAGGATATTCAACATTGTGGTATCTAAAAATGTTTTTATCCTACCTATTTGTCTTTGGGTAAATAATGGTTAATGGAAGCACAGTATCTGGAAGTGTTGGCTGTATACACAAGGATGATGGTGGCCAAGATGATGACTTTAGGTGAGGTCTTATCAGCACATCAATATAGCCTCTTGAAAAAGAAAAAAAATTGCATCATCTTAAATGAATGAATAAATAGTTTTGCATGGATCAATACAGATAGGAAGAATGGCCTAAGCTGTAGGCTGTGCAGATAAAGTTCCTCAGTATTTTGACTGTTAGGTGTGAAGAATATTTGGTAGAAGACAGGAAGAAAATGAAGGATCTATTTCTGTCGTAGCTTCAAAGAACAAAACTCTTGAAATGCCTTCTCAATAAATCCATATCTATATAAATGAATATTTCATGAAGTTTATAGAATCATTGTAACTTGAGAACCCTCACTGAAATGACCTTAAATTGGAACCACAAATTCTACTGAGGAAGCACACTGATTTTCAAAGGAGAGTGAAATACAGGTTTCAGAGTTATGGGTCCTCAAACATTCCTAATTTAAAACACAGTGGAGTTATCACTCAACTATAATATTATCCCGGCCCTGCAGTTCTTTTATGTATCTAACTACCACTATAGTGAATGCAGCATTTCATCAAGATAGTTACAGAGCTGGACTTCAATACTTCTTTGTTTCTTTATGATGATTTATTTGGAAAATATTGTATTTGGCAGTAGTAAGAATAGAAACATGCTTTGCATCTTAAACTGAAAACTAAAACCCCAACTGTGCAAACACTTAAGCAGGTGTTCATTTTTGTGCATTATGAATATCTCTTTGCAGAATTCAAGACTTGAATAGTCCACTTGCTTTTGTTGGTGTTGCTGTACACAGAACTTTTCACTTTGACTGTACAGCTGAGCTTATTTTGTACAAGGTTTCATATCTTTTATGAAAGTATGTCCTCTAGCAGATTTCTTTAAACTCTTCTTTGTATGTCATATTTCCTATGTTATAATATATTCTATTGATATATTGATAGATTGATATATATTGATATATATATTATTGATATATTGATATATTGCAATATTCTAGTTGGTTTTGTCTGCAGCTTGACTTGGTATCAAAAGTTGAATGTGTCCTATATTTACTATATATCATGAACACAAGAACTATTATATTAAGCAATATAACATTCAATTTATTTTTATAAACCTGTAACTGCCATACATCATCAGACTAAATTTTTACCTAATGCTGAGGGATTTGTACCCACTATCGCTAGGACTGGATCTAGCCCATCATGGCTGGTCTACACTTGCTGTGTTTGTCCCACTGTACAACTGTGGGTGGGATGTGATCTACATTAAGGATCATGTAGGCAGCACAAGTGGACACATTATAACAGATCTCTGTAAAGTGCCATTGCAGAAGCCTTGTAAAATGGAGCAAATCTCACTAAACAGTAAAGGGATGCTGCTTTTCAGTCTTATTTGGGGATTTTTTTGTGTGGTATTTTTGATGGATCCTCTTACGCAAAATCCATCAACTCATCTGATACCACTGGAACCTGTGAAGTGTTAACTCTTAACCTCATCCTTTTGGAAGATGACTTAAAATGGGTAAAAGGATGTGTGTTATGTGGAGAAGGGGGATATATATTTAAAAAAATAAATAATGGTGTGATAGGGATAAGGGGGGGGTGGGGGCTGATGCTTTAAATCTCCGTGGGCCTCGGAATCGAGCCTGTTTCAGTCAGATTGTGGCCCTGCTAACAAATCCAATAGCAGCTAATCTGATCATCTGCTCTCTAGTTTTCATGCTGTGTTTTCTTCAGAGTTCCTTCTCCTAGTTCCAGTCTGTGACAGTGTGATAAGACACAAGAAATTTAGTCATCATTGCTGCTGTAAAGGAGCTCAGAGAAGGGATTATGATATTCCATAACCCTTACATTAGACACGGACAGGGGCAGCCACTGCTGTGATTACAGGCCTGAACACTGCTGTTATTTTTCCCACCTCCCTCCTACTATTTATTTATTTATTTATTTATTTATTTATTTTGATTTTTTTTCTTTTTTTTTTTTTTTTCCAGAGAAAGCTTTAAAAGATTACCTGAGAAATAGTCACCATCACAATCATCATCCTAAATCTCGTAGTGCAGAACTCAGAAGTTGCGCAGCTCAGAAGGTTGTTACACTTCTAACCAGCACGGCCAAGATAACTCTCAAGCAAGTTATCGAAAACACTCATCCGCTATTCAGTCATTATTAGGAAATTCAAACAGTGTAAGCTGAACAAATCAACATGGAATACAGAGAGGATGCCACAGGGAGCATTGATTTGGGAAAAATATAGTTTACTGCCGAGGCAAGTCAGAGATTAGGTTGCCTTTCCTCTGTTCTGCACATGGCAATATTTGTGACGAATATATTATTTGCGGTACCTCTTGCTTCTGGGTATCAAGTAGGTTTGCAGTGCTGTCGCTGAACCAATTATTATACTTGTGTTAATTGACACTCCAGCACCAAGTCTTTTTATGCCATCCATGACTCTTATCCCTATAAAGAAGGGTTTTCCTGAAAAAAAGTAGGGTTTTTTTAAATAGCAAAGTCACAAATTAAAAAAATGGTTGACGATGGAAGTTGCATTGCCCACTCTCATGGAAGGAATAAAATGGTCTGGAAATAATCTGTTCTGTTGTTTGTTTGCTTTAAAAGCAAGAAGCGAGAGAGTTTTTAAATTGGCTTAAGCTGTTGGTTAGAGGTTGCTCCTTGCATTTCAAAAGGAATCCCCGCCGCTGGCATTGTTATTTGTTTTGGAGCATTATTGTAAGGAAAGGTACTGTATGGAAATGCAAGCCACATGCCTCAGCCCAAAGACAGGGAGTGCGTGAAGCAGAGGCACGGCGTTCCGCTGGGACGTTCTGTGTCTCTGCACACATGGTGTGCAGTGCTGCTCCGCTAGTTGGACCCAGGCAGATCCAGAAATAGCTGTAGGACAGTTACTAGACTGGCTCAGTAGCTGCTTCGGAGACTGTACAAGAAGATTTCGTTGCCGATGAACCATCTGACAGGACATGCCTAGTCACCACCAAGCTCTGAGCAAGGAGGAAAGGTTTTAATTACAGCAGCGAAAGGCAGATCTGTAGGCTCCACACAGGACCCAAAGAGGTGCATGTTGTGAGCGCTGGACCTCCTTTACGTACCGTAAAATTTGGGTTACGTTTGGCTTTTGCCTGCAAGTGAAGGCCAGCTGGGCAAACTTGAGAGCTCTGATAGCACTGGAGACTGCTGGCCTGCTGTCCGGTGAGAGATTTTTGAGTTTTTCAGAGGGGATTTTGATTTCTAAAGCAGTAGTGATCTACCCTATACAGAGCCTGAGACTTCAGCTCCCGGACGAGATCAGAGGAGAGTGTGTTTTAAGTGTGATGTACTTAAAATATGGCAATGTAAATATTATGTTAATACTTTATATTTGAATATATGTAATCACTATGAAGAGAGGAACTTTGAGGGACATATTATCATCATTAATTCCTACCAACAGGTTTTGTTTAAAATTTAATCAAAGTATTCCAAATATGGTTTGCTATATTTGATGCTATTTATAATGGTTTCTGTGTGCATTAATTTTCTTTTTAATTGGAAGACTTATGTGGTACAATCTCTTTGAAAGTTGACTGGAAACTATTAATTCTGACTTATCAAAGTTTTGCATACAGTTAATGTAAGGTTTAACCCAGCAGTGTTTTCTGGAGACAGCTAATGCTTTCTTTAAGCAAAATTTCGGTGTATCCTTTCACAGAATTCTTATGCTGAGACACAGAGCAAAGGTAATAGAGAGGCGTACATAGCACTGCCTTAGCACTCACTTACCCCTTGACAAACACAGCTGGATTTCTTTGGCCTGTTTACAGACAATATTGAAAAGATTAAATATTACCACAGAATAAAAATTCCCTGGTAAAAGTAAACTGGGAGAGAAAAACTATGCAGCCTCTTCTAAAAAAATAAATAAAAACTGACAAATGGCTAAGACTGATGGCAAAATTCCCTATTAATTTATGGTATTTTGTATTAGGAGATTCAGCACGCCTTGTGTGCAGAGATGACAAGACAAACGATGATAGTTTTTGCTAAGTAGGTATGCAATCATCCTTATAAAAAAAAAACCACAATCCAAAACAAGAAAAATCCACCCTCCAGCATGTTCCTCTTCTGCATTTTGGCTTCTGTGTTGAAGCTGATTGCCTTGAGTACGCCTTAGCCATTTGAATTTGATCAAACCCTTTTGACATTTCTTAAACATGTTTTCCTGTATTACCCCCGCCATCTCAGATATTGCTGACATCCACAAGCAAAGTGATCCAGAACAATGGATAAGCACTCACTCAGCCCAGCCTGTTAAGATGAATGATAACTGATATTTTTGTTTGTTTTCTTTTGATATTTTTGCTTTTCTCTAGTCAAGTGAAAATTTATTACAGAGCAATATATCCAGAAAAGACTTTGCTATGAAGAGGCCTTATTTGGTCTTGAGCTAATCAAATTGGGAACTCAGCCCGTCAAAGGTCAAGGTTGTAGACTACTTCCTGTTTCCTTTAAAACTAAAAGAAACATAAAAAGATGCAAAACTTTTGAGCCATCACCCTGGGGATTTCAGAAGATGATTGAGGGTGGAACAAAGCGTACCCTTTTGCTTCTGGGTATCAGGAAGGACTTTAATGGTATCATGACATTGATCATTGAATTCAAGGTCACAGTCATGTCAGTGTTAATGAATTCCAAGTATGATTCCACAAAATATTAGTATACAGCAGATAGGAAGCAGTGCATATTATAAATGCTCTTAGACATTATTTATAACCCATAGTAAAGCTCTATGTTGTCCACCCATAGTAAATTTAGGCAATTGTTTCTTTCATGTCATATGAGTCAACATGAACAAACAGCATGCTTAAATTCTACACAGATTTTTTGTATTCATCACAGTTTTAAGGAATTTGTATACATTTCTTGAAACTAGGGTTATAAATTTCTGGAGAAGTTATCTAATCCTGACTAAGTAAAATATTGATAACACTCTGATCTGAAATGATTTTCTGTCTTTGCTGATTTTCTCAGCCTGTAGTCAGTTCACATTTCCTTGTGATTTGCACATATTCAAAGTCAGATGAAATTAGGGCAGAGCTGTCTCAGTGCAGCCCACAGTGACAGAGATGTCCCCAGCTGCCGGAATTTGCAATTGTGACTGCCTCTTTTCTCTGTCCACTATAAATATTTCAGTAGGTCACGAAAGAAGCCAGCTACACAAATCACAATTATAATGTATTGGAGTTAGCTTGCTTTCTATTGGCTTAGCATAAGCCAATACTTTTTTAAAATTCCTTGTTATGAAGTGTGCATTACATGTATTTTAGCTATTTAAAGAACATATTTTTCAAAAGGCTTTATCAAAGGGATTTTCTTTTTTTGTCATAACTGAACTAGAATTAGAAATTGGAAACACAGCAAACTTCAGTGAGATTCATAATGCCACTTAGAACCTGTTCTTATTTATAGCATCTGTCTCTATCAGAGTTAAAACCAAACATTTCTTACATATTGTAGTACAAGTGAGCTATGCTCTTCAAGATCTAAGGTTCAGGCTGTTAGCTTAGTGGTAATTTAAGCAATGTTCTGTATCAAAAATGGAAGAAGTATTGGGTCTGACACAAGACTGAATTCTGTTTTTTGGAACTAGGGCAAGCAGAGACCAAGCCAAGGTGATAGCAGACATTTCCCTGGGCTTCTATGGATCACTGCAAAAGTTCAGAGTTTCTGACAGTGCCCATGCAGTACTAAAAAAAAGATAACAATCTAGAAAGGATAGAGAGAAACAGAAATGTTAGACCTCTCATCTGAAAATAGACGCTAGAGAAGTCTCCTCCACTGGGGTTTATCAGATACAGCCTGAGCGATGAAGCTTTCTCAGCAACACCAGTCAGATCAATGCTAACTGAAACCAAATGGTGACATTGTAGTTGCTATCTAATTTAGGTTTCAGCAGACCAAAAAAGTACATATAACATGGTGGTTAAAATGCTTCAACTGAAAAGTAACAATAAACTCTAATTATTCCATCTAACTCTTAGACCCTTTCAAGAATTTCCTGCTATTTTCTATCACGCTCTGGCAAACACTTATCAGAAAGTTTTTCTTTCCACAAACCTAACACAGTCAGGCTCTGTCAGCTTACTTGAGTGTCCCTTTAGAGCTTTGGAGCCTCCTAAATCTGTGAAGACTCTGTGGAATAATGAGAGAGAAGCTGAGCACTCATGTTTGCATTGTTTGTGAAGGGAGCATCTGGTCTCCCCAGGCAATTTTTGAAGTTTTAATATCATACAAAAAATTTCATAGAATCACAGAATGGTTTGGCTTGGAAGGGACTGTTAAAGATTATCTACTCCAACCTCCCTGGGCAGGGACATCTTTTAGTAGATCAGGTTGCTCAAAGCCCCATCCAACCTGACTTTGAACACTGCCAACGATGAGGCATCCACAACTTCTCCAGGCAACCTGTTCCAGTGTCTCACCACCCTCATCACAAAAAATTTTTTCCTTATGTCCAATTTAAACCTACCCTCTTTCAGTTTAAAACTATTGCCCCTTTTCCTGTCCTTGGTAGATAGGCAGCTTTGGTAGAAAGTCTCTCTTTATATCTTATAAGTCCCCTTTATATATTAAAAGGCAGCAATAAGGTCTCCCTGGAGCCTTCTCTTCTCCAGAAGAAAAATTAAGATAAAAAAAGCCAAAACAATGTGTTCTCATAAAATGCCTAGATAGGAACCTAATTAACTGATTTGGAGGCCAAGAAATTAATACAGTAACATACCTTAACAGCTATCTGATAATTTACTGTAAGGTACACAGTTGAGCTAGCAGCGCTGAGAAATCACAATAGGAGACTGGATGTAGTCTGCAATTTCTAGAGCAGGTCTAAGACATGAACAAAATACAGCCACTCATCTCTACCTTCCTGAAAATGATGCCTTTATCTGGAGTATCCTCCTACCTGTATTTTCCTCTTCTTCAGAATGATCACTGTGGGCAAATGCATATTTTGAGCAGACCTTAATAGATTTGACACCTGGCTTGTTAATAAGGGGTATGTTTGTAAATTAAGCATTTTCAGCATTTTCACAACCATAAAATCATTACAGAAGCTTTCCCTTTAGTAAATCACTTTGTAAAATAATTTGAGAACCACTTGTAGAAATAGTTTAATGATAAGAAACAATTCAGGTTGTCATTACATGGAATAAATGTGACCAGTAATGAGGCAAACTTAAGTGCGTTCACATTTGGAGCAATCTTATCCTAAACCAGAAAAAGGCCTTGAATCCATGCTGTATATTAGGAAAAGTATGGCAACTGGTGTTCTTATTGTCTTAGAGTTTAATTAGTTAAGGAATTTGTCTGCAATATGGTATATTTTTTTTTTAATATGAATATACCTTCCTTCTTAAAGTGTTACTAGCATAATAGATGACAGGTAGACGATCATAAGCCTTAGTATAGAGTAATGTTCATATGGGGAATCAAATCTCCTAAACAGGATGTTTGATAGCTGTCCCATGGCAAAAGGAGTCTCTATTGCAGCAGCATCTCCCAATCCCATCTGGATTGGGAGAGTTACTCAAACTATTGGTTTTGCTCAACTGGCTACGGTCCTACTTGACTCCCCCTGTGTTAACTACATACAAAACATCTGTTAAGTATCTTAACTACATGCAAAGGATTGTTCTAGATGCAATTCATGCAGCAACAGCTTTTATTGAATACTTAGTTTCTCATGTCTTATCTATGCACAATTTGATCACTTCTGCAGGAGGAATCACAGAGGGCAGCCTTTGGGACACTCCACTCACATTGATAATCAACACATTTAAGTATACTAATCGGATGTGCACAGCAGGAGCTGCCTTGAGGAATTTCTAGAACTGACCAAAAATTACCACATGGGTTTCTGTAATGGTCAAATACTTAATTGCAAATGTTCCGCCTATCACATAGTTTCAGGTTGATCTGCAGTCCAAACCCAATCTATTATCTCATCTATACAGGTGACTGAATTAATGATTCAAGTGAATTGAGTGGGCAGACAGGCACAGCCCTGATACCCAGCTACACCCAAATTATAACTAAAGAATGAACTTGATTTTCGTACTTTCATCTCACTTATTATTTAAGTCCTGTAGCTGCTGATGCATTAAGATTGATTTTGTTTGGGCTGGGCTGTTTAAGAATATATTTTTCTCCTGAGTCCTTACCTATGTTTCATGAATTCTATTTCCTTAAAAAAATACTTGAGCTGTGGCCGAGCTCAGAGAAAGGAGAAATTTGTGTTGCCTAAACCAGTATGGCAATAGTTTGACAAAAGTAGCACCTGCAAAAAGTATCAGTGTATTCCTGGCAAGGAGCATGGCTATGGAACAGAGCTGAGGCATGCTTCAGAAAGCACACAGGAATAACCTATAAAGCTGAAAACAAGCCTTCTTAAGCAACCTGGAAAAGTGTTAGGAAGATCCATAAACAAAAGGGGAAAAGTCCGTCACAAGCTATTTCTTGTACAGAGATCGAAAGAGAAGATATGGAAAGCAAAGGTTTTGAGCTAATGATCCTCGCCATTGTGTAGAAGAGATGTTTGAGGTTTGTTGTAAAAACAGCCTATGGTGGAGATATTTCTGCTGTTTCTAAAGCAATGGGACAATTTTACTGTATTGTATTTCCAGCAGCACTTTTGATTGTGAGAGAAAAGTGTTTAGCACACTCTGATAAGCCTTACTACACCTTCTTCTAATGCCTAAATTAAGCAGTATTGGACCTGAGTTTTCAGTCTATGGACGTTAGCATTTTTAGTGTGAAGAATCACACCTGCAGGACTGAATTGCATGCATTGGATTTGGGAGACTGAATTCTGTTCTTAATTCAGCAACTGACCAAAACCTGTGATTTTTAGAAAAATTAGGTAACTCCTAATCATAATTTTCTTAATCGTCATAAGAATTTTCCATTGTAAATACTTCCACCAGGGGTATTTTATAAGCTATGTACTGCTTTGTAAAACATTTGCATCAAGAGATGACAAGTACTATAAAATTTCAAATTAGTATTTTTGTATGCCCAGAGATATACTGCATCATTTCTGAAGTACTGATGTACAACCCAAAAATATGTTTGAATAGATGAAGTGGAAAAAAACTTCAGTGGTTTAGACTATCTGTAAAATCAAGATATGGTAGAGAGGTACTTTTTATTACAAAATTGAAGGAGATTTGTGTTTAATGTAAATTTAATTAGCTTTCCTGTAGCCATGTATGGTATAATCATCCAGTGTCAAGAAAATCTGGTGCTAGAAAGCAACTGAGAAACACTGTCTCTTCTTTATTTTCACTGATCAGACTGGAACTGCAGAAAAAAATATCAACAAAGCTTCAAAAAGAAAGAGATGAAACTATCACCTGCTTTCTGGTGCAATTGCATTTTCAAAATTACTCTCCAGCCATCGATGTTTAAAGATTGTGATTCTAAACCTAGAATATATAATGATTTGACATATATTGCTGGAAAGTATGACTTCCCTATACCAGTTGCACAAATTTTACTGTATGTTTTTTGCTATTAGTACAGGTAACTAGGATCCACTTTTTATATAAGTTTCCATATATTACCATAATAGCAGCTTTATGCCTCATAGTTACTTGCTTTGTTTTTCATTCCCATTTTATAACAGCATGCCTAAAGCCCATCAATATTCAAGTTAGCACTTTAAAATGAAACTATAAATTTCAATTTGGAGAAAATAAGCCCTTATTCAGGCTCATAAGTTTTAAATAACACATTACCATTGGCTACATTAAGTTTGCATTTCTAATGTTATTTTATGCATTTGACAATAGATGTTCCACTCTGCTCAGTAGTGGAGAGCAAATGCATGTGAAATGTAAGTCTGCTTAAAATGTAGGAATTTATTAGAGCTGTCAGTCAGCAGTGACATGAGAGTTAAATTATTTCTGAAGATATTTGAGTTGATTTTTGCACTTTCCATTGTCTTTATCCTCTGAAGTTTGAGTATAAATAACTCTTTTAAAAGGTTTTCTTCCTAGATTGGTTAGTGCTTCCTAAAGTCAAATAAAATGAAACTGAAAATAGAAAACTAGATGCACTAAATCTCTTAAGGAAATAGGCAGGTAGCATCTGGGGGAAAAAAAAAAAAAAAGAATTTAATTATTTATTTCTATCAATCCCAGAAGACCCATACTTTTATTTTTGTTGTTGTTTAATTTAGTTCCATTAGGAAAAATTGTGACAATTAATTTTCCTTTTGAATGCTTTCCTTTCAAGTGAAAGGTATGTACTGGTGGTCAAGTGGTGTCTTTTGCAACTGTCTGAACATTAACTGTGATACAAATTAGTATAAAATTCCCTCTGCTGCAGGACTAACAACAAGGAAATTGTGTGAAAGCACTACTTTTCCTGGCAGGAGTGATTCCTATTCTTCTTTACAGCTTTTCTTGTTTATTGCATGGATGGGCTATTAGAATTGATCTGAAGGAAAACAATTCCTTTTCACTTAACTCTTTTTTTATGATCGTCTGGTGCTACTGCCTGCATTTCTGAAGCCTGTTTTCTTCTACAGAAATTAGAATGAAAAACAATTAGCTTCCTTATGAAATATTACATCTGTGGGCCAGTGCAATCATCCTACCTTGATTAATTTTGGTTGTTAACTTAAGAGCTTTTGCATGTCTAGAATAACAAACGTCAAGAATGAAATCACTTTGCACAGTTTCCTACAACTGAGAAACTATCTGCATAGCTCTCGTGTACTATGTCTGTCAAAAAAAAGAGTGGTTTTTGCTAATTGATTAGTTAAAGTAGTTTATTCTTGGCTCAGGTGTCAAGACGCAACTAAAAAGTTAGTAAGGAGGTGTAGTGACATATTTTGGACTCTTGCATTCGTGTAAATATCATCATGCTAAGGAAGAAGAAATTTCCACAGCGCTGGCACTATTTGTACTTTATTGCTATGTGATGACAGGAAATTCCTATGGTTACTTGGACTGCTGAGATGTTTTCACATGCAAAGGTCAAAATTCAGTCATGGCATAAACAGATGAAACTTCACAATGTAAATTTAGTTTGAATATAACCGAATAAAGAAAATGAGTGTATTTTCTTCATTCAAGTGAATAATTCTCACACAGTGATTTACACTGAATACATAAATTTGTCATGCATTTCTCCATTATAGGCATAACTCTGTTTCCAAAAAGGGTATTATGACCAGAAAACATATGGTAGTAGCTCTAAAGTAGCTGGAAATGCCTTGCTCACAATTCTAATAGAGAAATTAATCAAAAAAGTCTGTAACAGGTTAGAAAATCCTGACTGCCATCTTTGCTGAACAACTAGTTCTCCTCAAAACTTACATTTGATTTTCCAGATACCTTTCTGAATTACAGAAATCTGGGTAGGGATTGTCTTTAAGTAAACAAGAAGGTGCAGGAGGGACAAAAGGTTAAGCTTTTGAACTCTGAGAGGCAATGAATGGATTGATACGGAACTGTATTCATGTCCATGCTAGAGCTGAGGCATACTACTGAATTAACATGCACTTATACTGCATTAATATACAAACTAGTATAGGCTGCCTTAAACACCAGTATGCATTTTCATAGATGTCACAATCGTAATTCTGAGCCTTTTATGCACGTTAAGGTATCAACAAAATACATTTATTTGTGGCTAGTGAACCAACAGGAGTCCAACATACAGATCTGAATACTAGTTACATTGAATATCTGCTGAGGAAGAAGATTGTTTCACAGATTTTAAGAAATTAATCTGTAGTAGTATAGAAATACGGGTCACTCAGAAGTGGAGCTATTCATTTATTCTCTTCTGGTGTTATTCCAAAAGAATGTGGAAGAACATTTCAAGTCTTTCTGTGTTAGGGAGCACAGCTGGGACACAAAATAAATGAGTTCTCAGACTGGACTTAGATGAGGTAGGTGTCCGCATTATGCCAAGGAAACTCAGGCTCTGTGTTTAAGCGGCTACAGTAATCCAGAGTTCCCGTGTAAGACATATAGTCCACATGGTGGAATATTTGCTGTGGCAGCAGGAGGTTTGTGCTGCGGCCTTTGGTGCAGAAGAAAGTAGATTTTAATTTCCCAGACAGACCTTGCATTCCCAGCACTGCCTCTTCTGAAGCCCTGTTTCCTTGACAGCCTGCTATCCTTATGCACCTCTCCATCTGGGTCTATGGGCAAGGACCCTGGAAAAAAATGGGACTGGCTCTTCAACAAGGTGGACAAAATCACTCTGGACTCTATGAAATTGATCTTGAACTTCAACATGACTACAAGGCAATACACAGGTGTCTACAGACTCAGGCTGAATCAAGGTGTTCAGAGGAGCTACTGTCTTTAGACTGTGGACATCGTCACACGACGGACCGATTCGTTCATGGAAAAGAAGGGAGGTTGCAAGGATTAGGGTGCCTAAAAGAGAAGAGCCTAATAATAAATACCATTCAGATACAGAAGTGATCATATTAGCTGTGCAGTCTGAACAATATCCATGGCCAGTGCCTTGAGTGTCTGGGTTTTCATGGTTAGACTATCACTCTCTCCCCAAGCCAAACTATTTAAAATGAAGAAGTTAAACTGCAGAGTGCAGGTGAAATCTGGAATGAGTAGCAACAGTTTTAAATTAACAGGCACAAGGTAATGTGCTGTATGACCCAAATATCTACATATGGGAAATGTAGGTGTTTTGACAGACTCTGGTGAAACTAAGGAAAAGCTGACCAGTTGAAAGCTTCATCTTCAGCCTGCCCTATTTGAATCATTCCACCAAGCTCTCAGCCAAGCCATTTAATAAAAAATGACATTATCCAGATATTGTATTGCAAACCCATCATGTCTGCAAAAACCTGCCTGGTTGTAAATCAAAACCTTTTTCAGGCAGTGGAAACAAGGATAACTTGCTTCAAGTGATGGAAAAATAGTGTACACAGGAATCTGATAATGCCAGTAGCAGAGGTCACGTCCATTAGGACAATTTCAACCCATTTGAATAAACACAGCCACTGCTCGAAGTAAAATCCAATAATAGATGTTGCAAAGCAAGCCATCTCACATGAATACTTGAGTCTTTGATATTTACTGGAAATAAATCAGGCCAGGAAAATAGTTCTGTGAGATGACTATTCGAGTGTATACCAGTGTACAGGTATGTTCTTTTTCTCTAGGTCTTGCAATGCTCAGTGATACTGCCTGTTGTAACACTGACAGTACTATCACTTAGTAGCCCCACAGTAGCCATGTTCGCTCCAGAATTTTCTGCTGTCATGGTTTTCTAGGGCTATCAGTAGTTATAAAAGATACATAGCATTTGGAGAACAGGGGGGTGTTGCTGTAGCAGCAGTTCAGCTCCTTAAAGAGTTCCTGAAGAAAGAGGAGCTCCTCTTCACCTGAGGCATATTTTTGCCTCACATAGGTGGTGTTTCAGTACTGCATTTCATAAAAAGAGTTGTCACCAGTAGATATGACCAATTTTAGACACATTTGACTGCCACTAAGTCAGTTGCTCCACAAACTCAAAAATAAGGTCAAGGAAAGTGGTGTTAGTAAGATAAATTGGTCAGGGAGGAGAAGAATCTTCTTACCATGAAGCTAATCAAGAACAGGCATGCAAGCCATGACTTACTCTGAAAGCCCATTTTGCTTTATTTTGTTTAAAGAATTGCAGAAAACTTGTGGAAAAGGCACTGACAGATGATGAAAATTGTCACTTGAGTTCCTAAAAATGAAATGACATAGGTCAAGAGCTAGGGAGAGTTACACAAAACCTGCAACAGTGTAAATGCTATATCACTTTTTCCTTCTTCTTTCTTAAACTATTTTTGATATATTCATCTCAAAATGGGAAATGTTATGACATTTTCTTTTATAAATCCAGTCTAGAATGTCAATATGAAGACAATAGCTGGAAATCTGATGAGTCCACTGCATGTTTGAGAGCTGATATGGTATGTAATGGATAAGTCTGGTGAGCTTATGTATATTGTCTGAAAATCCTACGCCACAGTGCAACACCGTTGATTTTAAAATGGCCTCATATGCCAAGTTTCAAAACACAGTTCTCTGCAATCCATATAACAGCACTGGCATGTCTACTAGATGTTTCCAAGCACCCTTTCCTGTGATTAGCTTGTCACTGAAGCAACACAGATGTGTAGATACATCTCTATTCTCCTCCCACCCATTATTAAATACTGTAGCAATGACATTAAATTAAAAGACATTAAATGCATTAAATGACATTAAATAGTGCCAATGCCACATGACAATAATGGTTATGGGGATGGAGGCACTAACACTTTATTGATATCTCTTCCTTACAATTTTTCCTTTACAGCCCACTTCCCCAAATTATGAAGCCTGAGCAATCTCTGACTTTAGATATTCATGCAAGTGTGACACTCATCTTTGCCTTCCCATTCCTGTGCTATATTGACTTGTCCATGTCCTCAAGGAACATTTGTCATTTAAGTTGTTGTTCGGAAGCTTTGGTTGAGCTTTGAAACTGATACTGCGGAGCAGTATGAAAAAAAAAGGCTCTGGCCTGAGCTATTCTCTGATGAGATGGTTCTATATCATGTGAAAATTGCTAATCGTCAGAAAAATATTGTCAAAACAAAAATGAAAAATAACAGATTCCTAGCTTCCTTGTTACAGCATGTTATTAACCTCTAATAAAAGTATGGCTGGAAAAAAAATAAGAATAAAATCTCAAACATTTGAAATAACGTAGACAAGAATGTCCTGCCATACAGCAGAGTAATTGGACTTTCTATTTTCTGAATTTTATATGAACCTTTTAAAAGTAGTTTGGATGGGTTTTTTTCTTATTTAGCTACTGCAGATGAAAAAGCTGATACACTTAGCCATCAAACTGAAATATATATTAGGTACACTGAAAGTGATGCACTATAGATAGTTCTTGATTTTTCCATTCTAGCACCAAGATGAAGTACAGCTGATTCAGTGGAAATTACAGAGTGGTTCCTGAGAGATCAGGACAACCAGATTGATAGGACAGAGGTTAATGAAAAGGATATGATCCATGACTGTAGATAAGGCAAGACTTTTAAAGGTATTTAGACACCTCAGCTGCTTTCAAGTCACACCTGAATCTTACTCTTTTTGAAAGCACAGTGGTGGAATACTACTCTACTGGACACAGACACTTTATGTCTAATATTTCTGATCTTTAGTCAGCATCACAAAAACATAGACTTTTCCATCAGAATTCAAGCTTTTTTTTACTTTCTCACTGGCTGTTTTCAAATTAAGCTGACAGAGGTTCCTCTGAACTGAAGGAACAAAGCTGTGAATTCTTCACTAAAGGGGCATGTTCCAACACTGTAGGGGAATAGAAAGCAAGTCTATCCCTTAGGACAACTCCCAGAATTAAAGATTTGATCCATGACCCCATTTGATGACTAACAAAGTTCTAGACAAGCATATGAGTCAGGGAAGGTCACAGCTCAATAAATAATTACATATCTAATAGTGAAAATATGCATCTTAGGCTAAAACCATAAAGGGTATGGGAGTTATACTGCTGAGTATTGCAGCATCTGATTTTTAAGAAGTTGACTATTGGTCAGATAGCATGACAATTATAGTACTCACCAGAGTGTGAAAAAGAACTTTGACGAGCTTTCTCCCCATCCTGAGGACTACGAAGTCCTTCCCTATGAACTTACCATAACCACCACACTGCAAGGGAAGATTCCCATGGCCTCGTGTTGAAGCTGTTGTAGTGTTGAAGCTGTTATACTGTAGAGTAGATTAGTATTTGTTGGATGGAGGGAGACTGTGTGAGTATGCTCTGTTTGGGGATCATAACACAGATTTCCAAATGAGTTCTTGGTGTATATTCATGCAGTTTTTGATATTTTGATGCAAATTTTTATATTTTGAAGAAAACAACTGGTGATTCCAGATCTCATTCTAACTACTAGAAGGAGATGACTGAGAACAGGCAGATGGAAGGCAACTTGAGCTAGAGTGACCGTAAAATGAATACACTCATGATCCTGAGGAAAAGGAGGGAAGGTAGCAGGGAAGGAGGGAGAGAGAGAGAGCATAATGGAAAACAGCCTAATAAGAAAAAGTGAACTTCAGGAAATCAGGCTTCTGTAAATTCAGAGAGTGTTTTTAGGGAATATCTTGTGGGAAACAAGTATAAGGAAAAAAAAAAAAGCATTTAAGAAGACTTTTTTTTTTTTATTATTGATACTAATGAGAGAAGTACAAACCATCCCAGTGCAGAGAAAAAACAGAAATACGATGAAGAGATTAAGTTGACTAAATTATGAATACTTTATTGACCCCAAAGATAGTAAGGCAGTATGCAGAAAATAGAAATGTCAGTTTACTAAGTTTGAGTACAAAAGATAACCTAAGTATGTAAAATTCAAAATATAAAGAACAACAAAAAAATAGTAAGTTACCTTTAAGTTTGTGATGATTGTATATGTATACCAATAATAATAGGAAGATCATCTAAAATTTCAGCTGACCAAGAGGGAAGGCTATTACTATATGATGCACAAACCTTAGCTGCTTCAGTCTCCCTTAAAAAGGTAATCAGAAATGAGATAGTGGCAATTAATGAAGCACAGTTAATAATAAACAAACAAAGAGTGCAATATCAACCTAGGACAGGAATAGAGAATACTTGGGTAAATCAGATACTTTAGGCCATGTGGACCATGTACCTCATCCCAAATTACTCAAAGGTTCAACTACTCCAATATAGGAGCTGTTAGCAATGATCTCTGAGAACATAAACTATCAGGGCTGTACTGAAGACTGGAAGAGTGCAGATGGACTGCCCGTCTTTAAAATGAGATAGGCCTTCTAAATGGAGGAACAAGAGAATTATAGATCAACCAGTTTAATTTCAGTTCTCAGAAAACTACTGAACAAAATGATCCAACAAACTATTTGTAACCTAGAAGGTAACGGAAAACTGAGGAGCAGCCAGCATGGATTTGTCAAGAGCAAATAATTTCGTTCTATTATAGAGTAGTAGGCCCTGTGGACAAAGCAGAAGCAGTAGATATATTTTTGACATTAAAAATCTTTTAACATTGTGCACATGGCATTTTCCTAAGCCAGTTAGAAAGACATGTTTTGGAAAAAATGCTACAGTGTCAGTAAAATGAGGGTATCAAAGATTTTGGTTTACTGATAAAATCAAACAGATCATCTGTTTTCCTCTTCAAGATTTCCTTTTGTGACATACATGATGGAATGCTTATTAAGTGAGTGGGAAGCAACACAAACACAAAACTTCAGAGACAGGAAGACAATGTAAAATTGTCTTGAAACACTAGAAAAACTGTCTGCAAAAAAGAATAGATTCGTATTTATACAATAAGGGAGGTAGTTATCCATTGTAAAACCAGTATGGGGAGAAAACTGGTCATGTAAAAATTTTGCAGAAAGAAATGTGGTGTCACAGTAGATAGCAAGACAAATATGTTCAGAATGTCATATCATTGCTAAACAAGAAAAGGGAACAGGCCGATAACCCATAAGACACATGAAGTCATTCTTCTGCTCTATTACTTCTAAGCCCTCAAAGGACCAGTTGGAGATCATACGCAGCAGAGAAACATGGAATTTAGAGGTTTAAAAAGTGTTATCCATGGGGGAAGATGGAAGCTACTAGTCTTCATCTGGCTGCAGAAGAAAGTGGAGACAAATCATTAATCTTCTAATAAATAGAAGGTTACTGAAGTAAGAAACAGAATAATCTATTTTCCCTGTCCAAGATGAGGAGCGCAAGAAGTCATAGGCACAAATGAAAGCATACTTACATTTAAATTGGAATAATGGAGATTTAGGTGTTTTTTTTGAAAATAACTTCCATGGCTATAGTTTTCAGCTGTGAATGTTTTTAAGAACAAGCTAGACAAGTGACATATTTGCAACAACATACTTGATCTCAACTACAGTAGGGAAATGATCCCATGAGGTCAGTTTCTGTCATACTCTTTCCTACAAAGGAGGGGTGCTGCCAGGGAAAGTGAAGGTGTAAGATACACCACTGCTAATCTATGCTTTGCCTATTTGAATAAATGGAAGACATGGTCCAGCAGGACTTTGCTTATACTGTAGCAAAAGAAGATATTTTTTTTTTAATAAATACCTATGGAGTAATATTACATTTATAATATAAAGGAAAACAACAAGCAGCAGTATTAATTTGGCTTTATTATGTTTTCTATTTCCACTTTGCCATGCCTCACTACCTTATTAGCAATGTAAAGATATGAATACAGAAGTGCTCATTTTATCATGACAACATTCAGTTTTGAAACTAATCTAAAATAAAACCCAGGGTATGCACAGAAAACTCAATTATGAAACAAAAGGCATCCAGTATGAAATTAAGGTAGTACATTCCATGTTTTATGTTCTGGCATTGTAGATTGTTACAGGGGTTTTTTTTGCTGATAAACCTCAAAAAGCTCACATAGCCAAGAGCAGCTCTAATGGACTGAATCTAAAATTGCTCACTTTCATCTGCTGAAACAAATTGGTTTAATATACAGTTGTTTGTTGTCAAATACATTAAAAACACTTGTGCCAAATAAAATTATAGGCTGCGTTTGTTGTTTGCCTAGTATATTTTTGGAATGTGGGGGAATGGGAGAAAGGCAGTGGGTGGAGTTTTCCCTGCACTTGCCAACATCAGACTAGATAGCATTAAGAAGATGTAACACACACAATATGCATGCAATGTGTCTGAGTTACACAGGCGTAAAGCTTTTTCCTTCCATTTTTTAATGTTTGACCATGTGTAACTAAAAAGTTCTAACCTGTTGGGCATTGCAAGATAGTATGCAAATAGGCCAGCTATTGAACAAAGGACTACAGTAATTCACTTTTTTGTTAATCAGGGTGTGATTATCATTCGATTCTTTTGAACTCCATCCAGCTTGCTATTCTGTCTCAACTTCAAGCAGGTGTTTTGTTGTTGCCAGGCCACGAACACAGCCCTGTGCCTGAGTCTTTCAAGTGTGCTAGCTGTGCAGATGAATTTTGCCTGCAAACTTTCCTCAGGCAATGAACTGACTAGTGCAACATGCTCACAGCAGTGTTAATCTAGCTCAGGGACATGCACTGCACATGAAAGACTATTTTTACCCTAATTTTTAATTGATATATTTTGCCCACTGCAAGTTTCTTCTCTGTCTCTTTCTGTCTCTCCCTCTCTTTCTCTCTCTCTGTCTTTATATCTTTTTTCTTTTTCTTTTTTTTTTTTTTTTTTTTTTTTTTGGAGGCAGCAAATGGATTGGAGTGAAATGAAACTACAGTAGCTGGCGGACACAAAGCAGAAACAAGGGTGAAGTTAAATAAAATATGAGAGGGTGGATGCTCAGCAAAGAATTCACCTTTGATTTTAAAGATTAGATAAATTGGAAAAGTAATAATCAGTAAATTGAAAAGTGGGGACCATTATGCATTAGCATTGTGACTAGCATAACAAATCTCTTTTATTTATTTATACTTTCAGGATGGTACAATATTTTATATTATACAATAGCTTAGAATGTCTTCTGGAAAGGGGTCACAATGATACATTTTAGCTCTGCAATCCTAGTAAGAAATATTTGTAACGTAATATGATTCAACGATATTCAACACAAACTCTTTTGAATATCAGGATCTTTCATACTTGTTCAGAACGTGCCTGTTAAATGTAACTTGCTGTAATTGATGAACATTTGATTAATCTATTGCTATACCATGTATTTGCTTTAGTTTTTATGCACTGGTTATTAAGTTTGGTTGTTAATCTTTAATTGAAAATGTATATGTATATATATTATTGTTTTACCAGTACGGAGCTAAAACATGGTCTAGAATAAAAATACAACCAGCTGTATGCTGACTACATGAAGTCCTCCTCCTCATTTTTAATATACTTTATTCCAAACTCTTATAAAACAAAGTCTGAAAGGCTAATTTGACAAAAGGGTTAGGAAAAAACAGGAACAGAGTTTCAGAGCTGTTTATTGTACTGTTCATGAGTTGGGGATTTTCCATCTCTCCTCAATATCTACATGGGAAATAATTAATGGGGAAAACATACCTTAGATTGTCTGCTCTTTGCCATTCACTCTTAGCTAGTCAGAACTGGGTTCTCTGCCTTTCCTTTGCAAAATAAAATACAGACCTCTCTCTCCTCTTCTGCTTCATTGAAAAGAAAATTTGCCCCAGAAGTTCTTGTTCATCCCATTTTGTGGCTGTCTTTCCTCTCCTGGTCCTAGGCAGGAACACCACTGTCCCTCCCTGGCCTTGCTGTGTGAAGAACATCAATTCCACACCGAGGAGATGCACACGTGGAAGGATGTCCAGCTCTGTCTGTAGGGAACAAGGTGAGAACCTGAAAATCTAAAGCAGAGGGATGACCACTTTTGATGTGTGCTATTTGTAAAGGGGGGGAAAATCAAACTACTTTATGGGGAGAATGAACAAGGGAAAAGGAAAATTTGTGATATAGAAGATTTGTGATACAGGAGAGAAAAACAGTGGAAGTGAAGTGATAGCACTGCTAGGAAGACAGGCTGTGTGTTCTTCCAGAGAGGAATGATTAAGCATGAGCAGGGAAAAAAGCACCTATACATTTTGTAAGGTCAAGAAATACCAGCTTCAGAACTTCTAGACACTGTTCCAAGCAGATGTGAAAAGTTTGCGGAAGGGCTATTTGCTGGTGGGTTTTTTTGGTATCTCAAAAGCCATACTTTACTAGAGTAAAGAGGTCATTAAATTCTTTGCTATTCCATCAATGGTATTATTTTGGATGACATTTCAAAATATTGTGCACAATCAGTTAACTCATAATATTGACTTTTACATCATATAAATTAATATACATTACAGAATG
Organism: Haliaeetus leucocephalus; assembly: GCF_000737465.1. Classification (NCBI taxonomy): domain Eukaryota; kingdom Metazoa; phylum Chordata; class Aves; order Accipitriformes; family Accipitridae; genus Haliaeetus; species Haliaeetus leucocephalus. Next base: position 1,421,162 of record NW_010973351.1, read on the forward strand.
GTGTCTGTGCTATTGACTTACAGTATATCCATACAGGTGACTATCATTTAGTCAGTGAATTAAGAAAATTCACTCAGTGACCATCAGTATTCATACAAACAATTTGTTCTCAACTGAAATAATTTTAAAAGTGATTTTCATTTTAAGAAATTCAGCCCATTTCATGAATTGCTTTTCAAGTGTAGTATAATTTTAGATAAAGTGAAATACTCTTGGATGCAATAATCACCGCAGAAATATGCTCACAGTTGTATGACTGACATTCCTAATCAGTGAACCACACCATTGTTTGGTTGTGTGGGCAGATGGACTTGGACTTTAGTTTTACAGTAATGGAGTTCAGGTAGCCGCACTGATTGAAGGCATCCCTATCCCCATCTTCTCTTCCCTTGTGGAGCGCTGATACTGCAGGTAGCAGTGCAAAATGGATCAAAAAACCCAAGGTGTTCAAAATAACCACCCTTTATTTTTTTTTTTGTACATTTTGTTTTCGTTTGCTTTGTGCTGCTTTTTACATAGATCATTTCACTAATCCACTGCACGGTGGAATCACGTCCCAAGTGTGGGAGCATACAAATAAGCTTCTCAACCCATTCAAGTGCTGAGGCCTTGGGTTTATGTTGGAGCTGTGCCATAACAGGCTGTTTTATGATACAGCTAATCTGATCTGACAGCTAACTGCCACCAGACAGAGCGATCTTCCCTCTTCCCTGCCTTTTCTCCTGGCCCCGGCTATGTGCGCCTGCCTCCTCTCCTGCCCTGGCAGTGGTACTTGTCCAGCTCCCCGGAGGGACGGCTCAGTGGAGTAAACTGACAGAAGAGTATTCCTTCTTTTTCTTTTTTTGGCATCCTGCCTGCCCCCCCCAGACTGGCTCGGTGGGAGAAGCAGAGGGGAGGAGTGGGGGACAGCCCGTGGTCAGCAGCGCATCCTGGGATCCCTCCTCTATACCTATATCCTCCCGTGAAGCAGTATTAGCAAATCCCGATACTGACCTCCAGGTAGCTGTTTTATAGTCTTCACCATTTGTACAGTTATTAATTAAAAAAAAAAAAAAAAAAGCAGAGCAGTCCCAACATGGATTTAAGGCTATGCTAGGGTATAAGCAGGCTATTGTATTGTATTGGGTATAATCTTAGATATTATAAGTACAAGTGTTCATTATTGGCTTTTATCAAGCCTCTCAAAGAAAATGGGTGATTTGAAATGGTTCTAGACCGTCACAAAATATATTCCAGAAAAATTATGAAAATTATTTAGGCCTATTAGGAACTTTTCACAGAAGTGAAATGTCTTATTTCCACTGAGTATGGTGTCCTATGGACTGAGCACTAGGTTCATCAACCTCAGCACAGATTTGCTCACTGTGAGTTTTCACCTCACGGAATTTTCCAGGGAAGGCTAAGGTGAAATAAAACAGCCCACAACATGGAATTTTTTCTCATGATGTGTGTAATTGCTCTTGGCCAAAATTCTCTCTGTTTCTTTTTTGTGAAAAAGCAAAATCTTAAGCAAATAGTCTCAGGCGAAAGGCTGTAAAAAGTGTATTGAGTACAAATGCATCACAAAAAACACTCTTTCAACTGTTACATAGGGTACTGCTTTGGCCTGCTTTGCCTTGTACTTTGCAGACTTCTGTGCCTGCAGAGGTTTCTTGATCAACGCTGAGAACTTCTAAACAAAAGCTGACCGTAGGTTTATTTATGGCCACCTACAGATTGCTTTGGAGTACTCAGACACAATCCCAGTTTGAGAAGTATGCTACTTCTTCTTTATTCAGAAACAGGTTTTTTTTATGCAACTGGAGTAAGAATTGCTATAAACCAAGGTCTAAGCCCCAGCTTGGGAGATTATTGTTGTAGCAGTTAGTGTTGGAGCTTCCATAAGTTTTTTCATTCTTTCACTGTGATTCTAGTAAGGTACCCTCAGCGATCTGAGTCACAGACCAATTGGTTTAAATCCCAAGTCAGGAAAGCAAGGGGTTTCAGACTTTTTCAGGGAAATGAAAAGGATTTGCAAGCTGAGGTGATCTGCTAGTGTCTTCATCCGGCAGGTGCAGGAGATGAATGAAGCTCAATTGTTACTAATACCTAAACAAACACTGAATATATATAACTATTCGTGTAAACAAAGAGTGACTGAGAAATGCGGTTAGCTAAATGGATGTTAGTAATGTTAGCTGGAAAGGCTGTCATCATAATAAATTTCACAGATTTAATTGTATAAGTCTCACTGTTTTCACTTCTATAACCAGGATCATTAGGAAGCACTGGAGAATAACAATAATACTAATAACAAAAACAACAACAATAATATCATAAAAATATATCTCATTGTCATAAATGGATGTCTGAAATGGGTATTGGAAAATTCTGAAGGTTATTTTCATTATCATATGTTGCTGCAATACTTAACCAGATTTTCTGATGTTCTATACTCAAGGCAAAAAAAAAAGGATAAGGTAGAGATAAGGATAAGGGTAAAGACAAGGATAAGGAACAGGGGAAATAAACAGGGAAAACCAGCAGCGACAACAAACAGGAAAAGAAAAGAGGAAAAGGACCCCACCCCCCAAAAGAGTTGGAAATCATTAGCAAATTAAAGAATACCTGGTTCGGTATATAACTAGATGTACATTTTCATCAGTGTAAGGCCCTCAGAATTACATAGAGTACTGTTAATCATGAAAAGCTCCCTATATAATACTTTAGAAGCTGGATTGAAGTTAATCTATGTTCATTATCTCTGATTTTTTAATGTTAAATTCTAGTTTTAAGGACATTAAATATAGTATTTTTCCCCACATACACATATGTATCAATATGATTTTATATACACATTTATTACTTTTTACATATATGCAGCATGCAAATTATTAATTATCAAGTTTTAATACAGCACAGACATAGGAGAATGACCATATTCTTCACAACACATTTTGTATGGCTTCTTCCTATTTTGCACTTCTGGGATAAGCAAAGTGGGCAGGAACTGGAAATCTCTCTGCATTTGTGTCTTAAACCTAATAATTTTTAAGTATTTATTAATCTTTGAATTTGCTTATGCGGCAATATTGCTAAACCACATTTACTTAGCAAAGATTTGGGAATACCATCATATTAGTGTTCAGCTGTGTTTAGCAAGCATTCATATTTTTCTAAACAAAAGCTGAGGTGCACGATGGGAAGACAAATATTAACATATCTAGACTGAACATGGCTTGTAGACTCCCTGGTGAGTAGTGCTTCTACAGCCAAGGATTATTCACACCATATACAATTAAGTTTTCCTTTAAGACTGATTCTTTTATACTGCAGATAAAAATGAGAAGCTACACAAAGTCTTCTATAGAAATATTCACATATCTTTAATAAAGAGAAGAATGTAGTTCATCTCTTGTGGGCCAGCCAAACTTACGGAGTTTTATTTTATGTAGGAATGTCTAAGAGCAGAATTTGGTATACAGTTTGACCTCTTTGATTGTATTTTGGGGTCGTTATTGTACTTTGCTGTCGGCTCTTTAATTAATCTTGCCGGGTCTGTAATATCATTGGGGCAGAAATAATTGCTTAGATATAAAAGGACCTGTTAAGACAGCCACATGGGAAACAGTGAAGTGGTGAAAGAGTGCACTTCTAAGATTTCCTTATTGACTGTTTAGTAAATAAATCGTATGTTTTAATTGCTCTGTCAGAAGGATCCTTCAATGAGGGAAAGGTGACTGGAGCTGAATATGGGAACACCACAGGACAGCTGTTTGGTCTGGCAAAGGGCTCTGTGCACTTGTACTATATATCCAGAGCGACCTTTCAGATTCCATGTACATAGTAACAATTAAAAGTACACAATGACTTGACAATGTTCACTGTGACAGACTGCAGGTTGGCTGCTTCCCATAACAGCCTCCCAGGCAGAGAGGAACAAAGAGCCCGGGCCCATCTGTACGCCGCGCTGAATGCCTCATGTTCCAGAGAGCGCGCTTTGTTTCTCCAAACGCCCCAGGAAGCTCTTCAACAAACAAAACTCAGAGGTCCAGAGGAGCCCAGTCAGGACATTAATATGATAATGAATTCCGGATTACCCTGACAGACGTGACAAAGAAATAGATCCTTTTGATAATAAGTTATCGGGTTGATTAGGCGGAATTTGTCTGACTCCGCGACTGTTGTGGGTATTCCACAAAGTCAACAAACCCATGCATGACATCGCTTCTGTTACCCTCTCTCCCTCTCCTTGTTGCTTTTTTGGCAAGTCCGACCCATGCGGCTGGTTTAAGGCTTCTTCAGTTGCAGTGAAAATGCTGCTACCTGTCCGGGAAGTTATTGTAAACCCTAAATGTAGCAGCACCTCTGCTTCCACATCAAACAAAGGAAAATGGCTGCTTGTCACAGGCAGTTCAGAAGAAAAATTGCAGTTAATTCAGAGGCATGACTTTGCTTTTCAGCTAATGTTCCTAGGCTGAATTAGCTCAGTAGGCTTTGCAAGATTAATTTCCAGTCATCCCACCCGACAAGGTAAAATAGTTTCCTCTCTGGCCCATCAGAATAAATCTGATTCTGATTAAAATCGTACTTACTCTCGATTACTGCCAATGGGAGATTAGGTGAAACTTTTTCAGGTAAAATGTTGCTGCTTGATTCATATGGTTCAAGGAAGTCGTGTGATACTTCCGTTAATTTCCAGAAGTGGTGTATGCTGCAGCTCCTTTTGACTTCAGCAGAGGTTGTCATAGCTTTTGGAAAGGTACTTACACTTTTTGTCTTACTATTGATTTCTGTAGTAATTATTACGTCTTCTTGGCTGGATTCTCCAAAAGGCTCTGAGATAAACTTCTGTTATTCCACAAAAGCTCAGCAGCAAAAGGACATCAGCTGGCTACAGATACAGTAGATGGCTAAGGTCACACAAAGTATCAAAATCGGGTGGCACCAGCCATCTGTAGTTAACAGCTATTATATAAACATAAAGGAATGTGCCCTGTGTTCTGAGTGATGGAAAAAAATTGGTCATTAGCCACTGGGGAACACCCGATTCCCCCCACAGCTTTCCAGCTGCGATCCAAGTGTGTTTAAATAAAAACTTAGCACACTTAACAAGAAGTTTGATAGAGTGTTAACAATCCTCAACTTCACGTTGAGCTGTTAACCAACAAAGTAGTCATTAAATGCTGGTAATGACTGCGTTTCTTGGGATTATTGCTTAATTATAAACTTGATAAAGTGGGTCCTGCCTTCTGACTTGGGGGACATTTTCCATTGCAGAATTTTAACTACAGACTTTTCTTAATATACCACCTCAGTTATAAACCCTTGAATATAAACTACGGCAAGAATACTGCCTTTAAAAACAGTTATTTGTATACGTCGCGATTGCGTTCAAACCATAACCAATCTTGGATTCACCTCAGACGGTGGACTAGCAAAGCACAACTGCTGGTAACAAATGTTTTCTCAGGGAATATGGCTTTCTTGTAGAATAAAATAAGCATTTTTGAAAGCAAATTCGGCATTCTGATTGACTGGAAGGGGTCTAGAGCGTAGGTAGCAATTCATTTCAAAAAACACCATGAAAGTGATGTAAAACTGCAATAAATGTTTTATCTCTTATTCTTTTAGAAATGAATAAACACTGTTTACAGTATACAAGAATTTATTTCAGCAGCCATGACCTTGAAAGTTCCCTAGCTATTGCTGACTGCTGCGCCTTAACACTTCATAATTATTTCCCAAAATCTGTAGATACCATGGCCTTATGTATGCAAACAGTTACAGAAGCATATTCAGGAAAGTTTTCTCCTCTGCGCCGATAGCCGAACATCTAAATATATACTATCCAAATCCACAAGGAAAGATAAGGGGTGCAAAGTGTCATAGAGCCACATACTTCAAATCCCAGCACATGAGGTGGCCATGCACAGACACAAGGGGTCTAGGGAGAAAGGCAGTCCTATTTTTCTTTCTTTGTTGGTTTCCTTTGTAATTCTAGTCATCATAGACCACTAATGTATATAAGGTCTGTTATAAATATCATTAAGTATCTGGGTTTTGAATGTGTGAGTATACTGAATTTATTCCTTTTTTCCATAAAAAAGGCTTAAAATATTTAACATTAATTTAAAATTCTTAAAACTCCTTGGCACTTTAAGGCCACTTACTATTTTCAAGCAGGGAGGCGATCAGTGGAAAAAAAAGATTTCATCCTTTAAACTGAATCTTGTTCTGTAATTCACAAAATACTGAGTCTTCTAATGCTAAGTAGCTAAGCAAACTAATACATCTTTCGTCTTTTTCAGACTGTTCTTTTAGGTATTAAACAACGAGGAAATCAAACAAGATTCCGTCTTTAGAAGCTATTAGATCAAACATTCTTTGAAAAGAATAACATATAGAATATATTTATTTGTACAAAATTTTAACTGAGAGTTGCACTGATAGATAGGTAGATAGTTTCACAACTAATTTGTCTGCAAAATGGCATTTAAATATTTTTAGAAGTGCTTAGAAGATGGTTAAAATAGTGAATTTTGAAGTTACTGTATTAATTAACTAATCAGTGACAACTGTAAAGAAGAGTAGCATCTTTTACCAGGAAAGAATTATATATCTGGAAAAGATGGAGAAGACTTGGGGCATGCAAGTATTTTTAGGTTTTGCATTATATTTCCAATTGTTGCCTGTAAATGAAAGGAGGAGTTGTTTGTTGGAAATCTGAAAGAGAAGAGAGACAAATATCTTTGCATGTGTAAATCCTCTTCTTTCTTCATTCAAAAACTCAGGCTTGTGTCCACAGTGGCTTGTTGGCTCAGTTCATCAGAAAGCCTGCAGCAATTCCCTGAGCCCTCATTTGTAGACATCACTTTGGCAATGGAACAATGCAGCAGATTCTCATTCTAGGGATTACGATACTATATATAAAGAAAACATAAAAAGATTTACATATATTCCATGTAATTTCCACCATTATGTTTTAAGCATGGAGCAGACTTTTGAGGCTTTTAATTGGTAGATGTGTCACAAAATATTTAAAAAAAAATTTCATTATTTGTATCACAACATTATATTTTCAAAGATAATATGGGTCTCATACGTCACATGAGATAGATGTCCCAGAACCTGCAGGCTGGGAAAAATGGATAAAAGGGGAGTTATTCTTTTGGGTCTAAATCACTTATCTTGCTGAATGTTTGGGATAGCATGTATACTTTCCCAAGTCCACCCCCTGGTTTGCATGCACACTGTAAATGAGCTATGGCCTAGAGGAGGAGTGCAGTCGTTGTTGCCTGGCATTCTGTCCTCATGAACAAGAGGGAACGGTGGGGATGAAAACTTACCTTTGCCACTTGTGAACCAAGCATGAGTGAGGAAACATTGTCCACCATTCACAGGTTTGCGACATCCAAGGTTTCTACACCTTTCCAGGTGTTTCAAGATAGCAAAGGGGGCACTGCGCCTTTCAGAAATGTCTCTAATGGCATAGCTTTACAATCATAAAGATCTATGCTTCAGCAGACAAATGGGCTAGTACTGTTCTGCTCTAGATGAGAGGTAAGCACACGATCACAGAGCACATTTTTTACGATGGGCAGTATGTGATCCAACATAGATTCTGCCAGGAAGAAGCTATGTGGGACACATTTAAATGAGCACATTTGAACCCAGACTGAATTTATCCCAGATCAGCACCAATTTGCATCACGCAGCTGCCTTAGAACACTAATTTTGGGAGTGCCAAAGTCTTGTTTGCTGTATTGTTGGATAATACCCTAACAAGCAAGGCCTGCATTTCTGGGGATCCACTGTCTCCTAGCTTCTTGTTCCCGGAGGCATGATTAAACTTAAAAACACCTCAGCTGAAAAAGAAAATTCCCACAAAACGGCTTGATTTAAGACCTTGACTTTAGATGGAGAATCTTCCATTTGCTTAGCAAACCTTTGGATCAGACTCCTAATGGGAAAGATGGGAGGATCTGGAAAGGAAAGGAGCCTAAAAACTTGTTACCATCACCAGCAATGCGTGAGAAAAAAATGTCAAGAGTGCAGCCAAGTGACAGAAGAGGAGACGCTGGCCGCTGTATGCTCTGGGATACCAAAAAGACATTAATTTAATTTAGCTCAATCACACAGCCCATAAATAACTCTCTCTGAGAAGATCTGAGCCCCCTTCGCAGAGCTTTCTGCTGACACAAGTGCTGTACACAAAGCGCGGGTCTCTCGAGCACGATGAGGCGTGATGTACTTTTTCATAGACTGTCTGGCTCGGGAGCACACTGGAGGACGAACAGGTTCTCACGCAGCAGAGAGCTGGAAAACCATAGGGAAGGGCAAGGCTCCACCTGGAGCAGACCGACTGGCTTCTCTCTAACGCCCTTGCTGAGGACAGACGGGTTTTCCCCTTACTGCAGAGGACCTGTGATGAGTGGAAGAGGGAGCAGCAGCATCTAACTCATTTTACACATCCTCAGTTGCCTGGCACATCAGCATACAGATGGCAGCTATGACCTAGGACTTCCAGGAAAGCCACAGCTGTCTGGAGTAGCAGCAGAAAGCCAAGAAATTTACCCTCGCTCTCTGAAATGACATTAGACCCCTGTGTGTAGGAGTGTGAAACTCTTTCTCCATTTTTTTCCACAGCTTCCCTACTGGGTCATTAAGACAGAATTTCCACCCATCTTTGTCGGTCGGAATTAGGTAAGCTGGTTCTCGGGGCTGCTTCTTTAGAGACAGCCAAGGGAGATAGGCTCACTGCTCCCACATAATTGGACAAGCACATTGGGATGCAATTGGTTGATGTTTTTACATATATTGGTGCCATTAAGTATGGCGAGAAAAATCGACCAGTTTGCACTAGAAAACTGATTTTCAGGTGAAAAAAAGGAGATGAGATGAATCACCATTGATGCAAAATCACAAAAGTTCTTACTTATCTTAAAGGAATTCTCAGGAGAAAAAGTATTTTAAATGACAAGACCTTTTTCTTAAACTTTTCCCTCAGATTGGAAAATCCAAAAAGGTGTCACTATACTTACAGGAAGTGAATGATGGAGTCGTCCAAACTTCATAGGGTCCTTATGAACTGAAAAATCATCTAGACATGCATTTTCTTGAAAATCAGTTAATATGGTAGAGTTTTTAATTTCTTTATTTTACTTTGTCCTAGTACAGACAATTTGTCATTCAAACAGATTAGTTTTGTCACCTTAAATTCACACTGCCAGAAGTCCCAGAGAAGTAATCAAAAAATTGTGTTCTCGTTTAAATGTTATGTTCCACATTACATCCAGCAGCACATGCAATGTAAATTAAATAAACCAATTGCAACAATAATAAAATAGGCAAAAGAAAAAAGAACATGTATCCTTTGTACGTTGTATTTTTTAATAAGATTTTTATAAATTATATAATAATTGTCTATTCCATTTTAAGGATTTGTCTTTACATGCTTTTTATCCACAATGAAATATTAGTAGTACTAAATTTGGGTCCATTATAAGTAGAGGGATCTTTAATTTTGTCTATGTTTTCTAGCTTTGTCCAAATCCTTACATTCCTTATTTCATTACCTTTCAAAGACAAACAATCCTAAATTTTAACCTTGCTCAATCCACCTTCTGTAAAAAAAAAAAATGAAGCCTCTGTGTGCTGCATGACACTGATCTTTGTACTCTTAGCTTTAGCATTTTACCATATTAACAATAAATGCCATGTTTTCCTGGGATACCCAAACAGATAGATTAAGGAGCATAGAAAGAAGAGGAATGGCATTGTTTGTTACCTGTGCATTCAGGTCTTTGTGAAAGCAACTCCCAAAGTTGCTACTTCTCTCTGCACCATAATGATATTGTACAGTGCCTTTTGGCTCTAGCACAATGTGTTATGCATCAGTGTTTAAGAGCATATTGTGCACCATTATTGCCCTCTCTCTAGAGGACTACAAACTGCATTAGTTTGAATTACCAAATCAAAACTTTATGTGCAGCAGTTCCCCCACAAGGGCTTTAGCATTTTTATGTCATAATCCCTCTATTATCCCCCTCCTCACATGCTTTATAACCATTAAGTTATTGAAAAATTCTCAACAGATGTCATCTTAAGATGAATGTTGCTGTGCCGACTGGTATCAAGGCTGGAATCTGGATATTGCTCAACTTTACTAAAAATGTCAGAGAGAGAATAGTCAGCTGTAAAAATACAAGATATGCCAGCAATGGTTGTTTTCATGTCAACTGCAACATGACTTGTAGTGTTCGCAATTTTAGCTTCTAGAAGATGCAGTTTTCATTTGATGGGTTGGCAGTAATGGCTTGAGATATGTAGCAAGAAAAAGGAAAATAATTCAAGGGCTTTTTTCCCTCTCCTTTTATGATAAAAGCAGATTTGTGCTTTAATCTGATTTAAGCCTCAAGTCTTACCTTTTAGCATATATTGTTCATATTGAGAATTTTGTTGAAATACAGAAACTTTTTACATAAGTGTAATAAATATAACAGGTTATTGGTGATTATGTTTTCTTTTTGCATCCAAAGTACTGAAATAACAAACATGATTGCCACCATGGTGATAATAACAATTTATTGATATCTTTCCTCGCATTCCATTGTGACATTTGTAATTTTAAACAACATAAAGACATAAAAATATACATCGTGACATAATTTAGAATGACCTTAAATTTGAAGCAAACAATGCAAAAGACATTTATCTTCCAAAGAGGTGACAGTATGGTATTTAAATAATGGGAGATACACACAGCACAGATACCTGTCAAAATGAGATTCAAGAACAGAGCCAGGGCCCACATTAGTAAGAGCTTTAAAAAATAGTGGCATTTTATAATAAATCAGCTGTTTAAGAAGCAGTTACCGTACAGAAAAAAGGAATAGCATAATATACTTCCAATTCATCAGAATAGCACAGCAGTTGAGTTCTTAGATTCAGAGGTGATGTGACAAACCTGATGAGAGCTTTTTAAAAAGGAAGTTACAATTATCAAGTCCCATGATGAAGCAGGTATATTTTGCTGTAGAGCTGGCAGGGAATATATAAGGGATATATAGTCTGTGAGGACTGAAGTGGAAATAAATCTATTGGTATTGCATCTGAGATGTGAAGAGTTTTAGTCAAGAACAAGGCTTGAGATTCTTAATGTGACTCTCCCCTCGTCTGTGATCTTTTACAAAGAGAAAAATCAAATGACAAAAAAGCTTTCTATTTGCAGAGACTTCTAGAGCTCACCCTAAAGGCCCAAAACTGGCTAATGGAAAGTTTTTCCATAGTGTGTATGACAAAGCCTGCTACTATTTCTCCAATTCACAGCTGTACCTGCTATTTTAGCTGTCTAGACCCCTATAATTAGGGGAAGATTGGTTTCTGGACAGCTTTCCAGCCATCCACTTTCCATTTTGCATCCTAAAGGCTCTTCCCTCCTATGGTTTAGCTCATAGCTTCTGCTGGTTCAAAGATATAAAAAGAAGATGGGATACACCAAAGAAAACTGTTTTTGCTGATGATAGCTGTCACAGAGAAGAGGCTGATCAAGCCAATCTTGCCTGTAAGCAATAAAAAAGTGAAAATGCTAAATCAAGGCTGCAGAAGGCAGCGCAGGTCTGACTCTTCACTGGAAAAAAATGGTGTTAAGAAAGATGATGCACTCAAATTGCCAGATACTCAAAACTCCCAGAAACTCTCAATTCACACTGTTTTAATTGGAGATACTTTTGAATGTCCACCTATCTTTAGGGAAATAGTAAACAGGGAATTTTGGAAATAAAAGGTCCTTAACTTCTGTTTTCAAGAAGTATTTAATCACAGAAACCTCATCTTGTATTTAAGTCTTTATAGTCACTGTGCATTGTATATTACTTTTATTTGTCTCTGTTGCAAAAATAGTCTAATTCATCTCATTATACTGTGTATGCTGCTTTTCTTCTGTAGTTTTATTTTAAAACTTATGCCATATGAACATTTCCAGCTCTTTTGAATATGATACTCTACTTGAATTTTACTCACAGTTTATAAATTGAGCTGGTTAGTGTATTCATTTATATGCTGTGATACTCTTCCAGCTCAGAGCTTTAATATTTCATTGCAGTACTGGTATCTGATCTGAGGAAATATATTTCTGTATATTTTGTAAGAATCTTCTTAGGTTTTCCCAACATTTATTTCCATACAGTTCTTCAGTACAGGTTTGGACTGGTTCTGCTCTTCTATTGCATGTTCCCTCAGATTTGGGTAGTATGTCTTGGTGTATTAATCTGCCACTAACGTGCATAACTTCTATTACTTCACTTTATAAAAGCCCATGATGAGCTGCACTGAGGAAAATGACTGTAAAGGTATTTGTGCTACCCCAGTGCTATATGAGACCTGCCATAAAGGTTACATACAAAAAAATGTTGATAATAAGCTAGAACCTCCCTAATTTATAGCCAATTAGAGCGTATTTCCTGTATCACCTACACTTCCTTCTATCACACCAGGCAAATGTACATTTGCAGCCAAATGACTCATTTACTTCCAATTTTACCTGCACCTTGTTAGGAGCTGACCTATCCTTTTAAGATATGCGTTTCTTCTCCCAAGCAGTTTTCCATCTTCTTCTTCAGCTGTAATAACAGAAGCTAAATAATATTTAACAAATTGCCATTTCCTTGTGCCCTGTCTTCAATCCCCCATCAGTGTTTTTAATGGGACAATTTAACCTTTGAACCTAAGTCTCTATTACAGATATAGTTGAAGAGCCCTTAATTGAAATATTCCATACAACTTGACATTCAATATTATTTCTTTGCTCCTCTAATTATCCTTTTAACTTTCTTTTGCTTATTTGTATAAACCCACCTCAGTCTGTCTTTCGACCAGACTGTTTATATATTTTTCAAAAGCCTTTCAGTTATTTGCTCACTCTACTCTTTACATACTACGTAACTACATTTGACCTCTGTAACCCCCCTCCCTGTTTAGATTTAGCTGAGATGAATTTCAGTTGCAGGCTCTGCAGCCATTTCTTGAATTATTTCGCAGTGCTCATCAGTAGTGCTCATCTCCACGTTGGAGAATACCCAAACAAAATCTCTTTGGAAATATCACACAGCATCAGACTTTCTAACAGCAAAAAGAAAGTGCCAGTCCAGAAACATCTGAAACACACTGGTTTATTTCAATACAGGTTATGAGAAACCAAACCTAGAGATACATATTCCCAGTGGTGAGACAATTGCCATTTTCAAGCCGTATCTTGTGCAGGCAATCTATAAAATACAAAGCAAAATTAGGCAGAATTCATGCCAAGTTCAAAACACTCCAACAAGCCACAATAGTATTCCTATCCTACAACTTGCAGTTGTTTCTATTCCGCCTCCTCTGCTGGAGATTATACCCCTTCTACCTCTGCAACAATTCTTCTTGCCCTCACATTCCTAATGGCAGAATCAAAAGCACCTCCTGCTCTGAGATGTAAACTGGGGTACAGTGATTGACAGTGGCTGGTAGTAAGGGTGGCTTGAGTAGCCATTCATGTTAATCTGCTATTTAATGTAATCTTGATTTCCAGGTGACATCTGAAAACCCTTAACTTTTCCTTTGCATATTCCTATTTGATATTTCTTTCCAGTATCTTAAATGTTTTCTGTGGCTGAGAAGAGATTTAGTGCAGAATGGAGACTATGGGTCAACCAAAAAAGGCTTCCATCATTTCCTTCTCGTGCAGTTTTTGGAGTTACTTTCTCATCAGGTGGCAAAGCAAAACTGGACTTTATTGTTGTCTACGTTGCAAGTGCCCTGGAGAGTATAACTTGAAAGCCATTAGCTTTACTGGGCATATTTGGTGAAGATATTAAAGGTGTTACTTGGAAGTCAAGAAGTTTTCCAGAAAACATTAGCCTGTGACAGGCAGCTAGGATCATCTCGAGGAGAGTATTACATATCCAGCCTTGATAATTGCCAAGTCTTCCCATGGTGTACAAAATTTTGTAGATATTTTACAAATTTTATGTAAAATTTTCTGTGCAATTTCATTCCCTGAAATTATGACAGAATGGCTTTGCCCAGTCTTGAACTATAATTCATATTATCATCTTTGGGTTTTGCATAGCTGTTTTCCAATCATAACTATGTAATTAAAATTGTCCATTATCACAGATTCTGTCCTTATTACAGTCCCCTCTTTCACATATACAATCACCCTTAATGATGTCACTTAAAGCAGATCTTTTTATACAATGGAAAATTGTAGAAAATTCATTTGAAAATTCTAAATGCTGATTTGTATATATGAGGAGCTTTATATAAGTAATAGTTCTATCACCTTGAAACATTTTCCTCGGTACAGGAGGACCACTGAGTTGAATTTTTATCTTCTGGTGCACTGCCTCTCCTTAAAAATAAAGGAGATACCATATTGCATCAAGGAAATGTCATCTGACCAAACATGAAAGATGAAAGAAAGCATGAGTTACTAAAATAAGGAATTATGTCAGAATCATATGCTATTTTTGATTGCAGAAATTTTCTCTTTTCTGAAACTTTCTATAAAATAAAGCTATTTTCTGACCTGTAGGTAGGTAATGTCACACAACTGCAACCTACATGGGCAGACCTAAATGAAAACATTTGGCATTACAATTGCTCCAGATCAGGAGCACACATACAGTCAATTATGAAGGTTCAACAGATAAATGGTAACTAATTATGATACAGTAACCTGATCACTTTAAATGGCACCTGTACTATAGAAGTCTGACCTTGCTTAACCCTCATGTAGCTGAATGAGTGAGTTAATACATAAAAAAACTTTCTCTCTCTTCTGCAAAGTTAAATATAAAGCTTCTGCAAAGGTAGCTGGCTTGGTTCTTTCCACCTTTTTTTTTTTTTTGATATACTGACTGTTCATCAAAACAGATCTGCAAACACATTAAAAGAGAAACCCTTTAGAACCCCATTAGAAACCCTTCCTAAGTTTTAAAGATTTCCACAACAACAAACATGCTTTTAAGTTCTTGTAGTACCCTTAATATATAGCAGCACTGCGTAGTCAAGACAGAACCTACAGAACTCTTGCGCATTCAGTATATGATGATCAAGAGAAGGGCTTTCAAGCTCACTTGCAAAGAAGTTTAGCATTCACTCTTGACTATTATCTGGAAAGTTTAACAGAAAAAAAAATCAAAGTTTTTTATTTTTCATAATGAAGAACAGTGAGTTTTATCACTAAGAACATGTGAACAGCTGTGCTAGATCAAACCAAAAGCCTGCCTGGGCCTGTATCCTGTCTCTGACAGCAGGTAAATGCAGATGCCTGGAAAAAAGTGGAGGAAGATGACAAGTATATTGTGAAATTCCCCTGAATATTCACTCCCCACCCAACAGTTACATACTTAGGAAACTTTTGGAGGTAGAGCTGGTATCTCCATTCCTTACAGACTCCAGTGACATTTTCTTCCGTATCTTCTTCCAGTGCTTTTTGAATCCATACAAACAGCTGAGTCCCACTGCCTTTCACATCGGGCATTACCGCAGCTAATCTACATATTGTGTGGAGATCAGCCTTTTTTTCTTGATTTGAACCTATCACCTACTGGTTTTGTCTGATTGCATATAGTTTAGGACTGAAGGTGAAGTGGTCCTTACACTGCACCACTTCTGAACTCAGAGATGCCATCAAACCTCCATTCTTGCTGTCTAGCTCAAACCATCCTAGTTTATTTAGCATTTCCTCATTTGGAAACTGTCCCACGCTTTTGAATAGACTTTAATCTGCTGTCATTTGTTGCTGGGGCTTTTGTCCATTTTCCTGATTTCCTGTCGTATCTCCTTCAGGATGGGAGGGTCAGACGTACACAACATTCAAGTGCAGGTGCACTGGAGATTTATATAGTAGCATAATGACATTTTCTGTCTTGTTCTTTATTCTTTACCTATTAATTCCTAAAATTTGGGGTTTTTCCTTTTACTGAACACTGAAGTGATAATTTTGTGAAATTATCTATTATAAACAATGATCTCATTCCTGAGTGGTAAGTCATCTTAGAACCCATCATTACAGAATCCATCATAAAATTGCATTTGTTTTTCCATATGCACATCACTTCATGTTTCTCTGCATTAAATTCCATCTTCCAATTTATCATCCAGTCCCTCAGTGCTGTGTAGTCTTTCTGCAACTCTCTGCAGCCAACTCTACTTTTTAAGATACAAAATAAATCAGCATGATCAGCAAACTTTGTCACATAGTTATTCATCTCCTTTTCATGACTGTTTATTCAGAACTCCACCGGTCACTTCTCTGTGAAAAATAACCATTTTTTCCACTGCCTCCTAATTTATAGCTAGTTATTTACCCAAGTTGGACTCTTTCCTCTTATACCATGGCTGCTTAGTTTCCTTAAAAGTCTCTGTAGAGGCTCCAGACTTTGTCATATTTTCTATCAGTTTTATTCAGAGTATAGGCTTATTGATCTCTGGTGCCCTAGATCTCCTTCTGGTCCGCTGGTAGCAAGGCAATTTTTAGAGCAAAGTTACATACTTCAGTCCGTAGTTCAGCCATTTCTCCCTCGAAATTCAGCAGAGCTCTTGGAAGCATGTGTTTGGCTTTGGTGATCTAAAATCATTCATTTTGTCAAGTTGTCCTATAAGCTGTACTCCTGACATTTAAATCTGATATTTGTATTCTCTTTTGTGTTCTCTGTGAAAAACAGTTCTGGCTTTAAAAAAAAATCTTCAAACGCCTACCTGATGCAGAGAGATTCGAAATAGTAATTTAGTTCTTCCTCTATGTTGTCATCTATGTTGTCATCTCATCCAAGCACTCATTTTATGCCTTGACTGTTTATTGGGCCTTTAGACTGTCTGACAGACTTTCTGCTCCTGATAAGATTTCAGCTTTTTTTTTTTGTCTGGCCTTACTGTGTTTTTACATTTAAGCTACCAAAGTTCATGTTCTTTTCTGGTTTCTTTATTCAGATTGAACTTCAGGTTTTTGAAGGGTAGCTTTTTATTTTTAATAGACTTCCTTACTCTGCTCTTTGCCCATGCTGACTTTCTTTTGTTCTTTCTAAAAATCTTCTTTGAAAACATATGCATTTGTGTTGTGCCTCCAACATGAGGCTCCAAAATTATTCCCAAACTTCCAGAGAAGATTTTACTTTTTTAGCTGCTCCTTTTAGTTTCTTTTTAAGTAGCTTTCTCACTTTCATATTATTCCCTTTTTTTAATATTGCATGACAGTAGAGGATTTTTCAGCTCTTGTTATTCACACAAAACTGTTGAGATGAAGTATGTTGTATCTACAATGACAGCGTGGCTCTTCAACAATAGCGTTATGACACTTTCCTATGGACTGATTCAGGACCAGAATTATTTCTCCTCTGGGATTTCTTGTATGGCTTGGCCCAGAAATCCTTAGTTGTTCAGGAATCACTGGCTGTTTCTGAAAACACAGCCTGAGCAGCCCTGCATGTTTTTTAATCAGTCTAGTGTGAATTAGCTGACTTTTCGCGTTCCTATTGTGTTTCTTGCATTTGGTGCTTCTCTGATGTCCCCTCAGCAGGTGGCAGTCACTTTTGCCTGGTTGGTTAGGCAGTGTAGTCCCCCAGGTTTATTTTTCCTATTTAAATCTATAATTTCATTTAATAAACACACAAAATTACTTTGCGAACAGCTTGTTAACGCTTAACTCCAAGCTTTCTATATCACAGAACATCTTTCCTCCATCATTTTCCTCAGTACTTTCAACTTCTATTTAACTGTCCCACTGATTTATTTTACTCCATTTTCAGATCCATGTATTCCTCATATTGTACAGGTGCCTATCAGCTAGAACAGTGCGTATAAAAGGACCTTGTGTAAGACCACATATATGATTCTGTAACACTCCATTTGGAAGTGGCAGTAGCAGACAAGCCAGGAAGGCTTCTTTACCCACAATAGTGGTCTACTCGTGTGGTTTTGGTGTAAGAACTGTAACAGAGAATCCAGCTCAGTGGGAAAGACTCCACAATAAAATGCTCTTAAAAGGAAAACACACTCATATAACAAGGAAGTTATTAATATTAACTGGGACATGTGCTTAATTTCACTGCAACATAAACACACTTTTGATGTTCATTTTCAAAGTATGCATTTGTATATAATTATGCCTAATGCATATCATACTCCGCAGTCTTATGATTTTACAGTCAGTCTGATGGAAGTGTTTGGTTTTTTTCATCCTTTTTATTTGCATTGCAAAATATTTCTTTGTCCTTATTGTTCTTACCTGCTGGAAACAAGTTTCTTTTTCATGAATCATGTGGATAAGTATTTCCAAGAGTCATCTGATAAACCATATTTGGAAAATTAGTAAATATTTCCTACTTTCATGCAAGTGAAGCACTGCAGTAATGCACTAATGTTGGCGCAATTTAGTCTAATATTTATATGATTTAGCGACATGAAAGAAAAAAACACTTACTTGTTATAATGTAGATTAAAAAGAGAATTCTGACTACAGCCTTATCATTAGTACTTTTAGACGTATTTAATTTTCTTTCTCAGTGATTGTTGTCACAACAACTATTGTTTCAGTAAGCTTCATATCACCAGCAATAATAATGCTGTTTTAATCTTGTAATGATGTGTCTTCTCTAGCTGAATTAATAAGGAAACCAACTAAAAGATAATTTGGGATATCTCTGAAATGTGTGCTAATAAAAAGGCTATGATCAGTCCCACTACATGTTGTTCTTAGTAATATTATGCTAATAATACTAGTAAATAATAGTCTTTTATTTATGTCCTTCTTCCTTTTCTTTATAAAAACAAATATTGGTAAATTTGCATGAAACAATACCAATGGCCATTTCCTTCTGAAGTATACAGGCATGTTCCTGCTAAACTGAACAGTGCCAGTCCAGTTTCTGTCAATGTATAACATGGCCTCCGTAGTTTTTCAATACCTCTCCTCAACTGAAGTGTCCTTTCATGCTATAGAAAAATTGTAAAAATTGTAAATCAATATTTATATTTATTTATAAACTCTTTGCTTGTATAATAATATCATTATACAGTAAATGCCATTGTGCTCACTTATAAATACTACAAGTGTTCCCTAGGAAAAAATTCTGTGATCCTGTATTGGGTTTGCATGGCAAGGTGTTGGTAGCGGGGGGCTACAGGGGTGGCTTTTGTAAGAAGTTGCTAGAAGCTTCCCCTATGTCCGATAGAGCCAATGCCAGCCGGCTCCAAGACAGACCCTCCACTGGCCAAGGCTGAGCCCATCAGCGACTGTGGTAGCACCTCTGGGAGAACATAGTTAAGAAGGGGGAAAAAGTCTCTGCGCAACAGCAGCTGGAGAGAGGAGTGAGAACACGTGAGAGAAACAGCCCTGCAGACCCCCAGGTCAGTGCAGAAGGAGGGGGAGGAGGTGCTCCCGATTCCCCTGCAGCCCGTGGGGAAGACCATGGTGAGGCAGGCTGTCCCCCTGCAGCCCAGGGAGGTCCACGGGGGAGCAGATCTCCACCTGCAGCCCGGGGAGGACCCCACATCGGAGCAGGGGGATGCCCGAAGGAGGCTGAGACCCCGTGGGAAGCCCACGCTGGAGCAGGCTCCTGGCAGGACTTGTGACCCTACGGGGGACCCACACTGGAGCAGTCAGTGCCTGAAGGACTGCAGCCCAGGGACGGGACCCACGCTGGAGCAGTTCGTGAAGAACTGCAGCCTGTGGGAAGGACACAGGTTGGAGAAGTTCATGGAGAACTGTCTCCCGTGGGAGGGACCCCACGCTGGAGCAGGGGACAAGTGAGGAGTCCTCCCCCTGAGGAGGAAGGAGCGGCAGAGACGACATGTGATGAACTGACCCCAACCCCCATTCCCCGTCCCCCTGCACTGCTTGGGGGAAGGAGGTAGAGAAAATCAGAGGTCAAGCCTGGGAAGAAGGGAGGGGTGGGGTAAGGTGTTTTAAGATTTGGTTTTGTTTTCTCATCACCCTACTCTGATTTGATTGGCAATAAATTCAATTAATTTTCCCCCAGTCGAGTCTGTTTTGCCCTTGACGGTAACTGTTGAATGACCAATCCCTGTCCTTATCTCAACCCACGAGCTTTTTGTTATATTTTCTCTCCCCTGTCCAGCTGAGGAGGGGAGTAATAGAGCGGCTTTGGTGGGCACCTGGCATCCAGTCAGGGTCAACCCACCACAGACCCACAATTGGTGCAGACCACTATTTCTACGTCCAGATGAGAACAGTCAATAGTAGTGTAAGTACAACAGGTGTGCCCTTTCCCTGGCTCCAAAGTATATTTTGAACCTGTGAGATTGGAGCTTTGCTCCATAAAAAGCAAACTAAACTTATGGATCTCCTGAATGGTAAAACCTGTCTTTCCTCATAGGACACAGATACTTTCTCATGGAACAGGTCATTTTTGCATGATTTCTGCAGGATGAAAAGGTGTGTATTCTGCCTATTGTGTATGAATGTTTATATACTTCAGTTCAGACCTTTCTTTCATTATCATATATGGATATATATATATATACCTTTTCTTTACATAGTCTCTAAGGTGGTGCTAAGGCCACAGTAGGCTTCTGGTTTCATTACTGCATATGTGGCCGGAGACTATGTCGTACCAGCTCAAAGGAGCCTCCACCAAAAATGCTTTTCTGGATACCTCTGCCTACCTTCTGGACCTGCTGAGTCCTCTGTAAAATCTTTGTTTTCCCCATCTGCATTTGCAGTGGTGACTGGGGTAAATAAGATCTCTAAGAGCTTTGGTGGAGCCAGGAGGTCAAGAGACCTCCACAAAGTTAACCTTTTGGTTTAGACATAAGAAGTGGCCTAGAAAGTAGGAACAGTTGTCGGAGAGGTAGTGTAGATTTAACCTGGTGTAGTATCTTTGTCACTGATGCTAGTGCTGTCAGCCACAGAATGAGATATTACACCTCATGAAAGAAGGTGGCTGAGTCTGACCACTTACTTGTAGTGTGAAAAGAAATTATAATTGCAGCTGTAAACACTCTGATGAAGAAAACCTTATCAAGTTAATGTGGAGGTTTTTTCTTCCCAAATTAGATTTTTTGTTGCTGTAAAGTCAAGGAACCACAAAGAAAGCGTTATACTAAAACAGATTCTCGTATACATAATTTATGTACAGATTAATCTAAAAAATATCAAATGTGTATAGCATATTTGGCACAAAACACAGTTTCTATCCCTTTCATATTAGCAGAATCCCTAAATTACTGTACAGAAGGTTTCCAAATCCTTTAAATCTTGCCATTGTGGAAAAGCCAAAAGTTAGGTGGAATGTAGCCAAAAAGGGCATATTATTATTTAATTTTACTGGTATAAAAAAGGGAAAGTAACAGTATACAACATTTTTTGCTCAGTTTCCCATTCCTGTATTAGAGAATATATCTATGAAGCAAAAACAGAGAATAAAGAGACAGAGTATGAAAATTGTGGATCATTACCTGAGGGATAAAATCCCCTGTTTTCTTAACTTCATGTGTCTTATGAAGAAATGTGCCAAACTACCCTTTGTATATGTAGTATTTATAGATTCATTTTTTTGTTCACTTCCTGGATTCTGGACCTGTCTTATTGTTTGGTCTGCTTCCAAATGCCAATTTTAGGCTAGATGTTAGCACAGAATGGAAATTTGATCAAAAAAAACATTTATACCTCTGTGTTGGCATTGTGCTGCAGGGCTTACATAGCTTGGCATTGTGTGATATTGCATTACTTAATCCTCTGACAAAATAGAATCTCTTCCTACTATGTAACTTCTCTTAGGAGTGTAAGTAGCCTCTACTTGCAGACGGGATTCCCATGTTCTTCACTAGAGCAGTCCACTCACATCCTGTGTAGTCATCGTGTATATAAATGTGAAAACTGTCAGAGGGCAAATAAGCTGTGGTGGGACAGTGTACGATCATTGTTTTACATATATCCAAAACATCTCCTCTAACTGGGACTTGATCATTTCAGCCACTGTAAAGAGCTCTAAATCAAGTAGTCTTGATTATTTAGTCTCTTCTCAGAAAGAATTCTCTCTGTATGTCCAGAAATTTTCATTCTTTATATGAAAGCACTGGATAAGCTTAAAAATATGCTGATTTTGCAACTCCTGTAGGAAGAGTTTTATTTGCATAATTAATTGCACTGACATTGTTAGGATTGCAATGAAGAGCATTCTCTTGGAACGCCTAAGAGAAGTTAAGCAAAATGAGATATGGAATTGCAGCTCCAGACTACGCTCCACCACTTTATATTATTATTCTTTTTTATTTTGAAGGCAGTTCACAAAATCCAGATGTTGAATGTAAATTATGTTTTTGCAGTAGTAACATGTGGTTACTTGCTGGGTTCACGTTTACAGGCATTTTTTGTGTCAGTTTTCTCTGTGTCTTTCACATAGGTAGGCTGCAGATGTGCTTCTAAACTTCTGTCTTTCTGTGTAATATATCATATTTTAATTACTTTCCATTCTTCTTTCATTTGATTCCCATGTGAAAGAAATTCTTGGCTAATACCAGGTGAGATATATAAATAACTTTTTATTTAGAAAAGATTTTTTTTCTTTCCAGTAGCTTTATTTTATTCTTAGAGTTGTGTTCGATCTTTTTGTCTAAGCAAGCAACCTATATGTCTGCTAAGGAGCTGCTTTTATAGGTCAAAGAAAAATCTTTCACCTCTTCTTCATCTGTAGGAAACTTGAAGGTCTTTCTTTTCACTTCAATGTGTTTGGGAATAAATCATAAAATATTATGATCTTATGCACAGAAGTGCTTGCAAAACTTATTCTGACATAGAAAAGGACTCATGAGTCTTTCTTAAAAATGATTTAACTATGGACATGCTTAAAATGATATTTTATGGTTTTGCTAGTTATGAGTTTTCTTTTCCAGTTTTCTTCCTAAAGCTTCTATGTTTGCTGTACTTAAAAGGATGGAAAGAAGAAATCTGCAGGAGTGCCATCAACCAAAGGCAGCATGGCCAACAGGTTAAGGTATTTTCCTCGATGAAATAAAACTTCTTGGTTGTTTCATTTATCTGTATCAGAGAAACATTCACAGAAACTTTTGTGATAGTTTCTGTCTTACTGGGTTCTCATACCAAAGGGTAAAACCCGGTGCTTGTCCCAAAAACTTTACCATATCTCTAAGTGTGTTGACACAGCATGATTTGTTTATCATTTTGTGATTCAGTTTCCACAGTTAGAAATGAGGATAATATTTTGCAAAAGCACTCTGAGGTCTACAGATGTAAAGCACTGAATAACAACTAAGTATTCATGTTCAAGTTATGTGACCAGTTCTCAGTAGATGGCTTTATTTTTCTGTTGTTGTTGGATACACTGGACCCATCTGTATCCACAAGATACATTTAAATATGTTTAGTAAGATGCTTGCTGTCGGAAGGAGTTTCCAAAGACATTGAATCAGCAGTCCAGGAATTGAACGAGCAAGTACATATTTTATCAGAGTCCTGGCAAGTCTGTTCTGCACACTTCTGTATTCTTGCTTAGGCCAAATAGAACTGTGTGGACAGAGAAACTGAAGAACAGCTTGGCTTTAATCAAACAAGCTAAATACTAGTTATAAAATGCACTTTACTTCCATTTCCGTTTTGAGGCTATGGATAGATTCTGTTTTATGCACTGAGTATATGTTGTGCAATAATTAGCTATGTCGTTAATAGTTTTATAATGAAATATATATGGCACCAGGAAAGCACTTAGAGTTTTACACATGAAATCATAGTGTCTGTTTCCATAAAGTTTTAATAACACTTCTGCCCCATCCTGCAGAGTACACGACACATTTGTGCGGTTGTCCTCTGTACAGGAAGGGCATAAGGAACAATGAGGTAGGATTCAACCATTTTGTACATGACACGGAAGGCTAAGAACAATCATAACCTTGTGTTATGAGGAAGCAAAATGTCTCCAGAGTAATTTCTGGCCAGTACAAATCACTTTTTTTTTCCCTTATACAAGCTAAATACATCATCTAGGTTAGTGACCTAAACAAATAAATAGAAGACGAAGATGCTAAGAGCTTTTGGTGGAGACAGATTCATGGGCAGGATAGTGGTTTAAAAATTGTGATTTTATTGAGTTTGTGTGCTGCTTGTCTCAAACCAGAATGGTCTTCAAGAAATCATACTCTAGAAGGAGCTGAAGAGAGTCCAGTGTGTATCCCATGCTTGTTCCCCTTCTCCTAGGTGAGATGTCAGGCTTTGCCTGGACTTGTCTCAGCCTGCCTGGAAATTTGGTTTTAGCTTGCAAAGGTTTTAGCTCATTTAATGATCAGGTAACTGTTACCTGCTTTGGTTTAGCTTCTGCTTAACTTTGCACAGTTGCTTTTGTTCTATACACTTTGTAATTAATACACAATAATAACACATATTTACTCACGTGGAATGGACAATCCATTGTCATGGAACAAAATGCAGTGTAGAGGACTAAAGATCTGGGATGATAGTGGACAGCCTGAAAATACAGGGGGAGGGTGACACTGGAGACTCCAGGGCTATAAGCAACTGACCTATGGCCAGTTATTACTCATCACAGGAATGTCACCTTGGGAGCTGGGTAAAACTCGGTTTAGTCATAACAAAGAAAGCAAAGGACAAGTATCCAATATATGTAAAACACATATGTATATAAAAATTTTGGATGTAACCTGGACTTTCAGAACAAAGAAGATAAAGCAAGATGTAAAGCAGGTTAGTAAACACATAAAGTTGCTCTAAGCAGATCCTAATATCAAGAGGAAGACATCATCCACATCACCACCGTACTGCTCCTGGCAAAGGACTAGGGATGCCAATGACTTGCTGTAACTCCTTCCCTCCCCAAAACTTTAGGGGGAAATACTTGAAAGTTTGTATGTATATCATTTTGACCATAATATAAATGAAACTATAAATGTTAGCTTCATTGCAACTAGGCTAATAATATTTATTTCATTAGACTTTATTTTCATTTTATTTTAGTGTTTTAGTGGTTTAGTACTTTAGCATTTTAGTATTTTAAATATTAGTATTTAATTATTCTAACAGTAAATACCTGGGTTTGCATGTTCCTTTTGTCAAGATTTTGAGTGTGACACACTCTGGCAATCTATTCTGTAATTTTGATGCAAAAAATTGGTAATATAAAAGACACAAATAGAACAGAAAAAAACAGGGTTTGGGTTTATTCCCCAAACCTCTACCATCTGGACCTTTTTAAAATAATGTACTGTTCCTGCAGGCTGGAAAAATAGGTGACCATTCATTGGAGCAAAGCCAACAGGCCATTCAAAAACAATTGAGGCTCACTTTTGTTTAAAAAAAAGAGCATATAAAGCTGGTGGAGGGGGAGGAATGATGTAGTAATAACTACTTCTGTTTGCATATTTTGTAAGATTTACAGGATTCTCGGAAACCTACACATCCCCAGAGCAGACAGACCCTACCTTCTGTGGTGGAAGACAAACATTCATTATCGTCATAAGACAGCTGATCTTCCTTTTTGTTGCATAAATGTTTTTTTGACAGGCCAGAAAGTGGTGTTTAGCTCTTTTTCAGCTGAAGCTCTACTGGGCTGTTTTTCTTTCCTTCTCTGCTAATGTTATTTCCTTAATGATTTTGTTAGGGTTTTTTTCGTTCTTTTTTTCTTCAAAGTTCCTGGAAATTTTTAACATTTTTCTTAAAGTTTCATACCCAGAAATGCAGGCAATATTCCAAGTAAGGCTGCATTGCAGCTGTAAAAAGATAGCTGTTTATTACTTCTCTGCTTTCAGAAATGAAATCTCTGTGTGGGCAGTTGAAAATTGTTTTGTTATTTTTTGTATCTAATACACTGTAAGATCATGTCTAATTTGCTGAAGACTCACACACCCTTATTACTTTCCAGAGAACTTTCTTCTTTTGGATTTTTCAGATAGTGGAATCAGAATGTAATTCTTTTATTTTCCAGACTTTGTAATATTTGCATTCCTCTTTTTTCATTCTATTTTTCTTTCCTTATAATAAAAGTTCTTTGTCAAATCTCAAGTGGTTGAAGGTAACTTTTTTATATTGATATAATTTACGGCTTTTGTTACTGGTGGTATCTTGCTACCACTATTGGTTTTTATAATCATAATATCTTCTTGGGTGCTATTCATATTTTGTCAAATGTATAAAGTCTAAGGACCTTCCAAACAGCCATTAGGTATGCCAAGACTTTTTATAAAAAAGGTCTTGTAAGCTATGGGCAGTTGACTGAAGTCAGAATGGTTGCATCAGAAAAAAAAATTGGTAAAATTTTCCCCTTTATAAGTGGAGAAACACAAGTTATTCATTCTGGTGTCTATAAGACTATCATCATTTGTTGCTTCTTAAATCACCCAGTGGAAATCAACAGCTGCAGGTCTATCTGTTCTATTTGTCTTTTTTTACTTTCACATACATTGTATGTATGTTCCCCCAAAACTGATTGGACTAACATGAAGAAGTGCTTGTAAATGACTTTTTCTTGTTGAAATTGTGACCAATACCACCATTGTAATTGAAGAGACAGCAAAACAAATGTGGGAGCACTTATGCCTGGCAAACTTAAGTAGATTATTAAAGTAAATGTGAATTTAACTTTATTTCTCAATAATATTCTTGTGATTATGCTTTCCATCAAGCAAAAAGTGGCCTGCAAAGACCTAAATCACAATAAACTAAGAACCATTTCCCTGACCTTCACATCTGACTTTCAATCCATATCTTCCATTTAAATAGGAAAATAGCAACCTGGTCTAACTAAGATAAAGCATTCACTGTAGCTGATTCTTGGAATAGAAAGAAGACAACTATGGTGTTTGCCACAGGCATATGAAAAAGATAAAAGAAAGATAAAAGCTTTAAAAAAAGGTGGACAATAATGAATATATGGGAATGGAGAAAAGAAAGAGTTTGGTTTTTTCCCCCAAAGTAAAAGGGAAAAAAACTTTTTCAAGAAGAAAACAGTTTTCCCTGAGAAGCAGAAATCTGGTATGCTTCTTCAATCTTAATAAAGCATTTAGGCAGAGGGAGCTCTCTGACACTTGAAGGGAGCAGAGACTGAAATGTTTTACCTCTGACATAGAGTCCTACAGTAGTGAGTTTTTATATTTAATGGGATGCAGGGTCATTTCCCGTGGGCTATTTAGTGGACCTCTGTAGCTTCAAAATGTGATTCTTCCCTCAGAAGGGCCTAAAGCTGATTATTAACCATGATTCATAAATTCTTCAGAAGACGATCAAGTTAGGTTTATGAATTCAGGCTGGGACAGAATGCAGCCACCTCCTTTCTGCCTGTAAATACCAAGAAGGGCTGCGACTTACAGAAAAAATAACCTTTTAAAGTCTATTTTCCTTCCTCATTGTCCTTTTCCAACAATGAAACAGCTGTTTACATGAATTTTTGGTGCTCATAAAAAGAAGAAAAGTGAAAAGAATGAAAAAAGATGTGTATTCCAATTTCTGATTAGAATGGCACATGTGGTGAGTTAGTTTTCAAAAATAGTTGTGGATTTTAAAGGGAGGACACAAAATACTGGAACGGTTGTACTGAGTATATGACACACTACAAATACATGGAGGGACACTAATATAGAAATCCTCTAAACATCATTACCACACTGAAGGGAGACTTTGCCCAAGGCATGTGGTTGTTCTTTTTCTCTAGGGTAGAGCTACAGATTTGTAGGCCAAATACTCTAAATAAATAAAGCCTGGACAGAATGTATTGACTTCTGCAGATTTTCTGCTATTTTTACTTTTCCAGAGGTAGCAATTATGAAACAGGAATATCAAAGTCCTATTTATTTCACCACAGATTTCATGATATTACAAGCTACAGATAACGACTGCAATGCATAGAGAGACAAATGCCATCAGGACCTATAGCACTGCTTCTAGTCTATTCTGGCAAAAGCTTCTTCTGGAAGTCTTCTTGTTAATATTTAAGATGGTTGGTTTGTTTTAAGTGTTTCATTCTATGCTTAGGTGAGCTTTGATCCACCTTTGGTTGAAATCAGCTCCATATGACAGTAGTTCCATTTACAGTGCCCTTTATATTTAAAGTTGAATTAAGATTATCACCTTTGTACCAGCAAAATAACTACTTCTGTCCAGTAAAATAAGGTCTGAGGGCATATCACAGGTACTGTTCTCTAAATAAGTCATATGATGATTTTTCCTTTAAACTGCTGATATTAGTGTCTAAGGTAGCTACTTGAATAAGACAATTCCATTTCCCCATATAACATGAAGTGGTGGATTCCTGTTCCATTCTTTGTTATTTGGCAGGCATTTTAGATTTATCTGTTCAAATGTGTGAAGGAAGGGATGGAGGGAAGGAGGAAGGAAGGAAGGGCCATTTTCTTTTGTCAGACAGCTTTTCCTTCCTTGGTGGTTTTCTATTTCAGTGACTTGGTTGATACATTTGTTTTCATTAAAAATTTATTTATGGTTCAGTTAACAAGTTACTTCATCTACAAAATATTCGGTTTATAAAAATTGCAGTCAGTTTGTGGAAATCCTTTACAAGCAAGTATAAGACATGCATTTGTAGAACATACATATATACACGTGTATATATATGTGTCCATTTATGATTGTAGAAGGGCTGATTCAAGATGCATATGTTATATAAATTTTTTGAGTAATTCTATTCAATACTTTCTAAATGAAATCTGTTCTCAGAACAATTTGTAAAACAGTTTAAACATTGTATTAAGAGATACAGTCATATTTTTGTGGAAATATTTTATGCCTCTAATATTACCTTAGTAAATTGTGTTTTACCATGCATAAATCTCTCTTTGTACTAGGAGGTAGAAGGTCAGCAGCTTTTACAATAATTTGCCTTTCCTTCTTTTCCTGAAGTCTGTATAAGAAGTGGTCCACAAAGTGCAGGATCCAGCAGGGAAGACACAATAAATTCAAATGAAGCAGTTGATTCACGAGTGATGACGTGAAGGATGGTAGCAGCTGCTTAGCCTTGCCTTCTCCAAAAGATTGCCCAGGTCTCCAGGAGTAATGACTGAATGGCAAACAGCCCCTTGAGATGGAGGTTTGAAGTTTGGGATATTAAAGTAACCACTGCCAAATTCAGGTTACTTCGGTTTGGCTTTGTATTTTTTTTTCCACCCTGACAGACTAAACAAGGCAAAACTGAAAGCTAAAGGGACTCAAAAGCAATGCATTTTAATCAGAGATTTATTGGTGCAAGGCTGGCAATCTCTGACAGAGGGATGAA
Source organism: Haliaeetus leucocephalus (assembly GCF_000737465.1). Classification (NCBI taxonomy): domain Eukaryota; kingdom Metazoa; phylum Chordata; class Aves; order Accipitriformes; family Accipitridae; genus Haliaeetus; species Haliaeetus leucocephalus. Next base: position 1,450,396 of record NW_010973351.1, read on the forward strand.
CAAGACAGGCAAATGTGGCAACTACTTAATTCATCTCCCTGCTAGGTGGTTAAACTCCAAAGCTTGGACTCAAGCATGTTTTGTCTAGTCCTCGCTTTGTGGAATTAAGCGCAGAATGATAAAATAACCAGCATTATATTATGTTCACTCATTTCAAGAGGGTCACCAAACAAAATGAATCTCACTGACTTTGATACATAGGTAGAGTGTACTTGGAAAAGGAGTCTTAGAGTGTATTGTCTTCATGATGGAACTCCATAATTTCTTGGTGTTTGTGCTTTGGGCTCACAGGTCTGTCTGTGAGGTGCAGACCTCTTCACCTCCAAAACATTTCCATCCATTTACCTCTTTGTTCTCTACTATCTAGCAACCTTATTTATTGCTTTGTACCTGGGCATAATCTATTTTGTCCCTTGAAGGTGCACTTAGAAGAAACATGTTTTCTTAACCGACAATTACATCCCTGGAATGATTTCTTTTGAATGCTTATAATACAATAAATCCATGGAGAATCAGCACTGAAGAGGTTAACTATTTCTTCACAGAAATATTAGCTGGTGAAAACCATCAGACTTTGATTCATGTAATTTATTATAGTCTCACATTCTCCTTCCTGACTTGATAGCAAAGCTGCCAGTTAAGATCACACTGCAAGATTGCTGCAGTATTTGCTGTTATTACTTGATATTAAGATTGCATTTTATTATTATTATTATTTGCTATTAAACTAAAACACTATTAAGCAGTATGTTCATGTGTGTCTCCACCCTTGTGCTGTCCCACACTTCATTTGTCTTTCCTATGAGTATTTAAATAGATACGTAGTGAGATTTTCAGAGAGGGTCACAGGAAGCTACATGAGGGAATTGGGCAGCTATGCTTTGGTTGTCCAAAATTAATGTCATTGCTGAAGTGGAAGATGTCTGGAGTTTGTCATTTCAGTGTACCATTTATTAAAGCTTAGTAGAACTAACCTGACAAGATTTTTTGAAATCAGTTATCTATATCTACTTTTTCCACTAATGTTCTTTTCTCTTCAGCTTCTTTTAAATCAGCCTGCTGATAGCAGTCTCATAATTATTCTAGTGTAATCTAACTAAACTAACACCAGAGTCGCCATTCTAATTGAGTACAGGTGTGGATTAAGGACATTGTGCTTAATGTTGCTGTTGCTTTTAATGGGACTCCACAGAGGAAGGGTAAGGATTTTTTTTTAAATCTTGGAGGAGGGAGCCTGATATCTACAATGAACTTAGGTAAAAATTTGCTCCAGCTGTAGCTTTAGTAGCTAGAAAGGGAGGTAGATCTCCAGCTTCAGAGCATCCCATGCCACTCAAGAGCCTTTCTCTTCTGATTTCGTTTTCCTAATCTTTTCCCCCATTTTGATAAGCTGATCCCTTCCTGCCTCTGCGCCTGTGCCCCTTTCTCCTCCTTATGCCAATTTTTTTCCTGCTTGATGCCTGTAATTTTTCAGCCTTGCACATTCACACTCTTTAGGACTCCCTGTGCGGCTGCTGTTTTGTCCTTTTTTTCACGTACACTCTCTTCTGTCCAAACACTTCTGCTACTGTTAGTGTCTTAAATTTCTCTCATCTTGTTGCTCATGATCCTTGGTGCTGCTCTAAACTCCCACTAGTAACTTCAGCCCCCAAAGCCCACGCTTCCTTAACGTCTTCTTCACAAGCTCCTACAGTGGCAAAATTTAGAAAGTGTAGGTATATGTTGCACTTACCAAAGATGGGTTCAAATGCCGACTAAAACACTGTTCTAGGGTCAACTCCCCCCACCCCAGAAGAAAAAAAAGCAAATCTAAGAAAGAAAGCAGATATAATTATGATAGTTCCAGTTTTAGGACAACCTGGGTAAAAAATACTTCCCATCACTGACAAGGACAGGAATCACACACCAGATTGTGCGATTCTCTGAATTCATGTGATTTCTTTCTCTTGATTCAGTGCTGGTACCTGCACAATATTGCTATACTTTTCATCATTCTATCTTCATGAAAAGTAAAAAAAGCATTGAGAAAACACACTTTTCTTCCTGGGTGCGTTGAGGCTGGCAAGGGACTTTTGAAGAAACTAAGCTGTAGACTGTGAAAAGGTCCTGGTAATTCATAGATATGGGAAACAACACAATGTGATGCAAGACTTCCTCTTCCATTCTGAGTGCCAGAATAATTATCAATCATACTTGCCTATCTTTCTCCATAGATACCGGGAAAAATAATGCATGGCGGGGGGGACAAAGGTAGTGTGTCTTTCCCACTAAATAAAACTGAGCCATGTTTAAGAAAGTAACGGTGAAAAAAAGAGAGCATAGAAAAAGGATCTATTAATCCATCATACAGTTTCTCCGAAACATTGAGATCTCTTGAGTATCTGTCAAAATTCTTCCCAAAAGCCCCAGTGCATCATATAGCTCTTTTCACATCCCAGAAACAGGCCACAGCTCCAAAATGAAACAGCATTCTTGTTATAGTTCCATACTAGAGCATCAAATTACATTCTCAATCTATTCATATCTTTATGGTGGACTTTTTGGAAAGTAACAGCAAGTTCAATCTGTGATTACATCTGACAATCAGTTTGGGGAACTATCTGAGCAAAATTTAAGTAACTTGAAGGCAACCTGTTCCACAAGTTGTCCTAGGATGTTGCTGAAATGCAGCATGTAGACAGATATTTGGGTGCTGCTTGGGTAGAAAGGACATTCTGTATGAAATATAAGTTAAATTTCAGCATAAAAACACATTGTTTTTCAAATCTAAAGTATTTTGATGTTGATGAGACTTTTTCATCCTTAGTGCCAGTAGACATAAATACAAAAATATAAAAATTATTGCCTGATTATTACAAGGTGCGTGCTTTTTCTGAAGGAATGTGATTCCACAAACAACAGCTAGGAAAACAGTTAGCTTTGCTATAATTTCAATTATGCCCACTGTCTCTCTTCTGCAAGACATTGGTTTGAGAGAAAGACCCATGTCCTAGAGGAAAGGGATATGATACAACTGTTAGCTAAACTGCCTATCACATGTGCTTCTAAATTCTAAAATAAAATAGTATCATGAAGATTTTCTTGGGAATCCCATGGCAAAAGCCTAAAGTCTGGGTAAAAAACTGTGGATTAATATCCTAAGCAGAAAATATATGTAGATTCAGGAAAGCTTAGTACTAAAAGAAAATTAATACAAGTTAGTCTTTTAGGCACATTTGAAAACCAAGATAAACATGACAAGCAAATAAATTTGCTTATTGGTGACCCTGCAGAAAATTCTGAATATCGAAATCAGAAGGGTTTTGACGTGGTCTCTCTCTGGGTGATCTAAGTTGCATTGAGAAGAAGGAATCCTGCTTTACAAACAGGTGCAAAATAATAGAGCTTTTCAAAATTATCACATAAATTTTCTTTAAAAATTTGTTTCTGTAGCTTCTACTGATCTGATTTGATTAGTAGATAGTTTTCCATATGAAGTATCTAATATATTAAAATTTTTGAAAAGGTGATACTCCTGAAAAATAGAAAATTAATAAAAAATTTTACAAATGTCAGCAAAGACATTTGATAGACTTCTACTTTAAAATAATTTGCTTTTGGAGGGTTTTTTTGTTTAGTATTTTGCAGAGTTTCGTAAGTTATATATCCACATTCCTGCTAGTCACTCAATCTCAGATTGATCTTAGTGATGTATTCTAACAAATGGGTAATCACTGAGATATGAAAACAACTAAGCATATACTTTGAAACACCTTGTTTTAAAAAGTAAACAGTAATAGTGTTCTTTTAAAAGACTGCTTTTCAGACAATTGATGATAATAATGTTTACAAGTTCTTAATAGGCTTTAATGTAATAAAATAGAAAATGTTATGTATACAAATTAATACTGTGAGAGAAATCATAGGTTTTAGAATTCAAGTTAAACATTTAATAACATCTTTGTTTTTGTAGGCTGTCCTTATCAGTATATAAGTATCCCAGCTAGGCCCTGATGCTGCAAAAAGCAAATTCCTGTTATGCAAGTGAACTTGCAAACTGTAAACCTAGTCTCTGTAATACTAAGAACTTGCTATCTATTTTGCAAGATTTTGGCCCCAAATGGCAGAACCTTGCCAGAACTTCCTTCTTTAAATAGATCCATGAGAATGTCTGCTTTTTTCTTCCTACACATTAGAGATTTAAGCTTGCAGATCTGGGTAAGAGAAACCAAGCTATTCTGGTCTAGTCTGAACCACAGCCAAGGGACAGGCTTGGATCAAAGCATCTGGATCTGAACTTTACCCGTATGTAGGGGGGGGGGGGGGGTATGGGTATGTATGTATTTATATTTATACATTGCAGAAGTCCAGATGTGTGATTTAATCTCTTCATCTTCATGCATTGTATGACTTTATTTGCAGTCCACAAGTCATCTGAATGATGAGCTGAGAATTTATTTAGATATTAAAATAAATTCTAAGCCTCAGTGATTTTTTCTGCATCTACTGAAAATATGTGAAAGCCACAGTGGCTGATACTTATACAGAATTTAAACATGCAAAGCATGAAATGCTACTAGTTTGTGATGCAGATTTGATCTACAAAATGCTTATTTTTTTCTGTCATTGCTAAATCTGTGCTACATTTTATGAACCACAAATGAAAAGTGAAAAGGTAAGTGCCTGGAATACTTTTTGAAGTACAGTGTAATTCTTTTTTAATGCGAAGCAAAGAGAAGTGGTAGGAGGAAAGATTTGTTGTTGTTGTTTCTTCAAAAGTAAAAATGATAAACATCATAGAGTTTCTATTGTTTAGCTTACAAACTTCATTTGGACGCTTCAAGTTCATAATTTCATAAATGGAGATAGTAAAAGTCAGTCATGTTTTGATCCTTATATTTATAAACTATGATCCATAGCTAAAATTCTAGAAGGATGGAGCACTACCTCTTTTGTGTCCCTGTCCCCCCCCCCTTAATGCTGAATGTAAATTGACCCACTGTACATTTCAAGATCAAGCTTGGAGCTCAATTTAAATTCTAGCACATTCAAACTTCTTAAAAATATAAGTTCCATTCAAATGGGAGTTTTTTTCACTGCACACAGAGCTCTAATCAAAAGTAGAGCTGTATAGAATGGTTTAAATTTAATCCAAATCTCAGTGAATTTCATGAATCTGACTATTCAAGCTTTACATGACTGGGCTCATAAATGTTATTTCTGCTTTTATGCATGATAGGTTGCGGGTTGCTGCTGCTTCTGGGCTTCACAACAAATGCCACAAACGAGAGTTCGTCTTGCCTTCATGCATTTTTCATAACTCCTGCTAAAAAGTAAAACTGTACTGATTGATAATAGCTAATGAATGTGTAAGCTGTTAGTGAATGTTTTCCACAGGTTACTAGTTTGGGTCACAGGCAGTTGAACTGGATAACTGATTATCCATAAAGATCACATTAGTGTATTAAAGAAGAATATGTCAAATACCCAGGTGACAGAAAAAAAGCCACCCCACCCCCCCGAAAAAAAATAGATATTCATTATTTTACCTATTCTTGGTATCCCTGCACACTCTAAGAAACAGGATTTTACACTTTTTACTCCTCATTTGTAAATATTCCCTGTGATTTCTTCTTCCATGGGTAAAAATATAGTGGAGTGTCTATCTGAATGCATTTCATACTTGAGAAATGAGCATTGCAGGCTGAATTATACCTTTCATCCCCATTCTTTTCTTGTAACAATGCCAAAGTTCTTCACTTTCACAAAATGTGTGGAGTTCACTTTATGAAAACTGACAAATTTGGCTGGAATTGTGTTATCATACATTCCTACAGATAATTCCTTTGTCTTGTTGCTTTTGTACAATGAATACAGGGACTACAATATCCTTTTTTCTCCTGCTGGTATTTAATGACTTAATTTCTTAACATAGCAGGTTAAATGTTTTCTCCTTCATGACAGGAATGAAGTTTCTCATTTCACAGATGATGCTGTTTGGAAGCAAATATCCATGGTAAGGTTTTAGGTTAGCAGTTACATTGCAGTGGGAGAATATCTGAAGGAATAGCGTACTGGAATAGGTGTAAAATGTATTCACAAGAAATATGGACATACTTTTTGAGAAATGGTTACCCAAACTTGACATGCACACCTGCACCAAATAGAGCAGTTTAAGCTTCTTCACAAGCAAACATTTCAGGCTGCATGCAAACTCAGGAGAACATCATCACATATTGTTGGAATTACACAATTAAGGAGCTTGTTGTCGGATTCTTAAAGTTAGGCATTGCGGATAGAACATGCTGTTCTTATTTTCCAAGCTTTCATGACAACTTCAGTGTTTAGAAAGGGGGTCAGAGAGTCAGATGGGGGAAAGGCAGTGATTTACTCCATTTGAACCAGAATAATTTAGAAAATGAATGATTATACAGGAACATCCACAACTGCCACAGATTCTTGAATTGCAGGAGTTCTATAAGCTGCAGAAATCACAGCCTCTTTCATTCTGTGTTGGGACATGATATCTGATTCGTGTAGAGCTAGCTGGAGGCCACATCACAACTTCACACTGTGATCTTGCCTCTTATTTCAGATTAGGAATGCCATGTAGGATGAGACCATACAGAGAGTGATGAAGCTTATCACTGTATTACAGCCCCAAAAACCAATATGAATGAGAAGGCAAGTAATTGCCTAAATATTTACCTGACACCAATGAATTAACAAAGATCGGTGACTTACAAAGGAAGATTTCCATTTTAACATGTTCTTCTCATGCCTCATTTGAGTGCTTTTCTCGATGATGCTAGAATTTTCTTTTTGCAAATGTATGTGCCTGGATAGTTATGTGAGATTCCTCCTTTTCTTCTCTTTGGTATAAGAGACTGGAGGAACCTACCTGATTTTGGAACTACTATCACCCAGCCTTTTGCAGAGGTATGAAGGTAAAGGTCATGGAAGTAAAAGAAAATTTTACTACTACCAGAAAAATTATGAGGGAGGGACAAGCTCTTGTTCTTCTTTTCTGTGAAAAACCTTTTGCTGAATATCCAGTAAATTACTATCAATTTCCCAAGCTATTTCGTTAAACATTTTAAAGAAATATGGACGTACTTTTATGCCACCTGGGAGTATCTCAGGTGAATACTTGTCAAGATGCATAAGATCTTGTCACTAAAATATTACAACGGGTTTAGAATGATATTCCACTGAGAACTAGACTTATGCTACAAGTCTACTTGTACCAAGTAACTTGGTGCAAAAGAAGTGCATCAACAGAGTAGAGGAATTGGTGAGTAGGCTCCTGTATCTCCCTTATACCTACTTTCAAGTGGGTTGGTTTTGAATAAATTTAGTCTCCACTACACATATAGTTTACAGATTATTGAAAGAACAACTAGAAGTGCCTATCATGGATCTGCAGGTGCAGCAGCCCACACATTGGTTCTGAATTTAATTAAATAAATCAAATGTCATGTCAAGCATTTGGAGTGATTTTGGAGTGAAGCTTCTGATTTTGTTTTCTCAAAAAATCCAATTTGCACATCCCAAAATTGGCCCTGAAACTGATTTAATAGGCAATTAGCAGAAAAAATTCAGGAAATTGACTTCCAAATCATGTTCCTGCTTCAATCCAAAATCTCAAATATCAGCACAGCTTTGGAATCAAACAGAAACTTAGTGCTATTTATACAATATAGCTCTGAAAGACATGTATGTGAGAAGTTACATTTTGTATGCAAATTTGACCATGTGTCTTGAACTGTATTAACCTAGCATTATGGGAACGTCTTACAATATTTGAAGCATGTATCATTAAAATAAGAAATACTTTGCTTCCATAGTTTGATGCTTTTCCTCCAAAATGAACATGAGTTGATGAGAAGGAAGATACAAATAATTTTTTGTTCATTAATAGGCTTCAACTCTGTGAACCTGTGAACTCCTGCACCTCTAACTTTACTATTATGAATTATCTAGAATGCTTTGGATCAGTTAGAGACACACAGCCAGGGAGTATGAAGGGAATTCTGGAACAACTGAAATTTTGGCTGTGTAATTGAAACAAAAATCCGTATTTCCTGATGTTCATCCGTCTTTCACTTTGGGAAGACTATGAGTTTTAATGGTTTGAACTTGTGTTAAATCTACTCAAGATAGGCTTCTAAATGTTTCTGGGAGGTTTTTAGTCTCTGATCCTTTAATTTCTTGAAGTATTTTAGGCAGAATGGTTGGATGTCTAAAGCCTGTGGAGGACAACTAATGGAGCAGGTATTTTATCACCCTAAAATGTCTGGATTGAAATTTAGAAAGAATTTAGCAAGCTGGTGTATCTTGATCATATCACATGGAATTTTGAGGTAGAGTGCTGAAAACCGTGCGAGAAATGACTGGCTGAATAAAGATATGACTTACTAATTTTCACTTAAATCCTACTATTTCTCTCATATTAATTTGTTATATTTGTGGTTGATTATACACTGAATTTAGTTGATACATTTTTCTCATTCCTTTTCCAATTTACATGCATCAGTGAACCTCTTTTGAAACTATAATATGAATCTTCTGGCTACACTAATTAATGTTAATTAATTGATGTTAGCGGACAAAAGCAGCTTTCAGATCCTTCTGGAAATACTGACTTTCCCTTAAAGTAGAATATCCAATGAGAGTTTGTGTTAATGATGTAATGGTAAAACTGGCCTGTTTAGCCAGTTGATATCCTTTTGGATAGGGCTGGAGTTATGTGGAAAACACAGATTTGCTTTTTATTCACCAACAGATTAGTAAAACTACTACTGAATTGCTACCCGACTCTCCTCTTGAGTTTTCCATTACCTCTTGCAAGCAAATTAGTAAAAGTTGAAAAAGAGCTACTAAATAAAAATGACTATAATGAGCTCAGTCCATAAGGACTATGGACTGGGAGGGAGAACAAAGAACAGAATGATTCGTACACAGAAAGAAGGATATCTCAGAAAGGGCTGGAGATTCACACCATTGGAAAGAAGAGATAGGATTGTCCCCTTGTTAAATGCAAACAATAGGTTGATTGATAAAAATTAAAGAGCAGAGTTCTGTGCTGTCTGTCCGAAGCAAAGCTTTATATCTATGTCTAAGAGCAATCCCGATGAAAGCAAGCAAAACTCTTCTGATTGATGGGTCAAGCAGCACTGCAGACATGACAGATCAAGAATGGCTGTGCCAACTTTGAGAAGATTCTTGAACAAATGGTATATCAGGTGGTCTCTGAAAACATAATAAAGGTTAAGAATAGTTTTTAGTAAACCATACTTTATGGAAAGTTTTGGAATGCTCTGAGTTACATTCCTGGAAAAAATAACTTATGTGGCTGAAGTAGACTACACTACTTGGCATGAGAGTCTCTGAATAGAGACTGAATCTTCTATCAATTATCTATTTAAATTAAGACATAGGGCGGAATATGAGACAAAATAATTTCCATTTCTACGCAAGAATTTGTATTGCAAAAAGGCAAATCTAATACTTGAAATACCACTGTTGTTACATGCCACTAAAGGATAGATTGATGCTCAGAAGAAATAAGAATGCTACTGATGAGAGCAGTAGTCAGGAAAATGAAAAAGTTTACGGTAAGTGCTCTAATGACTATTGATGGAGGATGTCAAACTGTCACTGTGAAAGTGTATGGAAATAAATGTTTAGTGTGTTGAGTTTTTTCTACATAGGACATGGAAGCTGACTATATAACAAAACATCTCTAGTTTTATGGGATTATTTGCAGTCCTAGAACTGACTATTGGCTCTTGAGTGTCCTTGGCTTAGATCCTGTGAACATGCTTTAAATATGCATTGGCATGACCGTAGAACCACAAAATAATTGAAGTTGGAAGGGACCTCAAGAGGTAATCTAGTCCAACTTCCTGCTCAGCAGGAGGGTCAGCAGAGTCAGCAATGAGATCAGACCAGCTTGTTCAGGACTGCATCCAGCTGCGTCTCCAAGGCCGCAGATTGCACATCCACCCTGTTCCCCTGTATGACTATCCTTACAATGGAAAAGGTTTTTTCCTTATAGCCAGTTGGAATCTCTCATGTTTCAATTTAAGTCCATTGGTAATCAACAAAAGAATTTAACACAGCAATCTGAAATTAAATAAAAGATACAAAAAAGGAGAGGGTTGGTCAAAACTACAGGCTGGAAAATCACGGAAGAAGTCTTTTTGGAACACATTTCTGGACATACAAAGGAGGGAAAGATGACTGGGAATAGTCACCATGGGTTTATCAAGGATAAATCATGTCTGATCAGCCTGACTGCCTTCTATGATAAAATGTCTGATTTGTGGACAAGGAGTACACTGGATGTCATTCACATCAACTTTAGCAAGGGTTTTGATACTGTATCCCACAATGTTCTTATACACAAGTTGGGACCTAAGTATCTGGGTTGGTAGACAATTACCTGGGTAAAAAACTGATTACACAATTAGGCTCAAAAAGTAGTGTCTAGTGCATTGCATTTTACCTGGGTGATGGTAACAAGAAGGATACCACGAGAGTCTACTGTAGGATATGTCCTCTTTCACATCTTTATCAGTGATCTGGAGGAGGTAATGGAGTACTTGCTCACGAAGTTGGAAGACTACATCAAATTGGGGAGGAGGGGGGCCCTCTTTAGAGCAGGAGGTTAGATGACCTCCTGAGATCCCTTTTAACCTCAATTATTCAATGATTCTATGATTGAGTCAAATTCACTTTGAGGAAGTCTGGAGAATTAAGCTTTATTGAGGACTGTGAAAGGTCTGCTATAGGAGCTTCCGATTTTATTTGGATTTGGGGAGAAATCTCTGCAATGTCATTAATGGAAGACTTACTAACAGAAACTGTTTCTGGATGGTTTTAACTTATTGTAGGAGTCTTGCATTCTCCAAATACAGAAAGTAAACCAAATGCTATTAATACACACAAGGTGCAGACATTTCTGAATGTGAAATTTCTACATAGGAGAGTTATTGAATCAAGACATTAATATCTTTCACCATTAATAGGTCTGTAACAAAAGACTTAATTGTACAAATGGCCCTTTGGTAATATGTGATTACAGTATTATTAAGCTCAATTCAAAAGAAAGGATAAGCAAAAGAGATTCATAACTGAGGTCTATAATTTTAGAAGGGTGAAGTGAGAAATCAAGGAACTAGTTAATGAACTCAAATTGCCTGAGTACTTAGAGAGTTGAGTAAGGAAGAGACTTGAAATTTTTCTAATGAAAAATGTGCAAAAATATCTGAAGCTTCAGTTCAAGACAGGGAATTTTTTGTAGAAAGGATTCCAAACTACAGACACACCTCAGAAAGGACACTTGGATCAACCAGTAAGTTTAGAAATGTCATAAAAATTAATTAATCAATAAAGAAAGCTATAATTTAGAGGTCAGGGAGGCGAGGAGAATAGGCAGAAGTAGAATGTGCTTTGGTCTTGAAAAGAAAATTAAAAAGTTAGAAAAGTTTCTTAGACACATCATAAGAAAACTAAGGCTTCTATGCAGTAAGAATGAGGTGTTAAAGGTGTTAAAAGCCTTAAATGAATACATTGCTATGGTTTTCAGTAAGGACAATAATGATGAATAGAAGGGAAAAGGCAAAATGACTAATGGGGATGAAGGTATGGAAATCAAAATTCCACATCTGAGGTTAAGGAAAACTCAAAGACTAAATGTGTTCCAGTCACAAGGATCTGATAATCACCAATTCAGGATTATGGAAAAAAGAAAACTTGCATATGAAACAAAAGGTCAAGTAGACTTCTAAGTATACCAAATTGGAAGTGGGAACATATAAATGCAGGATAGTAAATATTTTAGACTTTTTTTTTTTTTTTTTTTTTTTTTAAGACTAAGGGAGAAGGAAATTCAACTGGTCTATCAGCTTGACCTAAACAATGTAGAAAATATCAGAACACATTTTAAAGGAAAGTATAATAATACATGGAGGTAAATGAAAATGAGAGAAAAAGAAATATATGTTAAGAGAAGGCAGGTTGTTCCAGACTAATTTTTCTTTCACTGGTGAAATATTTGTCTTTCTATACTAGAAAAATGTGGTAGATCTCATCTAACTAGCATGTAAGTAAAGCTCAGATATTCTCCTGGAGAGGAACTTATTTATTAGGAATCATAGAGACAATTTGATATAATGGTAAATAAGAAGTTATTAATTAAGATGATAGAGATGATAACTAAATCCTAAAATGAGCAATGCACTGCCTAACAGGTAACCCAGACTGTCCTAGAAAGGGAAATAGTGGTCTGGCACAAAGATGCTTGTTAATGTTTTCATTAGTAAAGTCAGTGCTAAAAGTTAGACTGCGATGATGAAAATTCTTCTGACATAACATATGGTGATGCTATCAATAGAAAAAAGAATCGAATACAGTATAGAAAGAAATAGAGTGTGTCTGTATTAGCATTTTATTTCAGGGCAGCAGGGAGCTTGTGAAGTCAGTCTCCTGATTTTCCCCACTTACTGAGCTGTGGTTCATAACATCAGTGCCTCAGAGAACAGCTGGAAGATGTTTCCTGGAGTATCAGGAAATGCACCCAATACTCTTCAGTCACAAATGGGTTCACTGTACCAGACTAATCTACATCAAAGTTTAAAAAAACCTGTACCCTGAAATGTGTGGACACCAAGACCTTAGTGACAGCTGTTGCACTCTACAGATCCACCCCTCCTGGTCCACACTATTCACTAATGTAGACACATAATGTAGATGTAGCCTTGATAGTTATTTATTTGTTTTCATTATGGAGCCATAAACAACATTCTTTTTTAGGTAAAATTAAACTGAAGCCTGAACTCCAGGACAGTACATATCATACACCAGCCACTAGTGCTCACTCTATAGGATGAGACCAGCCAAGTCTGAACTAAAACTTCCAGCATGTGTCTTGGGTAGACAATGGGGTCTGAGCACCAAATCTCTGTGATACAGATTCACTCCTACTGTGCAGTTACACTTTCTAAAGTAGATATAGCCCTTGAGACACTCAGAGCTGGAATAACAGAGATTTACTGCTGTAAAAGGGGGGGTTATCAGTTGGAAACCACTTGGAAGGAGAAACTTTGGTTATATTAGTTCATCACAGAATAGTATAAGCCAATGAAGTTGACGTGATCGCAGAAAAAGGAATGTGTATGAGTCAGCATATTTCCTATATTGATGTATAAAACACAGTAATGTAATATTAATACCTTTATACTAGAATCTGAAACCCACATTTTTCAAAACTAAAATGTCCCTCAATGTTTAACTTTTTTTAGCTATATTTATGACATTGCTTGGAACATCTGATTTTCAAACAATGGTTTCTCCTCAGGTTAACCATTTACAGTGTCTTAACTTGAGAATGCAAAATTGAGGTTCTCAGAATCATGTTATTTCCTTTATTTGCCCTAAATTACAAATAATTTAAATAATAAGAGAAAAAAACCCATTGATATAGCTCTAATTTCCTATGGAATACTGATAAAATAATATTGAAATGATTACTCTATATTAATTTATGTATAATGGTCTGGATGTGGATCTTCTGTTATTGAGGGGCTGGAATCTATCAACTCTCTCTGACCTATTTGTCAGCATGGATAAAAAAAAGGAGTTTGGGTGGCAAATTACATTTGCAATGTATTTGTATACATTCATGCTAATATACAAGAATATATTTGTGCTAATTATCACATTATGTGTTATTTTCTTCATTTCCTCATGATATTTATTCCTAATATATTTGTATACCTTGCAAGAAACTATTCTGATGGTAAATCTTCATTCAATCTATTATTTGAATTAAAAAAAGTGAACTATAAGGAACCTTAAAGAACTCTTGGTTTATAACCTTATGACTGATTACTATGCAAATCAGGGAAAACAAAAATATTAGGGGATAATATGAAAAATGATGTTTCAATCTTGATAAGTACTAGCTGAAAGCTACCTCTTGAAGAATTTTGACGTCGGATCAAGGTTTTAGTTTGGACCTGACCCAACCATTTCAATTTCTTATGCTTTCCATTTGAGGTAGAAGCTGGTTACTTTCACTTCCTCTGTTATGTGTTCCTTTTGTATAAAATCTGGTGTTGAACTGGCTGCCCTCGCTTTGGGTATTTTGAAATTCATATCAGCTTTCTGACTTTTTGTACAAATCTGTGCGCTGTCCTTTCAGTGAGTGTACAACCAAGTGCCTTACACTTTGGGGAGAAGCAGAGTTGCCTCATCTCTTTGTTGGTCACAAAATCCCGCACAGACATTTTGGTAATGGTTATTCTTGAAGATGAACATTTTCAGGTTCTGTTCTGTATCTCTATTTCTTTGTTTTCCAGATGTGAAATTTAGTAAATGTCGTAGAATCTTTGCCACATGTGAGGGGAAACTGTTCTTGAGTCAGATTGTTCCACAGTACCTGCTAATTATTAATATCTTGCCTGTGCTTTGAGGCAGTTACTTTTTCCAAGTTCTGGATGCATCTGTTTCCTTCCAAAAATAGTAGTACAATGATGTTCCAAGAAAACCTCAGTGCCCCGTTATGAGCTTTATTCATGTTGTATCACTCAGTACTAATTACCAGGTGTTTCTTTAGGCCCTCATCTTTTAAAGATGTGATCATCTGCTCAATTTTATATACTGTGAATACTTCCATTAAAGGCAAGGGGCTTCTCACTGAGATTAAAGGTAAAAGCACATGTTAGTCTTTATGAGATGTCTTTGGAGCTGCTATTATTCGCTTTGATTTATCTATTGTCTATAGAAAAAAAAAATTAAAATTGAATAAAAGATAAACTTTTATCATAAATTTTGAATCTCAACAGAAAACATTAGTCAGCAAGTTATTCGTTTATTTCACTTCTGAACTATAGCAAACTAATAAAATCACTCCTTGGCCACATTACTATGTAATACATACTTGGGTTTGATGCAGTTTTAAAATTGGTAGTCCATATGTACTTTATTTGCTCTCTTTCATGATTTTAGAAAGATATTATGTCATATTCATCTGTTTATTGCTATTTTGGGATGTCTGGAAACTAGAGCAATTAATGATTCCAAATGCAACTTACAGCAAATTTAGGATGAGTGAGGCAATTTTGACTTATACAGTATTTTAAGCTTTATGTAAGGCTGGAAAACCATTGAAGACTGATCCTATTATTACTGAAAGGAGCAAATTTTATTAATCTCACTGGTAGTA
>NW_010973351.1:1465616-1545211 GCF_000737465.1 Haliaeetus leucocephalus
TTCTTTTCTTTATTTTCCCTGAATGGTTTCATTTCCATCGTGATACAGGGATTGGGTTTTGTTTCATTTTTTCAGATACAGTACTATTTACAGGTTTTGTTCTTATTTACCATGAAACAAAATTTCTCTTAAATGTTTCCAGGCCCAAAACTAAAAAAAAAAAAAAAAAAAAAAAAAAGAAAATCTCTTTGATTATCTTGATCTGAGAAACTCTCCTGCTGGCAAATCATTCCCTCTCTTACTTTTTCTTCCAGAGCCAAAGGACGTGGTAAGTTCTGAACTGCCTGGACCTTCTCTGCTCTAGAGAAGCCGCTAGTCCGACAGTTATGACATGTGGTAAGCATGTGGGAGACCAGATTTTAGCTGCATTTTGTTGGGAAAAAAAAATCTACTTTCTGTTCTGTTCAAACTGTTCCACTTCCTATAAATAATTAGATATTCTGTGGACCAGAGAATGAAAGGGAAATGCATCTTCAGTAAGGCAGCGGTTCAGTATTCAGCTAGCAGATGTAAGAGGTAGTTTTACGTTCTGCGACATCCTATTTTTCTCAGGTGAGGACTGGCATTGTTTTCTAGAAAGGTAGTTCTTATTTCTAAACAAATGGATCAGCTTCAGCAGGCAAATTATATTCTGATTCTGTTTTGGTAAATGAACAAAAAGTCCCAAGGGATAAGAAGGAGTAGCCAATCTAGGAAAGGAATCTAAACTGCCCCAAAAAAGGACTCTTCTGAACTTGCTAAAATTTTAAGCCATCTGCACAGTCGATGTTTGTTGAAACTGGTATGTTCCTAAAAGCTTTGCTTTCAAAAACTTGATAATTTCAAACAGGAAAGTGTTGGCCAGGAAATCTCTGCTCATGTATGAACTTCAAAAGTGAGATGTGCAATATATTTAATTTTGACATAGTATTCTGAGATAATCTGATAAAAGGTGCTATGTAAATGTATGTTTTAAAGTAATGAAATACAAATTAATGTAAGTAATAAAACCATATATAGTACAATTATTTTTCTACAGAATGGAGCAGAAAAGAATGGAAACTGTTTGTTGGGGTAATATTTTAACCAAGGCCCTGAACCATTACTGAAGTGAGAAACAATATTTCCTCAGAGAAATTCATCTTTTCTTTCAAAAAATTACAAACAAGTCCACATTCTGAATGAAGAAAAATAAAATATTGAATAACCTTGGAAATGTTTCCTTTCTAGCTCCTCATCTTGTCTAACTCACTGAATATGATGGTGAGCAAATATATTTCATGAAGGCACAAGGAAGTAAATAAAACAAAAAAATTAAGATACTTAGAAGTTTTCTACTGGCATGGCATGTATTTTCCCACTGTTTATTGGTTCCACTGACAATTTTTATAGATGAGGTCACAGAAGTTCATGAAAAGATTCTGATGTTCAGATGCCACAGTATGGGGCATTTTACACATTGAAAAATGTACCCATGTGCTCACACTCATATTAAAAATATGCGTTATTGAATAGAAGTTGCTTGAAACGCATCTAGAGACAATAGAAAATGAACTATTCCTGCTTTGCTGTAGCTAAAGATAAGCCCCACTGCCTCGCTCTGGCACTGTATTTGTATCTGCACCAAAGAGTAAGGCAGCACCGCTCTCATTTGGTGATTTCTTCTTGCATCAGCCCTGCCAGTGACAACCCAAAGTTCTTGCCAGTGAAAATAAAGCCCCCGAGATTTAGAAGAGTCAGTGGAGGAAATACTACCAAAACCGCTTGAAGCAAAATGTAGCAAGAGGATTTTACTGGTGGCATTTGAAAGCGCCTTCGACAGCTAAAAATTTTTCAAAGCACTACATTTTCAAGCACAGCAAAGGTCTTAGCATTTCGGCACACATTGCAGGATTCGTTCGGCAGCGTGGGTGGAAGCTCGCAGCAAAAAGCGCAGCGACACGGAGGTAACAGCACAGCCTTCTGCTTGCCCTGCAGGGAAGAGTTTGGCAGCTTTAAAACAAAAAGCACCTCAACTTCTTGCAAATTACAGGCCAGATCCCACCAAATAACAGCATGGAAAGAAGCGGGGTGACAGCAAGATCTGAAGGATCATGGGATCAAATTTTTCCAAAGAAAAATTTGAAGGGGTGCTGGCACCCTGACTGACAGCGATGGGCACAACCCGTGTGTCCGCGTTGGGAACAGCACGGGCCTCCCGTTTCACTCCGGTTGTGTCTGCCCGGAGATGAGGCTGCAAAAATTGGCTCCTTTCGAATATTTTAAGCCTTCGGAAAGCTTCAATAGGTTGTTATTTCCTTCTGCTTCTAGTTAGCCCTTACAGTTGTGCTGTTTTGATGTGAGCTGACTTTGCGAGGTCAGGCGGGTTAAATGGTGTTTGATTAAAATCAGAACACCCAACAACTACTGTTTCACAGTTTGACTTTGTTGGCCTCTTCATCTGGGAATTCAGGAAGACACCTTTAGCTTCAAAAAAAAAGAAAAGGCAGCTTTTTTTTAGCTTTTTTTTTTTTTTTCATATGGCTTAAAAAGAAACAAAGAAAAAAAGCCACATTGTGTATGTTTTCCTGGCAATAGGCCTGCCACTGTTTATCAAACCAAAGCAAATCCAATTAGCCTGTGGCCTGCCTCCCAACCTTATTAACCTGCTCAGCTGTGAGAAACTCAACAGCCCCTGCCAATATCTCATTTCTCCAGCAGCTGATAAGATCAGTTCAAGATATTCAATGGGGTTTCCTTTCACTTCGGCTTCATCATAGTCACCGGCATCTTAACGGTGGTAGCCGGATCTTATTTTCCTCTCATTTACCACATGAAATAGGACGGCGACTCCGAGGCCTATGCAGCTTGTTGGAACAAACAGCGATCAGGCCTTCGCAGCGTTTGACAGGACGGGCTGATTTTCCTTATCACGGCTTGCCCACAAAGGCCCGGGCCAGGCCGGGGTTATTAGCATTCCTCGGTGAGATGCGTCAGGCCTATTTCTGTCACGCAGACAGATTGAGCCTTTCACTCAGGCTCGCGAATGAGTGACACATGGCCTGACTGGGAGGACAACATTGTTATTTGAGTTAAGAAATCAATTTGTATCAAATGTACACTGTAATTTATTTGTTGGCTTTGAAGGGAACCTGGCTGAGATAAATGGGAATGGGCTTCTTTCTTCCCCCCTATGCTGAGCTGATAAAGTTCTTGTGAAGCTCCAGATAGCTCCAGTCAGAGCCAAAGTGACAAACATGTTTAAAGTTGCACAGTGATCTTTAAATCTCAAAAAGAACACCTTGTCGGACATGATAGAACATTTTTTACCTTTTCCCTCTATCTGTCAGAAAGCTGCTGTGACACATTGCTTTAGTATTTTTGCTGACATTTTCTTTATCAAGCACATCTGTTTGTGGTCGAAAGATGCTTATTCCTATTTTCTTCAATCTACAGCAGCCTAGGAAACTGCCAAAAGGAAGGAAGAAAATGAGACATTCTTTCCAAGAATAATTCTTATTTAATTTTTTTTTTTAATTGTGACTTTTCTTGATCAGGTTCCAGTTTTCTTTTTACTTCTGTTAAAAGAGAGAAGAAACGTGTGGGGAACATGTATCATGAGATCTTGTCTATTTCAAGAAGTTTGGTTGGGTTCAGACGGACGGTGCATTAAGATGTTGGTATTATATGTTAAATTGTGAGCTATGAGGTTAACATTCTCCTCTATTAGACCTATAAATGTGAGCCCAAGTGTTGGCTCTATGCATCAGTGTTTTTATCTTTGAAATAATATGAATAATCAAGAGTTACATCTATGGTTTCACGTATGCTTGCAGTTATGACTGCATAATGAAAAAATGCTAGCAAACTAGCCACAGGCAGAGTAGCTCATTGACATTTCCATACAATAACCTGGTGGTTTAGTTTTGGTTTTCAAAAGTGATGTAAATGTAACGTGTCATATTAGATGACTATATGAAGTACCTTACCCTTCCTTTGCATTGTAGCTTTCCACCTGCGTATAGGCTCTTTTTTAACAGATGTGTGTGTGTATGAATGCACATACACACAAACATTATAAAGCAATATACACCGGTATACTCTGATTATTCTACACAAGGTACAGCCATTCCCAGAGCAAGGTTAAATTTGAGGTAGTCTACAATGTGTAACCAGAGTCAAACACTATTCCAATCCTTCCAGAAGCTGTGATTAGCAGTACAAGCATTTTTAAGGTAAGTTGGTTTTAGGAAGTGTAAGACTTATTAATGGCCTGATCACACCATCACCAAAACGGTCACACCATTCTCAGGAATCTCGGGGAGGGCCAAGCTTTAGGATTAACTCTTCTCTCAGGCTGCCCAACCAATATATTTCACTCTCCTCTTTCCTGCCTTTCCTCTGGGAATGTTGCAATCCTTTAGGCTGTGAGCAGCCTGCCAGCCTTAGATCTTGTTATACCTATGAGTACTGACACAGTAATAGTGTTAAGCCTTGCTCTCAGGTTTCTTCTGTGCCATGCCCTTTGGGTGAGGGCTTGCCCTTTTACCTTTCTGCCCAGGTGCATAGCGACAGTGCTGTTATTCTGCCTTGCCTGACATTTTTTAATGTGGTGCTTTTTAAACCTTAACGCCATGTTTCCACAGTTAGGCAATAGCTTCAGATTTTGCCTCAGTTTAGCAACCCAAAGACAATATATCATTTTAAATATCTAAAATAGTTTCTGATTTTTATCCCGTGGCACCGTCTAGAGGTGTGACTTCTGATTTTCAAATGCTCAGAATAGGCAATACTGCAACCCAGCTCTAATTACCAAGAGGAGAGTGCTCCCTGTTTACACGCGTTTATATTTCTACATAAACATATTCCATAAAACATGCACCTTCTCAAATGAGAACCGTACTTTGCCACGCTCTTTTAGCTATATCTATATAGCTGTTTACAATTATTACAGCCTAAGCACATCAATCAATTCATTGTCAGACCAAACTCTTCAAGAAATCATACCAAATATTGTTTTAACCTCATTGCTTTAGAAATAACCATTGGCAGTGGAGTAATTTAGACCCCAGAAATGGCAGTGCAAAATAAAACACCCTCTAGCTCTGATACAAGAGCACTCTGTCATGTCTACAGCTTCACTCTATTAAAATAATACATCCTCCAAAGCACTTGTTTTGGCCTTCTCCTGCCTTATCTTATATCCTTTAATGACGGAAAATGGAAAGCACTTAATTTCTCTTCCAGGTTTGCATTAATTCATTATGAGTAATACCAGTTTTGTCTTTGCTGTGAGCAGGCCCCTGACGATAATGTAAAGATGAACCCTTTGCATGGAATTTGGAGAGGAAAAAAACAGATGCAGCGATGTGCCAGGTTTGTTTGTGATTCACTGTGCATTATGTTCTCTAAAAAACACAATGGCTGGCAGCTGGAGCAAGCTGCCTTTTACCTGGTCTTCACTAACTCTCAGAAATCAGAGGGAATGCTCTGGGACAAAGGACTCCCTACTGTGTCTTACCTGAGAGCAAGTGAGTGTCTGCAGCTGGGAAAAGCTTTTAATGAAATCTGTGGGGCAGGTAGTGTGAGAAACCCAACAAGCAGAGAGCCTGCAGCGGGAGCAGTGGTTCCTGAGGAGCTCAGGGACATAGATATAAGGGGACAGAAAAAAACCAAACAAAACACACAACCAAAAACCCAAAACAAAACAAAAAATCCCCACCTTTTTCTCAGGAGAGGATTGCATTGTGTTGGTTCAAGAAGCCCCTGAAAGCTGCTGGATTCAGAGCAAGGCTGGAAAGAAGCAAGGATACAGTGGGCAAGGGAAGATTTATTTTTGTATTCTCTTAGTTTTATTGTCTTACAAAGCAGGCCTTGCTTGTCTCTTTAAAAAGGTCCATTGTTTTAGTCTGAGCTAAAATAAACTATAACTTCAGAGTTACATTGGATGTTTTTGGTGTGCTTGCTGTAAGAACAATATCTACCTCAAAACTCTTGCTGACTCAGGGTCCCTTCCCTAAAAATACCGCTGCGTATCCTGAAAGCTGCAAGAAACAGCAAACTGGGAGACAATGAATGTGGATTCTAGCTATTTCACAACCAACTGCTATTAATCTAAACTTCACATGTAGAAGGGATGTAAATTAAGGGAAAAGAAAACTCAGAACAAAATTCTAGTCCTTAATATATAAAACCACAGTCTGCATCCTTAACACTGACTATTTATTCAAGTGAAGTGTCCTGCATTCTGTAAACCCTACTGGCACAAAATGGCTCTCTGTCACCTTTGGGCAGTCAGACTACTGGAAGGGGGGGTTATGATGTTGTTGCGGTAAGTATGATAAGAGGTGTGAAGCTTTATCTCAGGTGATCAGTGTCCTCTTCCGCAGGTCTCAGGCATAACACGGCTAGAAGTGGTTATTATTTTTATAAAAATACAATGTTTCTAGAGACAATGGCTCCCTAGATTCCTCCTGGGAGAGAAGGGAAAGAGAGGAAGAATATAGCAGTGTGCATCTTCCCAAGTTGACGCTAAAGCTAACGTAGAAGTAACTTTTCTGGATCTGTACTTAGACTTAAACTACAGCATACACCTGAAAGCTTAGAATAAAATGAGACACCAGTCTGCTTCCTTCACCCCCAGCTCTGACTGCTGTGTTGACATGCAGCAAGGTGAGGGGGACTTGAATATGGGAAGCAACAGGCAGTGCCAAAATGAATTTTTTTTACATGAGTTGCTTCACTGTGTTTGGGAGGCACACCTGCTAAAAAGGATGACATGCCATGAAGTGGGGGAGATGTTAGAACTGTAAACATATAAAAGTCTGGACCAACACTAAATGTGCCTGGGAGGAGGAGACACTCTAAACTGAAGGTAGTAGGATGCCAATTTGAAGCACAAGAGTTAAAGCCTCAGGAAAAAAGGAAACACAACTTCCATCAAAGAGTATTTTAGGAATGGCAATTATGTCTGCAAGTAACGCGTGTCTAGTGCCTGCATGCTACATGCTCTCAGTGACGAGTGAAAACAGCAAAGCTACAGAACATAGCTAAACCTAAAATGATGACATTCATTTGGGGAGTAGCAAAAATGGAGCACTAGAAAGTTCAGTTTCATTTCCCCTGGTTTCTGAATGAAGGTTCTGAATGAGATGGTGTTCATTAATTAAACCTAAGTTTTGAATTGGTTACTTGTTCCTGGCAGTCACATCCTGGCTAATACGAGGGAGAAGTGTATCACTGCTTATTAATATAGGCTGAGAGAAAAGTCTTCCAGCCACTAGGTATCTTTAAGTTTGCTGACTATATCTTTTCAGACTGAAAGTATCCATACAAATATTTGCTTCACACTGAATTATTTTGGACAGTTTCAGCCAAAACAATTTGGGGAATGATACAGGGCAAAATACAGAGTTTTGCCTGTGCTAGAGGAATTCTGATGACCTTTTATTTAGTCCAGTATGTATTCCAATAAATACAACCCTTTGGAAAGAAGGAATTTGATGGAAGGCAGACCACTTGGCAGACTGTTGGTTTACGCCAGGTTTTTTTTATAGAAACAAATAATTGTGATGTTAACATCTAATTGAAAACTGTATGATAATGTGCATAGAGTAGATAGCAGGACTAAGGTTATGAGTAAACATTGGCATTTTTGTACCTGTGGTAATTCTAAGTCTGTATTTGAAACAATATTCTCAAAAATATTTTGTGTGCTCATACATCAAATTTTGTGCAACTGCTCTGAAAGAGCTGCTGAAATAATTCCACATAGTAGAACATCATCCTTTGTTGCACAGGTAGATATAATGCTAAGACATTTGTTATATCACATACAATTACCTTTGGTTACTGGTTAACCCTTAGTAAGAAAATGCTTCAGGCTTAGCAAGTAGGAGATTTTGATATTTAGTAGAAGAACCTGCCTTTGTTACCGTTACAATATTCAAGGTATAAATGCGTAAAATAATCTCTTCAATAAGAATGTACAACTCTGAAAGGTTCAGTATTAAATCTTTTGGGGGATTAAGTGGCACGGTGGTGCTGCTACAGATCTAGGGAGTCATGCTCATGTGATGTCCCAGTCGTCAGCCTGTCCAGCTCTGCAGGAGTTAGGGATACTCTAATCTGTATGAGATGAACTTGGTGAGGATCATTTCCCACTGTCAATTGCAAACTTACTGTCATGCATTGCACTGAAGCACATCCTTTCTCAACTGTAATTCTTCAATTATCAGTTGCAGAAGGCCTGAATAATGGAGAATCTGATCTCAGCTGGGCTCTTTAAATCAGAATCCTCAGGAAGCACCAAATGAATCATATTACTCACTATAAACTAAAAACAACAACAACAACAAAACAACAAACAACCCCCCCCCCCAAATCCAAACCAAGAAAAAAAAAACCCAAACCTAGAAACACCATAATTCTTCTAGCTGCTTTGGGTAGCAGACAGTCAAAAATGAGGTGACTCCAAACCAAATAATTTTATTTTTATTATTTTTACTTTGACATCACCATTTTTGACCTCTCTCAGTAAGCCATGGAAGGGAAGAGAAGCTGTTACTCAACCCCAGCTTTCTCCTGCTCCGCAGGCATTCAGACAGCACAGGAAAAGGACTGAGCAGACCCTGCCATAGTAGTCTCAGAGGCAGCTGCAGGCCAGAGCCACAGCTGTGGCTTCCTCTCTGCCCAGCAGGTTGCTGGAGAAGCATCTCGAGGTGGATGGCTCCCACCGTGGGTTTCTGCAGCCCATGGATCTCAGCAGCTAAGCAGCTGATTGTTGGAGACAGCTTAACTATGTGTAAAGCACAGCCTTTGTAACGGCCTCAGATTCTTTCCTTTTCTTACTGCTCAAGCCTGGAAATTAAAAAAAAAAAAAAAAAATTAAAACCATGGAAAACCCTGTACACTGAAAACTAGGAGGTGATCTCTTCCAAACCCTTTTCAAAATTTGAGTTTTGCTGCTTGGGAACCACTTATTTAGCACTGTGTTGCTGCTTCAGGTGCTAGCATGGAAGACTGATGTAATTGTGTTCCAAATCTCATTCATAATAAAAATAGACTAGTTTACCAAAACTGTATGTAAGACAACCACGTGCGATACTATTCAGCAGTCAGCGGTCCACTTTGCAGCCCCTTTGTATATGCTTGCCTTGGGAATATCTAAGGTATTTTATGATATCCCTTTGCCACTGTTGGGTTCAGTAAATTAGAGCAACTTATTTCCAGCAAACTCACCTTAGAGCGAGTGATGTGCTTCCAAATGCTTTCTGTCAAAGTGCTTGAGATACGATGTTAGGAGACTTTTAATAAAATATTTGTTTTTTGTTAAAAATAGCAAAGGCAAACACACTGCTCATTAATAATAGGATATACTGTAAATGATAGCTTTCAACAGAGTAACAGAGCATAACAAACAAAGAAGAGCAGCAGAGGCAAGTAAAAAGGAAAATAACTTTGAAACTCTACTGATTAAGATGCTAAAGGAGTTTCCAGTGTTTATTACAAAAAAGCTAATTAAAGAGTTTACATTTTATCATGCACAGTAAAGAACTCCTGACAAGCATTGTTATAATATGAAATGCTGCAGTCTCCAGTAGAGTTTAATTTAGAGCAACAACAAAGAAGGGAAAAAGAAGAAATAAAACAATTGAAATGTTGCAAGCAGACTGCCTTAAGCTCAGGGGAGGCCTTTCAGAAAACCGTTTGGTAAAAGCAATGCAAACTCAGCTACTACCCTGGGAATAATATTTTTCCTGAAATTGTTTCAGGTTGAAGTGTTTATAGGAGGCAGTATATAGGTTGTGTAAGCCACCAGCTAAAAGATTGGGGAAATATAGCTTTTCATCAAAGGCTAATCACGCTGATTATGCGAGAAGATCCACAGATGCTGGTGTAAACCATTCACTGGAGAATTAGTGATTCCTGCATCATTACTGATCAGATCAACAGATGTCTATACTGTCACCAATTACCAACGTTAACTTGCTAATAAACAGCATCATGTTTACTAAACTTATTCAACTAGAGCAAAATTTGAGCATCTTGTACAGATGTGTTAATTTCTTCCAAACATATTTTTGGCCTGAGAGCGCTTTGGAAACAGTATTGATTTCACTCTTGCCCAATTGCTTGGTGACGAATAATGATAGACTATGCGTATCAATTATTTTAGGCCAGTCAACCACTGTTTGATTACTTTAACCACAACATTTTGTTGTCGTATCTGCAGACTTGAGGTTGAGAAGATAATTCTACTTTTGGCTAGTAATTTTTCTACAGGAGATATGAGAAGGCAACTTTTGTCTGTCATTAGCAGCCCTTGGGATCTTCATATTTTATTTCCCTGGCAGTCAGACGTATGAGCTGTTACAGAGGACGGAGTTGAGCTATAGGACACTGAATACACAGAAGACACACTGCTCTGTCTCATTTTCTGTCACCGATATGGCTGTATGATTTGCTTTCCTAATGTTTGACTTGGTGTCACGAGTTGGAGGAAAATTAATTGGCAGAGAACCAGCTCAGATAAGGTGGCAGCATGAGGGAGGACCACAAATACCTACTAGCAGTGTTTCTTGCTGCATGTGTTGAGGAGGGATTTCCCATCCCTTGTTCAGCACATCATAATGAGAGGAGTTCTGGGACACTAGACTTCTGCTGCAATCTCCTGGAGCCCAAAGAGTCCAAATATATATGATTATAGCCACATGATATATGGCCACAGACATATCATTCTTCCTTTCAGATTTTAAATTTTAAATTAGTAGAAATTAATCACTTCAGTATTGCGTGCAAGACACCAGTATGACTCACTGCCACAAGAGAGCATTCACACTTAGTACACATTTTATTTATGAAAAGGTTTCCTCATATAAATGGAAAATAAAACACCATCATTTTTACTAGGTAGACTTTCTTCTGTTTCTAAAGATGTTTTCTTCCCATAAACTTTTCTACTGTCTTTGCTAAAAAAGGCTTTCTTCTTTCAGAGAAGATCTTTCTCTGAATTATGGCTGGGCTGCTTGTTTCTGCTAGAAGACAGTACAGATCTCTGTGAATCACAGTATATATCTTTTTTTTAATCACCCAGACATTGCTGTTGTAACTTGCAGATTGAATTATCAAATGTATTCTACACTAAGACTGCTTGAAATAGCTGGGCTGTCATGTGGGTGCTTGGCTGTGGAGTGATATTAGTCACAACATACTGTCCCAGACCTCTGAAAATTTTTTTGTTTTCCAGACATAATTCACGGTTTTGGCTTTTCATCTGTAGTCTCATAAGTGGCATCTTTCCCTGCCTTCTTCATGTACTGTAGCAGTGTTGGGACACTCATGTTGATAAGATCCTCTGTTTACATTTCTATTGACTGTAGAACAAAATTTTTAATAAAATGAATTTGCTCCAATGAAGCTCAAG
Organism: Haliaeetus leucocephalus; assembly: GCF_000737465.1. Classification (NCBI taxonomy): domain Eukaryota; kingdom Metazoa; phylum Chordata; class Aves; order Accipitriformes; family Accipitridae; genus Haliaeetus; species Haliaeetus leucocephalus. Next base: position 1,477,000 of record NW_010973351.1, read on the forward strand.
TCAGTAGATAGTCACGGCATGGCACAAAGTCAATTTGTTCACTCAGTCTTTTCAATGAATTGGATTTGAGATGGTTCCTTTTGTGTTTTTATCGGAAACTGAATGCTCTCCTTACAGCAAATACACTCATATCTCCCAACAGGTCTCCTTTATTCTTGGATAGTACATTATGCTGCCTTGCCATTCACGCCAGCTTGCACTGCGGATACCTTACATTACCCACTACCCAGTACGTACCAGCACTGCGATCAGCACTGATGTGTAGTGCTGTACACCAGCAAGCCCAGAGCTGATTGCTCCATTGGCTGTTTTTCCCCACGGTCGAACATGGGGTTTCATGCTCCTGTTTTTTTTTTATGGAGTACTCCAGTTTGTTGTTTAGGGCCTAATCCCAAATCCGTTAGAATCAACAGAAATTTGTTCCTGTTGTCCCAGTTCATTTCAGGATATTTTGTGTGTATTTACAAAGGTGTTCACGTTGCTTTTGAAAATTTGCCTTCTCCTTGGTGACTGTAGTCTATAAATAGCAACTTCTTATTCATTTATGTCTTTATTTTCCTAAGCTTACATATGAGGAAAATTAGATGAGTCTTCGTGCAACACTGGGCTTAAATATACCCATTGCAGGGCTGTATTTCAAACAACAGAATTTCCTTTACTCTTTTTCACTCTTGCTGTCTGTTTCCAGCCTTCCCCATTCACATTTACCATATCATCATTTTACATGAAACGGAGACTTTCTTTAGCACTGGGCTCATAAAAATAAAAGATAATACAATGAATGAATATCACTGAGAGCCAATTTTTCTCAGCTAAGCTTTAATGCAAGTTCAGGCTACCTAGAGTGAGCTGTGATAGAAGACAGAAATGAGACTTCAGGCAGCTTTGTAAAGAATGAAAATCATTCCTCTCTTGCTGTATTGTTTTTGCACAGGGCCAGCAGGTTAATGGCAGGGGAGCTTTATAGCACATAGAACTCACTGGCTGTGGAAGACTGAGCACCACATGACTGGGGATGTAGCCCATGGATTTGTGGGCTGGTGTTAAATATCCACAGGTGCCTTGCTCAGCAGCAGAGAGTAGCGGCAGTTGTTGGTACTAGACCATACTGGAACAGAACAGTATTTTGTCTCCAGCAATGGCTGTGGCCAGATGTGTATTTGCTTGGCTATTTTGGAGAGGAGTTTTGGTTGACTTTAATTTTTTTTCCTCATTTATAATACTGGATTACATTTAAAAAATAATATTAACCAAGCCCACTGCAGCTTTTCTGATTGATTTTTATATTAGATCCAAGCAATTTGGTTTTAGATTTTGCTAGACTGGTAAGAAATTCATAACTATTACCAACTTCCAAGAGGATATCTATGTCTCAGCGCAGAATTCATTCTATTTATTCCTATTTACTGGATGTCTTTCAGAAAGGAGGTGTCATTGCCAGTGACTCTTCACGTACAGACACTATTTGACTATGAATTGCAACCCCAGCCAATGCTATTTTGATTTTACTCTTATCTTTCATTTCAAGGAACATTCCCACAACCTTTACCCCTCCCCCTACATAGTCAGACACTCTGAGGCACAGTGTCAATCATTAGACACAAAAATATTTCAGTTATTTTAAAGCTGGAGTATTTGTCACAGGCTCAAAAGATAGAGATCTAATGACTTACCGGGGGCTTTGCTTATAAACACACACCTATGCTATTCTCAGAGCTCGGTATTATTATTATTTTTTTCTTATTCTTTCCATTCTCACACTTAAAACAGAAACACATTTTCTCCTAGAAAATGCTGACAGCGTGTCTTGGTATCTCAAGGCAGAAAGGTTGCTTTCCCCCAGGCAGTGTGCTGGCAACTTTCACATGGACACACATGACTGAGCTGCCTATAGGCACCCTTGCTTTCATTGTTTCCATAATTCAATATGTTTAAAAACAGCCATGCTAACAAACAGTAGAAAGAAGAGTGGGAAGTGAAACTCTATGGGATTGAACTTCAGAAATGTAGTACAGGTAGAAGAAGAAGGTGTTCAGAGTAAAAATACAGGAGGGATTTGTTATGCAAAAATAGGACCTCATCTGAAGCTGAAAAGTTACTACATGCAATCAAAGGGAAAAGCAGTGCTTAAAACAATAAAGCAGAGATTGTTCTAACACTCTTTAACATGCAGTTTGCAAGTAAATCTTTAATAAATTACATATTATCACAAATAATTCACTGATTACTACCTTTTGCTGCATCTTATTAGTTTATTCTGTACCACACACAAAAGCAATCCTGAGTGAGCTACAAGGATTTAAAGATTCTGAGTGTAAAATATTTAGCAAAATTATCTTGGTCTCTTAAACAATTTCAGATTATGGTAAAACCACGGTTAAAAGAATACATTTCCAAGCTGCCAAAGATAAAATTCAGGAAATACTGTGCACATTAGATGGTAAATCTAATAATGGTAAATCTCCCATACTCATGATGAGCAAGAATTTTGCCTTTGTGTAGCTGCAGGAGGAAAAAACTTAACATATATGGCAGAAAAAATTTTACTTCAGTTACTAACTACATCTTTATTACTAATTACAATCTTCTGAGAATTAGATCAGTTTATATTTAAGAAGTGCAGATTTTTAAGAGCAAGCCAGAGTCCTGTGAGATAAAAGGTATACAGGCACAAATCAGTATGATTCCTTAACCACTTAATGAACTGATAAAGGACATGACAACAGAATGATGAACTGAGATATAGAGAATTTGCTTCCCTTCCAGTATTGGACAAGAAATTATATCAATCCCTGAGGTAAGTCTGAAATATGGTTACTAATACAGTCTGTTAAGGAAAGCCATAAAAAAGACGTGATGCTCCCTCTCACCATATAGCTGGTGAAAGAGCAAAGAACATGAAGACCTGTAGGAGCTGTGAATTTCCACAAGCATTTCTAGCTCTGCAAGAATATTTCTTTCAAGACCTTTTGAATGCACATGTGCTCTGTATGGTGTAGATGACTTGCATCTGAACAGCTATATATCCAGCTTTCCTGTGTCAGTATTGTTTTGCTCTTGCACATACATATGACAGTACAATAGAACCACATCATGGTACAATTGCAAAATTTGAGCCCAACTTGAAAGCTGTGGCTGATGATTTATTTTATTACAAGAAGAGTTGCTCTCTTCTTTTATTGTTTGACTGTGCAGAACATGACACTAAGACTTGACAGCCTCTAAGAGAATTTTGTTCATCCACAGAGAAGCTGAAAGATCACCTGTGACTGTGGAATGTATTTTTCCAGCATTTATGTTATACAGAGTACTTGTTAATGCTTTGGAAAATGCTAGTGGAAAAGTTCTTGTGCGATGCTTTAGAACTAGCTTACCAAACAAATTCATTACAAATCGCTGCATTTTGTGAAGTAACATGAAAAATTGCTAGACAGAATAGGCACTAGTACAGTTTCACCAGGCATTCGGGACACTTGTTATGAAAAGCACTGGTTCAGTTATTTGCATTCTAATATACTGCATGAGCTTCCTGTAGTAGGTTTCATAAAAACCTTCATTATAACATTAAATCTGCTGTTAAACCCTAGCTACAATTATGCATTTTGATGAAAATCATTGTGTTTGTAGACCAAGAGTGCAAACTAGCTGTTGGCTTTTTTATTCATTATGTAGTGATTAAAAAATTTGTCAGTATTTCAAACCTTCTGCATCTCTGCTATCTCACCATGGCGATGCTGAGCAAGTCTTATTACTGACAATACTAGCCTTCATAAGAAGAATATGAATATCTTAGATGAAGCAAATCATTAAGAGTCTTTTCCAGTGTAAATGATTCTATGATTCTGTGATTATTGCCAATGGTGTACTGACATTATATGATTACAGTTTCATGGAGTTTTAATTTGCTCATGTGGAAAGAAAAAAAAAAAAGCTTAATCAAAATTAAGGTGATCTAGCACATACGGTTTTAAAAGTATCCACAGGAGATGATAGTATTTTATGGGAAATACAGTTGGGATAGTGCAAATACTGTACACCACCATATATCAGCTGCAAAACCAATGCTGGTCTTACTGTATCTTAGAATGACGGTTGAAAACAAGTCAGGTATGAAGTACCGAGCAGTAATTATGGTGTGTAAACTTGGAAGCAACTTATTTTTCCAGTGCAATAGCTCATCGTACTAGGAGAAGCTTTCAGTCATTAGATAAGCTCAAAATGTAACACTTACACACTGACTTTGCTCTGCCCTGCAATCAGATGTGTGCATATTATGTGTTTTGGTGTGTTTGCTTGGCACAGAATTTATCTAGCGATATACAGCCTTTATATATTACTAATATACTGTAGTATAACACCAGGAAAGCATGAGACAATACTCTGTCTAATTGTTTTGATCAAACATGACATAGACTTTGTACTCGCGCTAGACACATATTTCTGTAAGTTATAGCTTTCACAGTACTTGCTTTCATTTTTTTGTAATCCTGTCTGTTTCAGACCCTGAAGAATGCGGCACAACCGTTTCAGTTTTCAACCTGTCAAGACTTTGCACAAATGATTTGTCAAGAAAAAGTCTAATTATGTCTGGCTTAAGGCTTCCATGTTAAACAGGAACAATTGTGGTGACTGTGAAAGAACCGCCTCCTGGCACTTGAGCAAAATGTGAAAGCAGCATGATTGTCCTGCCTTGTTTCTTTCCATCAACACCCCGTGGTCAGAAAAAGAAACCACCAAATACTTCACTTCCATTTCTATCAGTTTCTTGTGACTGGCAGCAGCTTGGCATTTGCCTTGTACTGTATGTGAAGCATACTGCTAGGGCAACAAGAGAGCCTGTTGAATACAAAGTCTGAAACTAAGCAGACATCAAGCCAAGAGCTGCTACAGCAGCAATCAAGCAGATTAGCTTAAGTAATCCTGATGAGCATATTAAAGCTCAAAATGAATGAGAATGTTTGGAGGAAAAACTTAAATCAGGCCAAGTGTAAGTGACCTGGTGCTGTGAAACACTTTATATAATATACCTATTTTGCTATGGCTATTTTTTCAATATTCTGACATATCAGCAGCCACTTAACTTACTTTATTTGTCCGTTTCAAAAATATTACTTGACTTTCCTTTCCAACAGAGTCTATGAACAGCAACAAAACTTGTCTTCTTTATTGAGGATGTGATCCACATGATCATTCAGTGGTTTCATCACTATTATCAGTGGAAGACTTCCAGAGACACTGTGGCTGGGTGTTTTGAAGTAAAATCCTGTAAAAACAATACTGATACATACCAAGTAAGGAAATGCATGGCAAAAACAACAGAGCACAAATAGATCGCTTCTATGGAAATTTGGTCTACTTTCAAAAAATGACTGCAGCCTTGGGTGCCTTCATTTTACAGTGGCCATCTCAAGATGTCTGCTGAGTTTTTAGAAAGGACTCTTCACCTACACCCTGAAAACTGTTTTTAAAGTCTTTAAGATGTACTTAAACCAGCAAGACCACAAGCATCACTGGAGGCTATCCTGTCCAGAGGGAATGTTTGCCACAACTAAAATGCTAACAAAACCTAGAATCTCACTTTGCCACCTGCCTCATGAAAGTGCCCTGACATAGCAGAAGCTGTAAAGTTCAAAACTTGTAGGCAGCCACAGCTTACTTCCTACTCCTCCACATCTGTTGGTTACCAGGTCCTGCTAGTCTATAACTGGACAGGGCATAGGAGAAGACTGAAGGTCTTATCGACACTCTTTTGTCCTCTAGGACTGACAGCTAGGAGGATGAATTCTCCCCTTTTTATTATCAGAAACTCACTTCATCCTTTACCTGCAGAAAAACAGGGAGATACCAAAATACTGGAGAAAAAAAAATGTAGTGTTTTCATTTTGTGAAAAGGAAATAAAATTAGCTGAACATTCCATAAGAGCTAGAGCCTCATGAAAGCAGGCGTTAAAATTGAAATTTCATGATCTCAAATTTCAGAGTGGTGACAGGAATCTCTGTAGAATGGGAGATTAATAGATGCATGATGCCCACTTCACACTGTGCAAGGTAGTAGTTCCTGTATTTATGGGAAATCTTCTGGAGCTGGGTGTTGTAACTTCTTGTATAGACACGATATTGCTGATCTATACCATAGGCCATTTGTGATCAGCATCAACTTACAGAAATTTCCTTAGCGGGTCCCAAGGAGGACCTGCGGAATGAGTAGCTAACAAGTGATGCTTAGACAAGTTGTCACCAATTGGTAATGATATTAGTACTTGGCTTTTGCATGACTTGATCAGAACAATGAGGCTAATAGCGATTAAAAAGCTTATAAATATCTCTGTTAGTCTTTCAATATCATGAGCTGACACAAATGTATAGATTTCCATCCAAGCAAGTATATTGGCCCAAACGTTTAAAAACAGCCTTTATCACTGCAGCATTCTGGTGTGTTCCCTCAGAACAACCAACAGATAAGTTCGTGTCTCGCCAGACATATTCCTGTGTGTTTCTGCTGCTAGGTATCAGCTGATGTACTATGTCAATTATTATCCTATTCATCTAATTAGAACACGGGACAGAATATTCCCCTCAGTGGTTCAAATCATCCTATGTACAAAATGGTTTCGAAGGTGGCGGCTTAGGTCCTGCATTAGGCGATTGAGGTACAGGGTATGGAGGGACCTGAGTTATTGTCTGAGGGCTGATCTGGTGGGTGTACTCAAAGGGCTCAGCTGGAGCTCTTCTGCAGGTGGTATAGATTCAGATACATTAAGTCCACTCCCTTGCCTAGCTGCTCAACAGGAACCATTTCTAGTGTTTCTTTTAGGAACCAATGTGTAGTCAAGGATACCCGCTTATAGTGTACAAAATAGTCAACGTTTCAAAGTCAAGTATTTCCTGTGCAAAGTCCACACTGAGAGTCCATACAGTGAATTTAGTGTATTGTGCCTTCACATCCTGATGTGCTATGCACTAACTTCCCCATGCCACAAAAACCTTAGGGCAGGACGAGAGATAATTATCCGGCGTTAGGCCCACAGTGATATCTGAGAAAATTTCATACAGATTAACATAGTGAAGATAAAAAGCCTATGGTAGTGGCTCAGGAGACTGCTGGCTTCTTGGAGGAAAAAAAAACCCAAAACACAAAGCCAAGGATTCATTTCTTCAGTACTCATCTGGAGAGGGAAGGAAGGGTCAACAACGGTACAAGTATCACATAAAGTTGTTCTGCGCTCTTTGCAAGTTTGGCACTTTGGCCAGGAACACATGGAAGGATAATAGGAAACATTTTCTCTGTCTTCTGCAAAGGAAACTCGAAGCCACTGAGATCACAGAAGGAAACTACTATACCTTGTTAAAACAGATGAGCCACAGGACTGCTGAAACAAATGCGCTTACCACATTCAAGTAACAGTGTTTGACAGAATACCAAGATTTTAAGTTCTCAGGAAATGCTTTTCTGGCTCTTGCTCCCTTTCTAAATTTAAGTTGCAATTAGTATTGTGATTCTTAACAGAAAAAGAATTCTTCAATTTCCAGATGATTTTCAGCAAAAGTTATGTGGAAGAAGAAAGTCCCTTTTTTCCTACCAAATCCACAGACTGTTTTTTTGAATATCTGGTATTTTATCTACACACTTCAGTAAAAAGATTTATATTTTCAAGCACCATATTTTATAAAGGCCAGACATTTCTTCTCTGCAACACCTTACATGACCATCATAAAAGCAGATTTACATGATTTTGCTTTTTTCTTTCTTTACTAGAAGGTTTTTTAAAAATGTTGTCTCCATTTTGGCCACCTAATTCAGATTCATTTGGGCCAGTAATTGTATTTTTAAGAAGAGCATTTAGATGCTCCTGATTAGTTCAGGTTGTTTGGATTCTCTCTTCATATGTTTGAATAAGTAGGTGAAATAAACGATAGCACTCCCAGGAAAAAGGGCTTGCGGTTCTCAGAATCAAGTAACTGCCTTACTTACCCCAGTTACTTGCCTCTTCCTCTTCTCCTTCTACCCCGAAGTCTGGCAAAAGCCCCGTCATATTTCAGGTCGTAGTCATACAAGATAATTTGGAGGTCTGTGTTAGTAACAGAAAAGAGTGTTCAAGGATTCAACACTGCATAGAAGCTAGAAAGAATGAGAGACAAATGTCACAGGACGTAAAGCCTGATAATTGCTTTATGGGAAGAAAGCCACAGGACACTGTTTCTTTCAAATGATTCTGGGGAGCATGGGAATTTGCATAGTGTGTCTTATATAAGCAATGTTTATTATGAAGCATGGATTGGCTAATATGAAAAGGAAGAGAAAAAGAGGTTCATATTTATTTGTACTTGTTCTGTTTTTTAAAAAGTGAATCCTGATTTATGTCAAATTCCATGCTGAGTTTTTCCCCCCCCCACTGTTGTGTTATCTCTGGGACAGAAAGTTTGCATGCCTTTGGTGTATTATGGTGACTGTACAATGTCCAGTAAAGCTGACTACAGTAAAAAAACCTTATTCTAAAACTCAAAAAAAAGTTAAAATATATATTTGACTATAGTATATTTCATGAACTTGTTCTCATACAAGAAAATGTTATATATACAATTAGAGTTATTTAACTTAAATGAAACAATGAAGGGATAAAAGAGAAAATGCTATATTTGGTACTGTGAGTATAAATTATAATCTACACAGGAATCTCCTGGTATTATATGCCTAAATGCAACAATAAAGTTTCTGGTCCTGTCATTGCATGGTGGGACCCTCATCTTTGACTTAGTTATGTAAAATTTATAAAAGCAGTGGAGTAAACAATAGCAAAAAAGACTCTTAACAGAAATAGGCATAACAAGTTTCAAAGTGCAGATGTTTATCTTGGAAATATATATCTGAAAAGGCTCTTCTTAGCAACTGAAAAGATAAATGATGTTCCTTGAGAGCTTTCTAGCCATTTATCATTTAGATAATATTGATCACTTTTTTGAGTGAAACTGACTCATGAGCATATGGTACAGAGCCCTCAATTAAACAAGGAATTTAAGGACTTGCTGAGCTTTGGGGATGTGAACGAAGCAAAAGATAGAGGTGGCCTATTTGACAAAAACCACAGTTGGATCATCCTTATTTGTCCATGTGCATGATTTAAGCCATAAGCAGAGGAGGGTTTTTTAAGCTCTGAATCCAGTCTTACAGGTGTATCAACTGCAGACATGAGTTGCACACGTTAAGTGTAGGCTCTGAACATTCACTCCCTATGCAAAGTTTCTTCAAAGGTAAAAGCAGTCAGTGGAGTTATTGCAGATTTATATCAGATAGTAGTTCGATTTAGATATGATTCATCTAGAGAAATTTAAAAATCTGTATTTGGTTTTATCATTTATTTACAATTGTATTTATCAGAACAAGAGCTGGATATATAATATTTTAAATATGCTATGTTAGCTTGTTTAAAAATACATAATCATATTAACTGATAAATTGTCTTATTATTAAATAATTCAAAATCCAAACTGCCTATTGCTATAGTATTTCACTTTTCTTTTTATGTTGTAAAACAACTGAAAGCACTGCAAAGTATGTGCTTCAAAAATGTTCTTCTTGCTCCTCATAGGGAAGGGAAAGGAAGGGAAAGGAAGGGAAGGGAAGGGAAGGGAAGGGAAGGGAAGGGAAGGGAAGGGAAAAAGAATCCAGCATAAAAACGCTTTGGATGAGCAGTCCAGACTTGGTGTGCCGTTCCCAGTGGCAGCGCTGAAAGCTTACTATCTTGCAGAAAATGGTGTGGAATGTCCAACATTCTTAGCAACTGCAAGGCTGAAATCATCATGCGTAGTCTGCAACATTTTGTACCAAAAACATTGTCAGAGAACACAGTTACAGGACCCCATTTCTGTAGGGTGTGTACAGACTGGTCTATCGCTGCCTTAGAAACTGTTTAAGAAGCAGGAGAACCCAATGCACTCAGGTTGATCCTTGATCCCTCATCTTTTCTTTCTTATCACTCAAGGTACTCTGGTGAAGATGGAGACAGAAAGACTTTAGGCATCAAAAGATGCCTTCCCAAATATAAAGACTTTCCCTATCTATTCTCCCAAACCTGGCCTTGGTTAAGTGACTTACTGGAAAAAAAAAAAAAAAACCCAACAAAAAACCAACAATAAAAAACAAAACCACTCCAAAAAAAGCAAGATTGATGTACCCAGTAGTGCACTGGTGACAAATTTGTTCAAGTCTTAGAAATTCTAGGCTGCTGCTACCTGCTTCAAGTGATCCAATATCACTAGAGTAGCCTTGTCTACTGAAGGAGCAAGGGCTGCAGACAACTGAGAAGCCTCTAAACTTAGATAGAAATAGCTCAGCATAATTATATCTCACTCTCCGGCATAGCATGCTGACATGTAATTATAGCATTTTGATAGTGGGTTGCAATGATACAGTGTTTCAGATGGCAAAACACAACAGTGTCACAGATTTGTCCTTTGAAGAGTGCTAGGTCCTAAGAGTCCTGCAAATCTCAACTGCATTGATTTCATTTCTGTGTGCAGGCTAGCGAGTTTTGCCTGATGAAGCACTAAAATAAAACTGAGTAACCATGTGAGGATTTGAATATTTTTGTAATAATTACAGTTGGTATCACATAAGTTTACATGAAGCTTTGCGATGTTTTAAAGCAAAGTTTCAGCAAGTTCCATCCAGGATAACAAAATCTGTGAAAAGCTTTGTTAATATGCACCTCTTATTCAATGTTATAAAGCATTAAAGATGCAAAATTATTTGCAAGGGAAGCCAAAGCAATTCAGGCTCTAGAAATCAGTTTCTCCATATAACACTAACTGTGCATTTATATCTCAGACCGGTCGGTCTCCAACTGAAATAGGCTAAAGGAACTACTGTCTGCTGATAACCATGAAGAAATGCTAACAATGCTCTGCCAAGACTGGTACAACTGTGAAATAAATTTTCCTGTTATTCAGAAATCAGAGATACTCCATCAACTCTAAGTCATTACTGATTTTTAAAGTGAACTAAAAGGAATGTCATCTGTGACAACCACAACCCAGTAACCATTTACCTGCATAGACACTTGGGCTCTGAAGGAGAAACTTTTAGAGTCATATTAGATGGGTTTCAAGCTAATAAGGTAATCTGTGTGGGATGGTAAGATCTATTACTGTTACTGCGTATCACCATATGTTCCTCTCTCTCTAAGTTCTGAAATAAAATATTCTGGTGGGATTAAAGGTTGCCTGCCTACACAGTGATGTGTCTACATTCACTCTCTTTTTCTGAAAGGTAAGACTTCACCTATTCTACTGATTGTTCACTGTATCCAGTGATAGGACTCGTGGGAATGGTTCAGTGCTGCACCAGTGGAGGTTTAGACTGGACATTAGGAAGCATTTCTTTACCAAGAGGGTGGTCAAACACTGGAACGGGCTTCCTAGAGAGGTGGTTGATGCCCCAAGCCTGTCAGTGTTTAAGAGACATTTGGATAATGCCCTTAACAACATGCTTTAACTTTTGGTCAGCGCTGAATTAGTCAGGCAGTTAGACTAGATGATCATTGCAGGTCCCTTCCAATGGAAAGAGATCTATTATTCTATTCTATTCTATTCTACTGGCCTCTCTATTTAAAAATCCAGGACAGAACGACAGTTTTAAGACATATGACACTACATAATGACAGTCACACTTTTCAGGGACTGTCCCAACTCCATGACATGCGATGCAACACAGACTCTCCAATGTTGTACAGAAGAAAGAGAGAAAGTGTGGGATTAAGTGCAAGCTTTGGTCATCCTAGACTTTTAGACCTGGAAATACACCTTCATTTGCCAGGAAACTATTTTTGTACTAACTAATGGTGTATCACTCAGTGCAATACCTGCTTTCAGAAAAAAGGAGAGTTTAATAAGCTTTTAGACAAAGGAATGCCATTGAATATTTGTTTCATCCTATCTCTGGTCTCCAGGCCTCGTCTTAGCAGTCATTTGTTCATAGCATAGAAAACGCTTCAATTGCAGGTTAAACTAGGTCAAAAGCAGCCCTTGAGCAGCAGTCCTTGGGTGCTGGAGGCACATAAGGCTCCTTTTTTTATTACTCCTCCTTTTTTATTACTTATGGGCATCTTCAGTGCCAGGATGCTGTATATGTCTTTGGCACTAAGTCTTAGTCCCACTGGTATCCACACTGCTTGCAGAATGCTTTGCACATGGATTCTGCTTCTGTGTGAAACAGATACTTCCCACACTGGAAGAACTCAGCTATTGACAAACAGACCGTCTACTCTGTGGTCAAAAAAAAAAGTATAGTATGGATGTGGTCAGCACTGTGTTTGGTATTCCAAGAGGTTTAGACCTTTTCGGGTGAGGTGGGAATAAGGTGCACGCTGGAAGAGCACGTGCTGTCGGGAGCAATGATGAGGGAACTCTTGTCCCAGGGAGTGTTCCTGACTCTATACAATCTGAATACAGCCTGTCTGCCTTGGTGGATTCAGAATAAGAGTTGAACAGAATGGACGTGAATCAGTCTACATCGCCTGACCTAGGGATTCAGTGGACCTGAATGGCAGAGTTTCCAGAGATACTGTAAGGAAAAGTCTCAGTTTGCTGCAGATCTCATCAAAACAGCAACATTAACATTACTGGAAGGGTAACTGCATCATCTGAAATCTGCAAGTCCTCCTTGAAGCTGAATTTGGTCCTGCTTTCAGGACCAGTTCAAATGGAGGAAACAAAGAGAGTGAGGTTTGCTATCAACACTTTTCCTCAGAACCAACTGATGCAGCAGACTATTTCTTTCTCTACATCTTTCCATTATCCTCAAACCCAGAATTAATGCAAAGAAGAAATTCTTAGCTAGCATAATCAAAAATCATGGAAAAAACCCTTTTTTTTTCATATGTGTATATATATATATGCATAAAATACACTTAGACAAGAGGAGTGGAATGGAACTGGGACCTGACTATTTGATAACATTTTTTCGGTGAAAAATTCTTCTAGCTTTTATGGCTGTAAAATAGTGTTTGACATCTATAAATTCTTGAGTTGCAGGTAAGAAAATTTTGTTATTTCATATAAATTTTGTAACGGAATGAAAAGATCAAAATAATAATTCTGCAAAATATGTACTCCTGAGAAATGTGACATGGCAGCAAGCAAATAATAATGAAAAAAAGATTCAGAAACTGGGATTATATTTGAGTTATCTACATTCGAATTGTACTGAAGTTATATATACCTTATAAATATATAAAGCTCAGGTTCTCCCAGAATTATACTAGTTCCATGTTAACATTTTTCAGTGTAGGATAATGCATTTATAGAAAAAGGTATCACATTTGATTAGCACTGAAACAAATAACAAAAATAGGTGATAATTTTGGAAAGAGGTGCCAGCAAATTAGTAAATCAGAATTATAGATTGTAACAAACAGCTTTCCTTCTGATACATTGCTTAAAGCCCTTGTCCTAAAGATCTGCTTGATCTCATTTGAATTACTGGACCTTCACAAAGGTGCAGCAGATCTTCCACAAAGCACTGACTGCAGAAGCAGGATGTAAGTGCAATCCACCGAATCTCTACTATTTTTGTGATGAACTGTTCTCAACTTTCTTATTATTAATTTAGATAGCAATCTGAAAATAACCCTTTGGTACGTTTTAAAGGTGGATTAAAAATGAAAGTTAAACTTTTAATTGTGCTTCTCTGCTAGATTCATTCTCTGCCATATAATCTCACAAGTACATACTCAACACATTCCTGTGTGGCCTATTGATGTGAGCTAACCCTGATCTGGACTTACAGTAACTAAAGAACAATATGTTATGATAGGGATATACAATAATGTCATATGTATACGATAATGAATATCATCTTCTGTAGCACTCAAATTAAACTATTTTTCCAGTGTAGCCAGAACTTGATGTCATCATCTCCAAGAAGTAGCTCAAACCGTCAAAGTACAGTTGATCACTGAAGTTCCTGGAGCATATCCTTTTTTTTTCTTGAATTGGTGAGTAGCTGAAAGGTTAAATTGTCACTGGGTAACGGACAGCTGTTATGGAAAGGACTTATGGCAATTCTAGCATGATTACTGTGTTCTTTATGTTATTGCATAGATTTTGACTGAAATTCACTCAGGGACCCCGTAGCGGTCTGGAAGAATAACATCCTTCAGTGTTTTAGCCTACTCAGGACAAGTGCTGATGTTATTTTTATAACCATAGTTGTATAATTACGTTGCTCTGGTGAATGTGGTGATGCATGCATCCTCGAAGGATGTCAGACAGACCTGCTAGTCCAGAAATGTGTGCAGTGTAACATCTCCTTTCCTAGAGCCTAGTTCCCAACACACTTGTGACTGAGGGAAAACATGAGTAGATTTAAATGTGCAATTATCTTCAGTGACTTCAGAGGAATCAAAGCCAATTTATACAAGCTAAATCTCTGTTTCCACCACTGCCAGCATATATCATCTAACCGAGTTGTTCTTGGGTAGCCAAAGTGTCCTCTGTTGGTTTTGATCTAAAGAAATGCTGCTATTATTTCCCTGGCCTATTCACCATTCTTCAGGTAGATTCATTTTTTCCTCCTTATAGTTCATAGTCTCAGATTTATATGCTATCTTAACTCTCTTCTAAGTGTTCTCTAAATCTCACACTCCTTGGACATTACTTTTTATTTTAAATGTATTTCTGCTGTCCTACCAGAGCAAAAATCTGTGCTGATCCAGGGAAGGGCTGTTTTTACAGCAGGAAGAAAGGTGATTTTCATTTCAATATATATGAATTTAATAGTATTGCTCCTTTTAACATGACAGTTTTGGTTCTCCCAAGCTGACCTGTGGAGATTCGGAGCCTTGAGGTGTTGAAAACGGGTATTTATTATTGCGTATCTTTATGGAGATACAAGAGATTCACTTATCTGCACCCATCCTTCTGTGTAAGTGGGTGAGAAAGAAAGGCACTGTGCTTAAACCTCCTTTCTTCCTCCATCGGGGTACCACAAGCTACAATGAGAGCCAAGATAATACTGTCCCTGAACAATTAATTTTCAAAAAGATACAATTAGAAAGGCATATTCTATTTTGCATACTTTCTCACCAGGACCCCAAATTCCTTACGTATGTATCAGGCAGAACCTATGCTCTGTATTTGCTTTCTCTCTGCAGGGCAACATCCTGTCTACTTTTCTTTTTCCTTAATAGTTTAGCCCTTTGGTATCAACATCTTATGACAACATAAGAAGGAAAGAAAAGCTGATTTCTGCACAAGGCAAGCTTAGCTACAATCTCCTCACCTTTGTGTAGATGTCCCTGAAGACTGTTCCATATTTGAGATATAGATGTTGAAAGGAGGTTTCTCAGCACACTGCATGTAATCCAGTGTTTTTCAATCAGTGTTTTTCCTTGTCTTCTGTACTTTGTATTTCTCTCTCCTGGACATTTCAACTCACCGCTTTTCTATCAGGTTAAATCCTTCAAACTAGGGGGGGAGAAAAAAAAAAAAAGAAAAACACTTTAAATGCATATGGGAGTTTACAGAAATAAAGGTCAAATCAATGATAATTTTTATGTTAATTCATTCTTACAGGTCTTAGGTCCTACCTAACTTGCCCTTTCTGGATGACAAAGGAATTGCATACAACCCGTTTCTGAATATTAAGGAGAAAGTGGTGCTAAGCAGCAATATAGGATACCAGTTTGCAAAAACTTTCTTTGCACCACCTTTTTCCTTCATACATATTGGGTTCAAATTCTCCTGCTTTTTCTTTCTTTCAGTAATATTCTTTCTTATGAGTGTGTTCGCAATATCATACAGTAGCAATCATTTTGATCTTTTTCATACTTAGTCATTGTCTGTTTCATATGCTTTGAATTTCTGCACCATTTCCTCTGTCATCCTTTGTTGTAATTATCATGATGTATTTCTGAGGCTGGTTTGGTCTCCTAGGAAGAGAACCTTATTGTTTTGCTTATCAGGAAAGTAGGTGTTTAAAGAGTTTCTTTTCTTAAGAGCTGGGATCATACCTCTATCTTTACTTCTTGAACTCATCTTCATGTTAGTGGAGAGAAGTGTTAGCTTTGCCATCACTCACAGCTGACCCACAATTTGCAGATTGACTGCATCCCTGAGCTAGCGTGCATTATAATAGTTCTGGTCAGAATACTTTTGGGATTTGTTCCACCATGAGTTCATGTGAATTGTGCCATTGTTTCTACGCAACTTATTTCCCTGTTGGCACCTAGGAATCATGTGTGCACTGTCCAAATCCTCATCCCTGGGTTATCTGCTCTTTGTAGAAGGCTGTGTTCATACAAACAGTGATCTTTAGGCTGAGTTACTGGAGAGACTTTTCACTCTCATGCTAATTCAATTAAATTCCCTGAACTATTCTGAGTGTAATAGTTTTCACATAATGCCACCTGAAAACTTCTCATACTTTAGGAAATAATGGTAAAGTATGAGGAATTTGTGCCCTGACAATAATTCATTAAAAACATATGTATGCCTTCACATGGTAACTCACTGAGGAAACATAAGAACCATGGGGTCATTAATGCCACTATTTCATCAATCTCAGTATGCATCATCCTGGAAGACTTTGACCTTCCCAGTGTAGAATGGAAGAAATAATTCTTGTGTTGCCCCTGGCACAGCAGCTGATAGACATCCTCTTTAAAAAAACATTGAAAGAACAGGAAGAAATAATGAGATACAATTTTGTGATGTAGTCACAACGCAGTAGCATGTCCAGCCATGTTGGTCTATCTCAATAGTATGAAAGGCTTCAGAATGGTACTTGAAAGGAAGAATAATTAAAGACAGAAAGAAATAGAATATGAGATTAAATACAATAATAAATAAGATAAAATGCCAGATGGGTTTGCAAATACAGATTGTGCCAAACTGATTAGATGCCCCTCTTGGATAACTTTTTTTTTTTTTTTTTTTTTACACAAAGCAGATGCCATAGAATATTTCTAGTTAGATTTCAATAAAGAATTTAAGCAGGATTTGGAATATTGTAAATTAAGCTGTGAGGATTGGGATTAATTCATTTTTGGTCACTCATTTGTAAGAAAGAGGAATTAAAGTGAGAGGAGAGGCACAAACGATGAAGATGGTGTTGTGCATGTTGTATGACAGGATGCTACAAGAGCTTAGTTTGTTAGCATATCAAAACAAAATCTAGTGTGGGATGTTCTTGCTCTATCTCTATCCATACACCTCAGAAAAAAGTAGACACTTCAGAATAATCTGAGCAAAGGAACCACAAACCATCAACTCATCTGAGTCAGTACGATTCTGGAATGGTAGGAGTAATGAGGACAAGAAAAGCATAACAAATTTTAATCAAAGAACTATTGAGGTTGGAAGAGACCTCTTGAGATCATACAGTCCAACCCAACTACTCAACTCAGGGTCAGCTTGAGCAGGTTGCCAGGAACCTTGTCTAGTTGGGTTTTGAATGTCTTGAAGGACAAATACACCACAATCTCTCTGGACAATCTATTTCAGTGTTTGACTACCCTCACTTAGCATGAGAGTGAAAAGTCTCTCCAGTAACACAACAAAAAGATATAGAGGTTAAACTCATTATGAGAGAGAATTTAGGACATGACTGCCTGTCATGCCATAGAACTGGATTTACTGACCTAGAGTGTGATTTCCAGCCCTAACTTAATCTTTCTTTTTTATTATGTCCTCATTTCTGAAGCTAAAGACTTCTTGATCATAGTCTTCTTCTCCTACTGCCTTGCTAATCTTCCTTTTTGGATGCTTGGGCCTTTCCCTCTTCATTCACTCATGTTGTTCTTCCCTTTAATAGGTTTTTCATAGTTCCACTAGCATGCAGTGACTCCTCTTGCAACTTTCCTGCTGTAACTTCATGGCACCATGTCAGCCTTAATTTATCTGGGATTTCACTGATTAAATAGGTTTTGGGCTCTTGAACTGATCTTTTTCTAATGTTTATATCTTTCAGTGTTTAGATAAAAGGTAGAGGTGAATGAGTTCATAGTAAGAGAACTTTCCTGAATAAACTAGCTGTTAAACAGTTTCATCTGCACTCGGATGAAATAAATCTTACTCAAACTAGAGTAACAGCTGGGCTTCCAGTCTGCATCTGATAAGACAGAAAGAAAATCCGTGAGAAGTTACAAATTTCAGGACAACGTACATGGGGTGAGGTCTTTCACTTTAACTCACTTTTGCAGCTTTAATTTAGGATTCTGCTAAAACACAAAAGACTCTTCGATAACAAGTTGCGTATAGCTGCTATTTTAGTATTGCCAGTATATAAACCTTCCTGAGAGAGTTTAACATTTGCTGATAGGCCACCTTGAATGGGTGAAACTTAGATAGTGCTTTATTATCCTTTTTCCTATTTCTTGATCTTCCTCTTCACTTCTCTTCAACCTCCCTTTCTCTGCCCCAGTCTTCCCCAAACAACCCATCCCTAACTACCTTTTCCCTGTTGATCCCAGTTTTGCTACATCCATACCCAAATTTCTGATACTGTTATCTAGGGGATCTTGGCCTTATCCGGTACTACTGATGGGGTTACCTACAGATGGGATGTTGGCCTTGCAAGATTTTACTACCCAGAATGTCCCCAATACTCCAGTTTGGTTTTCTTTGGGGTTTGGCCCTTTCTCACATAACTCCCTATAACCCATGAAATCCAGCCATCTGTAACTTCTGTTATCTTCTAACACTGTAATGCATTATGTCCAGTACCTTCTCATGTCCAGTAGTTTCTCATATACTGTCCATGTAGCCAAATGTCAGATTAGGTCAGTGCCCTAGCCTTTCACCTAGAGCCCTGGTCACTTGCCTGCAGCCTTACCACATTGTAATTAAAAATATTATCATTTTCATTATGAACATATGAAGTCACATGCATATAGGTGCATTTCTCGCAGACAAAGAGTGGCAGCACCTTTAGTGAGCGATACAAGGACAGCAAAAGTGCAGAACCAGGTCCCAAGGAAGGATTAAAAATGTGGAAATCTGGTATCAGAATAAAAAAAAAGTGCTATTGTAGTAGTAGCAACATAGCAGAGACAAGAAACAAACTAGTTATCTTTTTGCTTTCTAATAATCATATTGTCTTTCCTAGTGCATCTGTAGCCCTCCAGCATCCTTCCTAACTTTCAAGTTCTTTAACTTGCTACCTTGATATCTCTCAAGCCCTGCAAACCCTTTGGGCATTCTTGCAATTCTTCCCTTGCTCAAATAGTTGCGGTGCATTTGAAGATTTTTAGAAGATCTCAGACTTTGGCAACAGATTTCCTCTTTCAAAAGCAATCCCATCATTTCAGGTGATCATTTTGCTTTCTTCCTTCCCCCTCTTTCTACCTCTGCATGCACACAGCACCCAGTCAAAAAAGCAGCAGTCAGTCCTTCGACATGAAGACATTGCTTTGAAAAGGAAGCCAGACGTGGCTGTTTGAAGACAAAGCAACGAACATCTGCTATACTTTTGAGGACACTGGATCTGTAGACCTATATTTTATCCAATTAGCATCAAAGAACTTGAGAACGTGTTTTTCTTTCATACAAAAAATGAAGACAAATTTCTGAGAGCAGTTCAGTCTTTCCCACCTATATTTAATTTCCCAAAACATTTAACAAGTACCAAGCCTGTAGGCAGGAGCGCCATGCTTAGTATTTTCTTCTTTGCTCCTCAAGATAAAGGCCAAGCTCTGCACTTTTGAAAAGCAAACGAAAGAAATGGAAATACCTTCCCTTTCCAAAGATCTGCAGGTTTTAAAGGATACTAGGATAAAAAAAATCCTCAAAGCTGTCTGCATGGTGGCTAAACAAGATTAGGTAAAACACATCCTCTCCAATGCACACACAGAATATAAAACATCTTAATCCCTCTCCAGTATGGTACCATAAGCAGTTACTATGCAGAAGAAACTCGCATACAGTAAGCAGGCCAACAAATACATCCCCCTTGGTCAGACTTTGTACCCTAAATCTGTGCTGCTGGACTCCTAAAGGAACTGTACAAAACCACTGCTAGCAGAATAACAGAAAGAAAGTTTTGCTCTTAATTCTGCTAAAAGGAAAATACTTCAAGCGGCTTCAACTGATAGATGATGTTATTAAAATATTAATTCCAATGAAGATAGGGCATCTCCATCACATAAAAGTGAAAGATTTCTCCTTCTACCAGACTAACTACAGTAACAAGTTTTTAAAATATCCAAAAGCCCCCCCGATGATGTAACCACTAAAGCTTTTGTGAGCTTAAGGAACCTGGCCAAGCCTCTTCCCAAATATGCCTGTCTCCCTATCAGTTGAATTAACAGAGAGCTAAATCCCTTCACTGCAAGCTACCGCTGTTAGTTCCCAGTGAGTACATCATTTACATGTATCACCCTGCTCTTTCTTTTATTGTGTTCTTGTTTTGGTTCACTGTTTCCCTTAATTTGAAATGCCAGTTTCCCTTGCTGTACATTTGGAGGTATTTGGTAGCAGGACAGAAAAGGCTTGTTATTGAAGCTGAATTAACCTAACAAAGAGAGAGGAAAAAAAATCAGAGCCGCACACAGAGCCATTAAACTTCAACCACGGTTTCAATACTTAAACACATAAGCTTGATACAAACATAATGTTTCTTTAAGTCATGTTTCTTTTTCCTCCTATGCACATCATATATCTGTATCTATGGAATGGATATGTTTGATATATCCAGTTATAACAAAGGTAGAAAGCATGCTATATATAAAAAGGTATTAAATCACAGCTAATTCTGGTTTCTTATTTGTAACTATAAATTAGTTCTTTTGTACCTGAAAAGACCGTTATTATCAGTGCAAGGACACATCTACAGTACTTCAAGTGCAAAGCTCAAATTGTACAGATTCGGCATATACAGTACAGTATTTGTTTCTTCAAAACCCACTGGGATTTCAAGTCACCAAGCATTTATTATGCTGAAACAGTCTTTTAAAATGGATTATTTTGAAAGCTTACAAGGAAGAGCTCCTCCATCTCTATTAGCAAGCTGTGGACTGGTTCCCTTTGTAAGAAGCTGCAGGGGATGGAAATACTTGGCATCACATTGCACTTTGCTCAGGAAAATGTTCAATATCCTAGTACAAAATACAATAAGAGAGCTGTTTACCATGGTGTCTATCACAATATCTGTTCAGAACCGCCAAAAAACCAAGGGTCTTACAACAGAGATAACAAAATAGCCAGGAAGACAAAAATCTACTCAACACTTGATTTAGAGAATTTCTGTGGGAATCTGTGGTTCATGCTTGAGGGTACAATGCTTCTTGTTTAACATAGTTAATGTCCATTGACTATTCCCTGCACCACTACAGTTACACACATATTGTACACAGAAATGGGACACAAACACTGTGGATTACCACCTATGGTTTTATTAACTGAAGGATAGATGAGGGGAGAAATACAATAAAGGCTTATGCTAGCCCAAATGAATGGACTTTTTAACAGCAGTGGGGAAAAATAAGGGGCATTGTCTTTGTAAGGTGTTACAGAAACTTAATGTGTTCTAGAAATAGGAAGGTAACAATTTTCATTACAGATCAATTTTGTGCTCTCCAGATTAAAAATCAAAATGAAGCAAATCTCTTAATCGCCTCGTAAACCAAGCTCTTTTTAAGGCTGATCTGAGACACACCATATCCAATGCAGCAACAAAGGAAACACCCAACAGACCCCCAGGTACTCTCATTTATCACCCTGCATTTAAAATTCTGGCTGTAGTAGCAATATTTTGGAATGAACTCAAGTGAAAAGCAAATTATTTCAGGTTTAAATAAAATTTTTAAAATGCCAGTATCATTTGTTAGGATTCAAAAGGCATCAAAAAGACCTCAAAAAATGCCTATGTAATTTTTCATATCATGAAACAATAGATGAGATGGGAACTAATGCTGATCCTTAACAATAGATCTTTGAGTATGCATTTTTAACTATTTCTATATAATTAGGTTTCTTCCTAGAGGATTTAGCATTCTTTTTCAAAAGTTCCAGGAACTCCAGCATAATAAAGCAATATCTTTTAGAGCTTTGGGACAGTTCAGGATTCCTTTATGGAAAACTGTCTCTAGACTGTCATAGTCTGTACTATGTGTTTCAGTTTTATCAAAACACAGTTGTACCAATCACTTTTTAAGAACTATTTGAATACTTAAAGCTGAACACATATATGTGTCTGTGGTATCTCTCCCTTAAACAGAAACTATATTCTGTACTGAGTGCTTGATGTCTCTGGGTCCATTATGTAATTTCTCAATCTTTCACTATTTTGGCATTCAGAATGAAACTTTTTGTCAAAAAAAAAAAATGCTTGACTTCCATCTTCCCTAATGTAGAGCACTAGAAGTAATATTCAGTGGCTACAATTACTTTCACCAGCTGAGGTGGTAGGCATTCTCATATTAGAAGTCAGAAGGAGGAGAAGTAATTCTGAGGACCTTGTGTAGCTCTGCATAATCAGTGGTATGTTAATGTGGCTTTTTTTTTTCGTGGTGGTGTTCTGAATAGATGAGTCGTCACAACTGACATAAAAAAGTAGCTTGAGAGCTGGCTTGTACCAACTGTTTGGTATGACCACTGAAGGTAGAAGGCATGAATGTACTGAAATAATTTTTGATTGAGTGAGCCATTAGTAATTTGAGTCAGCATAATAAAAATACTTTCAAATAGTAATTTCATTTCTGTCATAAGCAGTTCATTACAGAAGCTTTTCTCCTTCTCCCTCTCCCTGTCCCTACTAACTTGTTTTATTTCCAGTTTTCGGTTTAAGGCTTTGAAGCCATTGTCACAGCTTTGGATTTGAATTCTCTGAAGAAGTCCACTACATGGAGCACATGACATTAGAAAGGACAAATTCTTATCAAGGTGCAATTCTTCTCTACAAAAAGAACTTTGCTGTGAATGTTTAAAATACGTTACTTTAAATGTTGTTGGTTTTTTAAAAAGAAAAAGATAATGCATAAAACAATGAATTGTAAGAGGAAAAAAGTATGTCACCCAGAGTTGGCCATTGTCCACTGATAGAACATGCTCCAATATCCTTTCACTTGTATTATATATATGCCAATTTTTAAAAATCCATTAAACAGGTAGTTTGTTGAAGGAGTGCCTGTGAATTGTACCTCTTAAACCCACTCTTAAAATCCCTACTTTTTCCTTTTTTTCTGGTTGTTTTCAGGGATTAGTAAATCTAGAATGATAAATTATAATGAAGCATTAAAACAGAATGTAATTTTGACGAAGTGCACAAAACATTGACTAATTTTGAGTGTTTTGCATAAAATCCTTCATTATGAGGACAAATTTTGCCTAGGGTGAATGGGCATCACTGATGGCAAAACTTGGGAAATAAATAAACTTATTTATTCATCTGTCTTAACAAGAGGATTCCATGACTTGCTTCCTATCTCTGAGGATTTTCTGGCCTGCTGGGTAAGAACAGCTTTGTCGATGCCATTTGATCAAGATGAGGTCTTTAACCTATTTTCCTCTTAGTACCACATCTTTTTGGCTGTCCTAGTCTTCTTACCAGAAACACCAACAACTTGAAACACCAACACAATGCCATTGATTAGAGATAAAATTAATTTAGAAGCAGAAGAAATGGTTCAACAACAGCAATAAAAAAACAACCAATCTTATTTATGATGTAAAGATTACCTTCCTTTTATTGAACAAATCTGACTAAATTGCAAACATTGGCCCTGAACAGAATAATGCACTCTGAGCATGAAAGAAAGAGAAAATGGACACTCATGCAGATTCAAAGAGTTTTATCATCACCTGCAATCATTTTATCCCTACATCATTTCTAGAATGAGAAAGAGATGATTTTCACTCCATTATGCTTTACATGTCTGTTAGAGTTCAGTATCATAGTCTGTGGGGGTTACTTTCTCTTTGCAAAGTCAAATCTTCTGAATTACTATGTCTGGTCACCTCATACACTGGGACTTCCCTTTACTTTAAACATAGTACTTTGCTGTTCATTCTATGAATCTCAGCACAACCTGTAAACCTATTTGTTTTCTGATGACAAACATTTTTCTCAAGGAGCTAGTTTCACCTAGATAAAATTATTATATATTTTTTTAAATTAAGATAAAACTCTCCTCCCTTGCTAATTTTTGGCAGGCTGTACTTGTTCTGTTATAATATCTAAGTAATTCATGTTAGTATTATTAAAAAACCTCATACAGGTATGTATCAGATAAAAAACTATTTATTTGCTGGCGTATTTAAATAATATTGCTCTATCAATTCAGTCACAGGAAGTTTAAATCCCTTATGCAGATATAATATTCTCCTGTATTTTAGGCAGGGAGTTGGAAGGTCTATGTCTTTGTCCTGCAAAATTTTGAATTCCTGTTCCACCTTTCTTAATTACTGAAGCAAGGGGCTTTCTGCATGTGTGTATTACAACTGCTTTTGCAAGAACAAACTCTGCCTCACTTACAACCCTGTGTAAGTATTGTGGTTTTGCCTTGTGTTGGAAGTTACCTTTATGGTGAAGGGTAATGTGGAGGCGACAGTTGCGGTTCATACGTACGTGGTTCACAAACGAGGTCTGCAGACATTACTCTCCTGTTATAGGAAAATAAGAGCCTTCATGAGGATCGCAGGACCTCTTTTGCAAGTAAAGGGTCTTTTCTTTCACTGCCACAGTGCTCAAGATGCCTGCATCTCCTTTTCTCCTGTCTTTAGTTGTTCTGTGGCACACTAAAGCTGATGGGTGCAACCAGTTGTAATGAGCCATGCAATACTGATTCTTCAGTTTGTCTTCCAGAGGGAGGAATTCCAGTGTTTGGAAGACTGTTCTCTAGAATTATCACCAGCTATATCATACTGAACAATCTGACCAAGTTGTGAATGCTGGGCAGAATGCCACTGCAACAGATGGGCATGGATGCGGTGAGCCAAAAAATCATGTATATGTATCAAATGTGAGAAATGAGGGCAAGACTCCAAAGACAAAAATATAGAAGTGTCAGTCTTGATCTGATACAGCTTTCATTCAAAGATGGTTCATCACTAGGATCTTGGCAGATTAACTAAAAGAAAAGATGCTCAAACTGTGAAATAAGAAATGCGGCCCGCTTAACCAGGTAGAAGCGTGGCAGTAATCAGCAAAGCAGTCTACCCTCTCTCATCTTCTTGCAGTGGCTACCAAGGAACGGGCTAAACCAAGCATAATAAAGTCACACACCTAAACTTGGTATGCTTATCTGTATTTCACCTTTACAATGCCATATATAGAGCCACACACCTCTAAGAGCTGGATAGAAAGTAACAAAGAGAGGAGTGGAGGTGAATCCCATCCCGTGTTAGAGTAATCCTGGACATCTGCCAGCTTCTTTCTGTTTTGTGGAAGTGAGATTTATGAAGGATCCTACTAGCCTTGTGATGAGGTTTGCACCTAAGCTCACAGCTTCTCAAGTATTACCATTGCCAGTCTCTATGCTGCTCTTTTTCTAGCCCCCACTTTACAGAATTAAACAATGCAAACATTTCAAGGCTTACTTCCACCCAGTGCTAAAGAACGAGCAATGCTTACTCATGCTTTTCCTCCTGGTTAGTCTCCACTTAGACATCCCCCCAAAGAGCAACAGTTTTCCCTCAGCTGCTGTGTATGCTTGGCAAGGTCTTGCAATATCACAGCCTTTATATGCAATATTACAATTCTTCTCATATAAATATCTTCTTTACAAATGGTGACTATCATAAAAATGCTCAGCCGCAAGCAATAGAAAACTGTAAAGAAATTAACCTGTGCAGATATACGTATGAAAAACTAGGCTATATTATTCATTTCAAAAGAGAGAAAGTAAAGGTGAAAAGTGCAGCTAAATCCACCTCCAGATCTCTCACAATACCTGTTTGCCTATCCAAACTTTGATTTCTTTCCAAGACCCAAAATGTAGCAATTCATTAATGTTTACTTGTTTTTTAAAAGTATTTTCCTCATCAAAATATGAGATAGTTGTACAGCTCGTATGACTGAAGAAAGGGAGGGAGGAAATCTTTCAATCAGCAGGTTCTAGAGCATGAGTCCGCAAATTATCCCGTTTAAACGTTTATTCCTATTTATAATGCACCTGTAATTAGACCCATGGTGACCCTGAGCTTGTTTTGCTCTCCACTGGAGCCAATGGAACTCCATGTAGGAACACAGGTGCCCTCTCAGATCTTCCTGAAATATGATGGTCAGAAGGTAAAACGACCAGGTCAGAACGATGAAATGGCTTTCATAAAAAACATCCCCTGTAAACTTCATGGGTGTTGTGAAGTTCAGCAGATTAATGAAGCACGCAGCGCAAAATCCCTACGCCTCACTCAGAGCATGACTTAGGGAGGCACATCTATAGTCAAAGGCTGGGGTAGAGGAGAAGACACAGTATCTGTAGATGCTGACGCTATCAGGGCGTTAGACGGGGTCTGTAGATTTGTCTTGAAACACTCAGACCCCTGCAAACTTTCTAAGCAACTTTGTGGATCCTATTCTTAGTGAATAATTCATACAAAATATTTTTCTAAATGCATATTTCAGTTCATGTACATTTATTATTTAAAATTCTTATTCTTTTGAAATTAATTGTCTTATTTAAAATCTGAGTGATATTGCATATTCAGAATTAGTCTTATTGGACATGTAAAGCTGTTTCTGTTTGGGAGGATTAAAACTGTTATGAATAAGTTTCTGTTTTATTGCCTGCAGAAAGCAATAAAATGAGTTTTTCCAATTCTGTCAAGCAGTCATGTTATAATTAGCTTTCTGCAAACGTAACTACATAACTCAACTGTGGTCACTTGACAAGTAATGTGAAAAAGATCAAAATGAAAGGTTAAGCTCCAAGTAACTTTTTTCAAGTAAGAAATTATTTTCAATATTTGCTCAAAAAGTCCTTGAAATTTTGACATAGTTTTTCTTCAGTACTTGACATATACTAGCAGAAAAATCAGGAATTATTAAGTCTTGATAAATTTTGCTATAATTGCTAAAAATCATTTCTCTGAAGTAAAATGTTACCAAATTTTATCTCC
Source organism: Haliaeetus leucocephalus (assembly GCF_000737465.1). NCBI lineage: Eukaryota > Metazoa > Chordata > Aves > Accipitriformes > Accipitridae > Haliaeetus > Haliaeetus leucocephalus. The sequence continues at coordinate 1,504,051 of NW_010973351.1, forward strand.
TGAAACTTCTGAATGTTTTGCATTCTCAAAATTATGTTTAAGTTGCTGCTCTTTTTTTCCTTCTAATATAATTCTGAATTGCCTATGCAAGTTTATTCTTTACGTATGAATGTTTCAGATTGCTTTTTATCATTGGTTTTGGTTAGTTTTGGTTTTACATAAAGATAAATCTTTTACTGGTACATATTAATATGGAAGGACCTTATTTCTTTCAGATGTGTATGTGTACAGAACTACTCATAGACTTTAGAAGTTGCTTTCCACAATGTATATAAATAGTGAGTTTGCACTCGCTTCCCTCACTGTCATCTTTGTTCTCTCCATATTGTTTTTCCCTCTCTCCAGTTCTCCACTACATTTGTCTTTCTTTCTACTATCTTCTTCATTTTTAGTTTTCCTGTTTCACCTGACTTAGAGGCACAGTGATTTATAAGTTCAAATTTTACTTTAAAAGTGCTCATGATCAAATGTGTTTAACATCAGGCCAAATCTGTGTGCAGTTTTTGGTAGACAATCAGCTGGAATGGATGTATTTAATAAAGTAGATAATTCTTTCATCTTCATACCAAATTTCAGTGAATAATTTAAAAATGGGAAGCACTAGATGAAACTGAAAAAAGATGCAATTTTGTTACACCGTAATTCCCACATACATTGCCTGCTAGTGAAAATTCAAGCTAATCAGGAGATAGTATTTCATGAGGGAGGATATTCATACATGATTCTTACCCAGACAAGGTTTCTGCAATTGAATTAATGATGGGACTATCAAATTATTTTATATAAGATCTATCATTTGTAAGCTGTTTAAAGTATAGTTAAAGCCAGCATTGTGGAAAGAGACTATATACTGTAGGTCTCTACATCTTTAATGAGGAAGGATTTATTTTTTGTTAAAAAGAAATTCAAAAGGGGGCAGTGTGCTTTAATTAAATAAAACACAATGGAGTTTTTTTTCATGGTCTCTGCAGTAAAACACACAGTGATAAAGCCATGTGTGCGTGTCTTGTTTCCCCCTCCAGATTCCAGTGCTAGCAAAAGATTTTGCCCTTGATCATGCGGTTTTAGACATGAAAGGCTTCAAATCTATCCAAGCTCAAGATGAACACAGAATGCTAATTTGGGTTCACATGAAGAGCTGGACAAGCAAAGTCTTTTATTTTAAATTGTTAAAAATGCACTCTTTTTGAGGTCCTTTTCCTACTATATGTTTCTGAAGTACATAAAAATGATTCACTGATCCCTTATGGAAGAATAAATAAATTCTATAAAATATATATGTGATACTAACATGCTTCCCTATATTTGAAGAAGCTTAAAATGTTTTCTAATTAAAAAGTATATGCTTTTATATATACTCTATACTCTTTTTTTGTCATATTGTAATTATACATTGTTAAAAGGAAATAATTTTGCACACAACAACGTACACTGAAAAAAAATAAAAGGCTTAAAATCAAAATACAACAAAAATCACCAAAACAGGACACCTCCTCAAAATATATCAGTCTGGAAAAAGTTATTTGGAGAACACTGATGAAGAGAACAAAGGAGGCGTTCACTGAATTAATAATTTCCTAAGCAACTTTATATGGAATCTATGAGAAACTCCAAAGTTATGTATTACATTTATAATATATGATGGTACCATGGGAAATAAAATGCAATTTTTATTGTGATGAGTTTGGTATGGCAATGCACCCCTCTCTCTCTCTCTCTCAGTCCAAAAGAGTGTCAAGTAAATCTCTCTAAGTAGAAAAATGTCATAATTTGAAGTTCAGTATCTGGGGATGTGCTACAAGCAATTACTTCATATCTCACTGGAACACAGAGATTCTCTCCCTTTTTAAGAATGTTATGGTTCAAAACTACTAAATTTGTAAGGCACAAAAAATTAACTTACCATTGACTCATCCATGAACATTGTTCATTATTGTCACTGAACAACTGTAATTAAATTTGGGACAAAGAAAAGGGAAAGAAGAGGAGAGGAAGAGCTAGTAGAATTATTACTACTGCTAGATACTGCATCTAACTAGAGACTGGATGACATTTCTCTGCCACCTGGAAAACAATTACCTTGACCCTTTAGACTACTGACCTCTAAATCTGACTAGATCAGTCTACTTCTGAAACCATCTATTTCAGTTGTAAAGTGGTCAGAAGCATGTCTCTTCAACTTAACTGCGATTGCTTTTGCTGTCCAAAATTGTTGTTGTTGGAACCAAAATTATTTGCTAGCAGAAACATTCTGTAACTCTTAGCTGTAGATGGGAATAAATGGATGAAGAGAAATCCAGTCCAATGAAAATGACAAAGAATGAAGGTGAGAACTGGATCCTTCTCCTTCCTGAATTAATTTTCTTGTGGTTCATGAAGTTTAGTGTTCTTGAAGTATTTTGATTTTTTATCTTTTCTGGAAACAAGATTAACAGTAATGTAGCATTCTGGAATTACCACATCACAATAAAGATAAAACTATCATCTCCAGGTACTCATACAACCAGTGGTAAAACACAGGAAGAATCAGTATCAGAAAAAAATCCTCAGTGTCCCAGCTACAATTTTTTCTTGCATTTTGAAATTAGTGGAAAAATTTTAATGACAATGAAATCTGAAGAATGGAGCACTATGATGTCTTTCATTACAGATAACAAGCCTTTTTACTTTTTCATCTACTACATTCTATAAGCTATGAAATGCCCTCCAGTGTTGATCGACCCTTGTGCACATCCTTAGAAGCTATATAGAGAAGAGCAGAAGAATGATTATTCAAATTTGACAACAAGCATAGAAATACAAGGGCAATTTTCATGTAATGTATGAATCCAGCAGAAAAGAAAACGGCTCTCCATAAGATTTTTGGGCAAAGATTTTTGTTTTCTTCAGGACTTCATGAACACTTGAGAGCCAGGCAGAGGGTAAACCACATGAAAAACAAATCACTTGTCTTGAAAAGTGTCTTGAAAATACCATAAAGTTGTACTAAAAGGAGGTGAGATCAATTAATTGCATCCTATCTTAGAGATCCTACCCTCCATCTCCTTCTAACTAAAAAATACTCACTAAATATATAAATATTATATATATATATAAAAAGATCAAGAAAAGCCTGAATCTCTGTGCCTGTAGTATCAAACAGATATATTTTTGTTGATGACCTGTAGTTCAGGCAAACACAGTTGATTTAGAACAGAGCTGGAGATGTGCTAGCATTTACAACATCAGCAGTAAATGTTACTCCAACCACTGAATGACACAGAGTAATGACTAGTAAGCCAGTAATACTCTGATGTACCTTTAAACTGCTAAAAAGCTATTGCAAACCTGTATTCAGACACCATACTGGATTCTCTATTCAGCTGAGCCATGTAACAATATTTCACTAAAAATTTTCTTATATTAAAAAACCTTCACATAATACTTTAATTTTTGTCTAGCCAAAATTAGAAAAAAAATGAGCATTGAACACCTATGATAATTTTCCATTTTATATTTATTTTTTTATGCTTACTGTGCTAATTTTAAACATTCTTATAATAGCTGGTGAAAGTCTAAGTATTATTATGATTATTTTATTTGCATACCAAATGTTAATACAATTTTTTGGTGGCTACACTGTCTAATTAGATGGATTTCCCACTGTGAATGGCAACATTTTAAGAGTAATATCTCAAACTAAATTATGAATGAGTTTTGGGTAATTTCGAAGATAAATCCTCTCTTTTCACCTGACCCAAAAAGAATACATTATTCTTCCACTCCCCTAGCCCCCCCATGCAACCCATCAGAAGTAGTAAAATCAGGTACAATCACATCACTGAAGGAATGCTGCATAGCATGATGGTCCCTAAGCTATTTTTATACTAATCAAATCCAATGTATCATTCATCTTCTTGCTGTTATTCATCCAAATTTGGCTAATCACTATAGATAAGCTTCATTTAGCTGTATGTCATGAAAGCACCTGGAAATGGAAAATTTGCTGACATTTTCACTGCCAATCAAGAGTCTATCACTTCAGCACCAATACTACCACTTGCCTTGTGGACAAAAATACACTCATCAGATTCTGACTTACTACAGAAACACCCAAGGTACAGATTCCAGATGCAAAAATACTATTTCTGTTTATATGTGTGTTCAGCAAGTCTTATTTAGTTCTTATGTATCAGCAGCAAAATTAGCAGCATAATCTAGAACCAATTCTGAAATCACCAGGTCAGAGGTGACATTGTTAGTGCTTTTGCTGTTGCCATCATTAGTGTTATACCTGTGTGCTATCCATTTCCCACAATCCCATGGTCAGACGTTTTAAAACACAAACCAAAAAGACAGTTCACATCCCAGAGAATTTGTGCACCTACTACAGTACAAGAGAATGGGTGGAAACACACAGTTGAGATTTCATAAGAAAATAATGAGACAGCATATATGCATTAGTAAGTCCTCCATAGGCATTCTGGCAAAATATAATTTTTCGAGAAATCAAAAGATACTGATTTCTGTTGACAATATAGGGATATTGAACTGCTTTACAGAGGATTATGAAGACTAGCTTAGTAAAGAGCACAAACATAATTATTTTTAAATCTTAAAAGTGGCTGGTGAAGACTTGTCCGATTAAGACAAGAGTTGAATGTCAGTAAATTCACAAGAAATTATAAAAGTAGTAGTGGCAATCTACAGTTTGAAAATGAAAACAATCATCTGCTGTTGAATATAATTACCAAATTAACAATAGTTGTATCATGGAAGTAGTAGAAATATTCACAGAAAGAGATACAGGACAAAAAGGACATGTTGAAAGAATTATCATTCTGGTGCATTCTGTGTGGATGTCAGCTGATGGGATTTCTCAGAACCAGAAAAAAAAGATACTGGAGTAGTGGATATATGCAACATTCAACCGACAGAAAGGACTTGAGAATTATGAATGCGCAGGAAATACTGCATCACAGAGAATCAGCTAGACATAGAGATAATTTTCACAATATCTAGAGGCATGGCCAAATTCAAGATAATAATAGAGATGGACATCATGGCCATCATAGTGACATTGCTTGTGTCCATTATAAAGGGTGGAGGAACTCCCCTGTGTGCTTCACACTCCTGGTCCTACATATGAACTTTTGTGTGTCTTGATTCTTGCCTTCCCCATTTCTGACTAGAATTTTTTTAAGGATTCTTGGATATATAGATGAAGGGGTATCTATGGGGAAAAGGTCTTCTTCGCAGTGTTCATGAGGGTTACTAGAAGGCTCCTTAGGATTTTGTCTCATCGTGCAATCCAGCACTGACTGCAGTGTGTATCTCTGAGTGCACTTCTCCCACAGTGTAGGCACAGCTCTTCCCAACTGCAGGGGAGGAAAAAAGTTTTGTGAAAAAGTTTGAGGATGGTTGTAGAAGGAAGCAAAATTTTATCATTTCATCCCCAGGCAGGTTGACCTGGAGCTGGCAGGTGGTTATTGACAAGGTTTCCTGAGAAGTAGGCCACTATTTCGTTGAGTCAGAAGATTAAGAGTCTGCAGATCAGAACAGTAGTATGAGAAGGAATGCTGGCATCCAGATCAGCTCCCATGTCTGATGTTTCTCCATTATTCCCCTTCCTCACTGGGCTGCAACCCACAGGAAATCAAACTCCTGGGACAGAGAGACACGAAGAGCAACCCTTATCACAGAAAGGGGCAGGTCCTTGCCCCAGCTACCATTAGTGTTACTGAAAAGGAAACAACTTGGGTTTTGTGGCACCCTCAGAAAGCTGTAGGAGGTGATAAAGACTATTCAGTCCAGGAGTGGAAGATGAATCGAAAAGGAAAGATGAAAACCAGAAAAAAGATGAAATCAAGAGAAGCCCACTTGCAAGAAGAAAATGAGCTAGCTCTGTCAAGATAAGACAATAAATCAGTGAATATGTACTGTTGCAGAGTTTTGGACTTGAGAAGGTATTTAGGGAATTAGATGAGAGTAATTTCAATTGCATTGAAAATACAGAAGTGGGTTGGAAAAGTATAGAATATGATTAGGAATTAATACTGATAAAAAGAAGGTCAAAGTTTGTAGAATAAAGCAGACTCAAGCAGACTTTTTCCCGTGACAGGAAAAAATGAACCATTTTGCTGAAGAGTACTGTTTTTGCTGAACAGTAATGCACTATGTGGTACTGTATTGTAAAATGCCATCAGGAAAGAGGGAGAAGATTGGAGTGGGTGTATTGGAACCAGTGGGAGAGAGAAAGGAGATATTCCTGGGATGCTGTGAGGAAAAAAGTGGAAGCAGAAGGAATGAAAGGGTTTGAAGAATAGCGCCATGGCAGCTCAGTTTGTCCATGGAGGGTCCAGTTAGTTAACCTGGATAAGATTTGTTCAAGTGGGATGAATACAGACCTGAGGAGCAGATCAAGTACAAGGTGAAGGAAGTCAGCATAGCTGTGATAATTGCAGACATTTGCTTCTTACTGAGAGCAGGAGCCCAGGATGTAGACACTACAGCTGGTGATGATGGGACAGACCCGCAGAAAGAAGAAAAAAAATAAAGTGCAGAAAAACCTTGTTGAAATCATTAGAAAAAAACAGGAAGAGAGGGCAGAGCTAAGGAAGCCTAGAGATTGTAAGAAGGCACAGAACAGTTGAAGAGGAGAGGTTGAGAAAAAGAATATCAGTCAGAGATGGTAGGAGTGGGTCACAAAATGGTGGAAGAGGAACCAGGAGAGCTGGGGTCAATGAAGACTGAATCAAGTGAACAGCCCATGTGGGTATCAGCAAAGCTGGACGAGTAAGGGACAGTTGAGGAGGTGTAAGAAAAAGTTCAGCTAAGGTATCAGATGAATAATCAAATACAACTGAGTTACTGATACTATTAACTGTAGCTCAACTCTTCCGTAGCTATCTGTGAACCTCAGTCCTTCAAATCTGCACTAGTAATAGATATTTAACAGTACATTTCTGATTATTTGAAGCTTACATAGAGACTTCAGAGCTGCTCTCTTATACTGTAGCAAGCTGGTTTCTTCCTAGAAGAAGTGTATGAGAGATGATGAAAGCAATTTAAAGGATAACTTTTTTCCTGGAGCCAACACTGGCAATTTTGTTTGGATTTACACATCACTCTATGGCAAGAGAAAACTAGATTAAATGGGAAAAGATATAAACAAAATCATTTTGAAAGAGTACTCGAGGATTTACGGTACTGTACTTGACTAGGAGTGATTGGCAGCACATTAAATAGAGCTTTGTGTCAGCTGCAGAGTGGACTCTGCAAAGACAGGATGTCAAGTTACGAACTGCAGACTTTGCGACTCCAACTTAACTCCTTGTTACATTTTGTGATATTAGCTGGGAGAAAGTTTATATCTACAGTGCTGGAGAAATTAAACACACACACATTGTCATGTTAGCCAAGCAAAATTTTAACTAAAATAAAATATTAGTGAAACAAAACTAGAAAGAGAAACAAAACAATCCTGGCATTTTATAAGTAGGTTATTTCAACAAGAACTAGATGGGTTGCAGAGGCCCTACGCTAAGCTGTAACTTTGTCTTTGAAATAAAACTATTAGCTCTCCCTGTAGGTTAGGGCCGCTTTGGTTTGACAAACTTCACTTAATTGGTTTCTAAAGATTACTTGACAATCTGTACTCCAGCTTTTTTTCTCCATTAGTGCTTGTGACACCACAGTTACAGTACAATATCATTGCCACAGATAGAAAGGCCTGGTTTATATACAAGTAACCAAGTTTATTTTAATTTTTTTCTACTCATTTAACAGATTTTCTCAGGAAATACCTACTGGGATCTAATTGAATTCTGGAAACATATGGGAGCCTAAAAGATGTGGACACTGAAACCAAAGTCACAAATATTCCCTACTGGCAAAAATAAATACTTTGAACTGCTATGTTCCTTTTATGTAAGGATCTCAAAGTGTTTTGCAAATATTAGTCAGTGATTCTACATTCACGTTGGCCCTGTGAGAGAAGTAAGCAGTGTTTTAATGCCACTGCCTACAGCCCACAGACTATGGTCAGAATTCCGTTGCCCTTGTAAACTATAGACTTCAAGGAGGCCTATAGACATCCTTTAGTATCAAATCCTTCTAATAACAATTTTCAGGAGAACTTAATAAGTACTCTGAAGAGTTTTACTATATATCCTGTTACTGCAACACTTGTAACATAGTAGTTTGAAAACATATAGTGCTTTGTTTGCCTTTGTTTGCAAATACTGTGTATAAATGGCAGCTGCAAATAAGAACAATTTTGTCCAAGGGTCTCTGTGAGAGAAAAATTTAAACTTTCGTATGGTCAGAACACAGGCTGTGCACCACAATTACATTTTCCAAGATGTGACTCCTCTAGAGAAGCAAAATTAATAAACTACCTGTATCGTAATTAATCAGCAGTTTCCTGAAGAAAGGCCAAGCATTCATCAGAACTATTTATTTTAAAAAGTTGCTTTGCACAATATTTCAGTATTACTGAAAAGACTGATGAAGCTGCACATATTTGGTACCTCTGAAGATCGGATCCTAGCATTTTTTAATTGGTCATGAGCAGAGTTAATAGGAGTATGGATTTGTCGTCAATCTGTTCCTGTGAAGATTTACAGTGAAACTTTCATTTTCCTGGGTGATTTCACCAACCATAGGGATAAAGTCCATGTTCTGTCCAGAAAAGACTCTGTGTTCCCTATGCAGCAAACACAGAAAACTGTCTATTGCAGTGTTAAAGGTGTCTTGTGTTTGATGTCACAAGTCTGCCACGTACTGAGGAGGAAAGCAAATCAGGAGAAAAGCAAGTCCGGAAGGAAAAAAACTTAGAGCATGAAAAAAATTGAAATTGGGACAATTACTGATGGAATTAATAGATTAAGAGGTAGTCTACTCTCTACAGAAAAAGTCTTTACCCAAGTCTTTATTTTATGATATTTTATTTCTTATTTGACATGAAGCATGAGAATTTTTATTTAAAATTATGTGGTTTAGTCTCATTAATTGCTTCTCTTGTTTATGCTACACAATGCATAAATATGCTTACATTCACACATAGAATCACAGATTCATAGAATTGTTTATGTTGGAAAAGGCCTTTAAGATCTTTGAGTCCAAACGTTAACCTAACACTACCAAGTCCACCACCAAACCATGTCCCTAAGCACCACATCTAAGTGTCTTTTAAATACCTCCAGGGATGGTGACTCAACCACTTCCCTGGGCAGCCTGTTCCAATGTCTGACAACCTTTTCAGTAAAGAAATTTTTCCTAATATCCAACCTAAACCGCCCCTGCCGCAACTTGAGGCCATTTCCTCTTGTCCTATCTCCAGCCACCTGATAGAAGAGACCAGCACCCACCTCACTACAACCCCCTTTCAGGCAGTTGTAGAGAGCGATAAGGTCTCCCCTCAGCCTCTTTTTCTCCAGAATAAACAACCCCAGTTCCCTCAGCTGCTCCTCATAAGCCTTGTGCTCCAGGCCCCTCACCAACTTGGTTGCCCTTCTCTGGACACGCTCCAGCACCTCAATGTCTGTCTTGTAGTGAGGGGCCCAAAACTGAACACAAAACTGAACGCATCTTCATAAGCAGATTGTGACAGGTGCGCTATATCCTCCTTTACATCATACAAAATTTACAGTCAACTATGTTCAGCTAAATATATCCCTTTTGGGATATGCTAATCCTTAACTTACAAATTTCAGACCACTTCTATACACGTAATGATGATAATAAACTGTAAGAGATGCTACTGGCATCTATCTAGGAAGGAAGTCAAACATAAATGTCACTCAAAGGATTGGTTCCTAGGATTTGAATGTTGAAAGAGACTGAGATTAGATCTCTGTAATGCTCCAAATCTGCAGTAGCCTTCCAGAAAACAAGCATCTAAAGATTATTCTTGACCTTAGCACCCGTATAACAGTGGAACAACTGTTCCATAGCTGTCATTTCTCTTATTTTTAATTTCTAGTTAGAAGCACTAGAAAATCAAGTTTCTTAAGGAAAAAAAAAAAGGGGAGGGGTGTCTATAGTAAATCTAACTCTGCATCTTGATTCAGTTATTAAAAATCTGATTATTAAAAACATTCACTGAGAGAATGTTATCTTGGTTTGCTCAAGCTAGAAAAAAAATAAAAAATTAATAACATGAGAAAAGCATATTTGTTAACTGAAGATGTGGTTTATGAAACAAATCCATAACTTCTCCCATATCTTTAACATTTGAGATTTTTTTTCAACTGCCTCTCTTTAGAGAAGCACAACTAAGGTATTGTATATTTTGGATAGAAAAAATTTCCATCCCCAAAGGACTCACATTTTTATTATTGGCACAATCTACACTTAAGAAGAGCAATGAGGCATTTGCTATTTCAAAACAAAGAAAGAAAATTTCAGCATTCAGCAAAACTTCACCAGAACCATAAGCAGTAAGACTTTGCCTGAACTCTACTCCCAGGGATTTCTTTCAATGGCCTCAACCACTTAGCCAATATTTTAAAACCAATCCATCAGCCAAATAATATTTTTCTTTCAAAAATTCCCAAACACAAGAGTTTTCCACTCAGAGAATGTACTTTGTCACAGAACAGGTAATATTTGCCACTTGATCACTGCCATTTATCCCATGGAGAAAGAAAATACATACTTTATGTTGCAATAGTGAAGACTGCTTATTTCTAATCTTAGAAGACTGGAACACATCACACAGCACACCTTAACCTCTTCCTTCACAAACACAGGTTTTTAAAGAAATTCTAAAATACTCCCAAATCATTATAGTTGTGGATAGATTAGGCCAGTTCATCTTTTACTACAGGGGAGAAAATTTCCATATTATTTCCCTTATAGCCCCTCATCTCTCTGGAGATTGTTGTGGGCAAAGGACTCTCAACTTGGGCTCCTCCATAGGCTGCAGTCCCCTCAGGGATGTCCCTGCCCCAGCACAGGTCCTCCACGACCTACAGTCCTTTTAGAGGGCCCTCGTCTGGCATGGAGCACCTCAACCCAAGAGCACATCTCCAGGCATGTTCCCCACTATGTCCCCTTCCACATGACTCCTCCGTTTCGTTTCTCCAAATGCATCTCTTCACATTTCTCTTCAAGTGAGCCCTTTTTGTGTGTCCTCCTATGTCTCCACTCACTTGTCCTTTTTGTGTGTCCTCACAAGCATCCTCACCTGTCTTGTCTTGTTCTTCCTTTGGTGTCTCCACTTCCTGGGTCTCCTGTGCCGAACAGCTACTACTGTCACTCAGATATGTCTGACCAGAGGCACCACGCGATCCCCAGACAGGTTAAAGTTTTGACGTCTGATAGGCCGCCTCCATCCATTGCCGAGCATGTGGAGCCAGCTGTGACTAGCACCAACATCACTCCTACTACCTACCCAAACTCTGCCAGTTATGCCCAATACAGAGATCCATTTTTACTCACCAAGATGACTAAGCCAGATGTCTCATCTGTAAATTCTGGAGGATGCAGTTCTGCTCTTGATTCCACTCTGATCCCATCAGGCCTGCCAACCCATTCTTCTTCATCCACAGCATTGCTGACTCACTGAACCGTCATAAATGTTGACCTGAATGAAGATCTGACCTTTCAAAATTGAACCTACCACAAATACCAAAATGAATTTTAAATATTTCTCCTTTTCTACTCAGATGACTGTGCCAGACTTCCAGAGAATATGAACTAATAGAAAATTATTCTGCCTTGCTGAGGAGCTGATCCACTATCTAATTGAATATTTCACCTCCCTTCCTCCTAAGAATGTCAATTTACAAACTAACAATTTGCCAACATCTAAATTTGGTGGACATAGTCTGAACTTGCTGTGTTTTAATTAGGAAAAAAAGAAGGACACATTCTGTGGCATTACATACATATTAATTTGAAAAATGCAACCACTGATGAACAAAGACCAATAATATAGACTTTGTCTTTACTTCTGGCTTTTTCCTGAAGGAAACATTTTCATTGTTCTTTGTAGAGAAAGTAAACATTGTTTCATCTACCACCATCTATCAATGAATAAACAGAAAAGTCCGTTTCAGTCATGTCAATGAGCACATACTTTATCATACTTACAGATTAATTACCAAAGGTTAACTATACATATATATGACATATTAAGAGAGTGTACCATATATATTTTCATAACAAATTCCATGGATTGCAAATAAAATTGGCATACAATTCTTTCTTACATCCAGAATTCTTAATAAATTATAACGAAAAGGAGAAAAGAATATAAACCAGCAGTCTACATTTTTTAATATCTTTTTTCTGCTACTTTATCTAACATACATTCTAAAGTTGACACCAGAGTAGTATCATTAGAAAATAAAGCCTATAGGTTGTTACCAACAATATTCAGTTACACTTCATTGCCACATAATGTACACTAAATGTGACATTCCTAAGGTTGTCAGTTTTGAGAAATTGTTGTTACAAATTTTGTCTTTCATATAAATTTAAGAATGAAACCTAATAATTTCCCAGAGTATTCTTAACAAGAAAATATTTTCAATGAGGCCGAAAATACTACATAATATGAAGAGCTTGAACTATGGAAGTATTAAAAAGTGTAAATTTTCCCAGTAAGAATAAAGAAAAATAGAAGGAAAGAGACCTTTGCTATTATTAGAAATTAAAAATGATCCTCTCAGATAATATTTAATAGTTTGAGAAGAAATGTTTTGATACTTTTCAAATAAACCACACATATATAGTACGTAGAACAATAATAAAACCCAAATGACACTAAAAGCACTATATTGTTCCCACTGAAGTAGTTTCATTTACTCAGTTTCCTTATATTGTTGAATTTACTGTACTTGTGTGGCATATATGATATACAAACAAACACAATACATGCATTTTTACATTTATGTTTCAATTATCTGAATAAGGCAAATACTCAGAGAGGAAGCAGACACTCTGAGAGGAAGGTATGGCACTCCTTTGTCTTTAACAGATATTTTTGGTGGATAACTTTTCTAAATTTCTGATCTCCTGAACAGATTGCCAAGATTGCAAAAAAAAGGATGTCAAATATCCTCCATTCTTTCATGCCAAGAGATACTTTTATTCAGGTGCTTGGCAGGAAGAGAGGGTTGACTATATGCCTGCCTTCGCCACAGCCATATTCTTTTCAAACTCACTGTCAGCCTCCAGACCCGCCCGATGTTCCTTTGCATAAACTCTAAACTTATACAAAAAAGTTATTAAAAACACATAAGGTTCTTTTAATATATTTGTTTTGCTCTCCCTCATGTATCACTATCTTTGCTTTCTGTAACAGGATTTTTTTTCCAGTTTCTATTTTCTTCACATAATAGCTTAAGAATTATTCATTAATGTTTAAAATCTATTTTATATTAAGTTAATACATAACTTACTTTTTAAAAATATTATTTCTGGATTATTTAAGGTAGCTCAATCTTTAACTAAATGATTGAAAAGGCACGTGATCCACTGCCACAGCCTGTGTCAAATCCTATTACCATGCTAAACTCAATTGTTAGGATAATTAGGTTAATGTGCATTTATTGATCTCTTTTTAATGAGAAGAAAATAACTTTTCATAATCTTGTGCTTTGATAGAGCGTCTGGGTTATTTCTGGGTTTGTTACATTGGTAAAAGTAAAACTAAGCTGAACTCACAATCTTTCTGTAAAAGAAATATAAAAATAGTACTATTTCCAAGCTGGACAAAAGCATGAAAATGGCTGTCATGGAGAGGTACAGGAGTAGGAAGGCATTCATTGAGTTCTACTGTGATTTATAATCAATATTAACTACATAATATACTGAGAAGCACAATACTCAGAGAAAAGGCATGGTTGGTACTGTTCTTTTATCCTATGAAGGTCATAATAAGATGGGTGAAATGACAAGAAAAATTGATGGAAGATAGTTTAAACTACAATGGAAAAAAAACCCATCTGCTATGATGAAGAATTCCCTCCAGAAATCTTGCAAAAGGACTGACCTGTGCTGTAAATTTGCTTGAGAACTAGAACGGAAAGTTTAAATGAGATCTTTAGTGATTTCTGGCCTCACTGAAAGCTGGAAAATGACAATTATTCAATTTAAGAGTCTCTCTGTCTCAGAAAGGTAGAAAAAGGGTCTGGCTTGATGCCTCGACAGACTAATGCTACAGCCTGTAGACCCTCTTGCTTCTGAGAACTGGTGTTCTAAACACCGCTAATCATGTCAATACATTTGTTTCTTGTGTCAAGTAGTGGAAGGCTTTGTGAATTGATCTTGATTTCAGTTGAAGGGGAAAAGAGGAAGAAATGTTGATAAAATTCCCTAAGGAATTTCCAGGTAGATGTATGTAAGTAATTTCACTGAGTAAAATTCCCATAGAAGCTTTAAAGTGCCTTAATGTTTCCCCTAGTTTTGCTCACCTCTCTTAATGACCCCCCGCAGATTTCCTTTTGGATAAATTTTGAAATACTCTAGGCCAAGGAATGGCCAGTAATATGAACTACCATCTTATATTTCTCAGTAGGGAAAGGAAGCTAACAATAGCATCAATTCTCTTCTTTTTATTACCTTCTCTACTAATTCTACGTAATGAGTTGCTTGCTGTATAGAGCTGCCTTTCTTAAGCAAATGCTACCATAACGAACATTTCTGTGTCATTCACAATGAATTAGGGAAATATAGTGTCATCCTGGTCACTCATAAGACCTAACACTAAATATAGTGAAAGTGTGAAGGTTAAATTAAAAAATAATGCCTATATGTTTCTAATTTCCGTGATGATTTCATCACGATGTAGAGGTACATTTCATGAAGTCCACATTCACAGACATAAGGCTGTTGGTACAAGCGCTCCCTGCTTTTTTTAATCACCAGGCCTCCTCATTATATTTTCTCCTTATTTCAGTACAGTTTAGTTGTTGATATAAAGGCTTGTTCCTGCTTCCCACCTTCTGGCCTTCGAGTTTTAAAATAGCATTAAGTAGTATTGCCTTTTCCTGCCATTCCCAAAGCAGCAATCTAGCTTCCGTTATTATCTGAAATGAAGGTAGATTGAAGACACAGAAGGAAACGTGAATTGTCACAGTTAGATTAATAAATTTGATTTCTAAAGCCCAATCCCAAATGCTTAAAATAAAATACCAGAAATGCTCTGAGGTACCGCCAGCTCCTTTGCTAACATTTATTTTAAAGATAATCTCTGGAAGCAGTTTCCCCAAGGCTCGCCAAATAATTTTGTGCTGGAAAGGTCACACTATTACTGAATGATGATTAACAAGAAATAACTATCAATAATAACTAGGAATTGTAAACAACCCTATCCAATTTTAGCATTGAATTCAAATACTTTGCAGATACCTTGGAGGCGGATTCCCATAAGCACCAATTCATAAAAGGCAATAGAAGATGGTACGCTCATTGCTGCTAGAAGGAAAAGTACAAACCTGTAGGCACCATGGCAGTGAAACACAATTTAGCAGCCACTCATCTCAAATTCAAGCCCGTCTCCTGCTTACGTTTCCTGCTCCAACCTGCCCCTAACAGTTGCTCACGTCACATAGGTCTTGTTCTCATTGCAGCTTTTCTTTCTGTCTCTTTTGCTTTCCTGGTTTAACTTACATTGCCCACCTGCACCTAGTATGCAAATGGAGATGCTCAGAAAAGGGGGGGGTGGGGGGGCAAACGTTGCAAATGATCTTTGACAGGTGTGAAATAATTCTCATTCAGCATTAATTTATTCGACTGCTTTTGCAAATTGAAAACTGTTGCATTTGGAAAACAAATCATTTTTTCCATTGTTATGCTTTCATATTTGAATATTAAAATACCAATCCATTTCTTTGGGGATTTTTCTTTTCCTATTTGCTTTTTTATCAAAGCTTTTCATAGATTCAAATAAAACCATAAAATGAATGAACAATAAGAACAACAAAAAATTCCACAAAAATTAACAAAATAAACTGAAACTCTGGAAAATTATCCCTTCACAGTTTTGTAGCAACTCATCCTCATATAAATTGAATGTAGCCCTACAGCATCCCAAATGGGGATTATGGAAGCCATCAAACATCAGAAGCATGCCAATTATTCAAGTGTCCCATTTTCTGCTTGGACAACAGATTCAAGAGGAAAAAAATTCACTCAAATTAAATACAATGGACACAGATATACAAGATGTTTTCTTCTCTTTGGTACAAAAGACTTAACAACATTTCAAGCATTTTATCTTTTAGTTCAGTTCAAGAAAAATCAAACCCAGAATATTTTCCATGTGTTTAATCACTTTCCACTGCATTTTCTATATTCATATTTACACATCCTAAACACCTAGAAAGTTTGTTTTGAAAGTTTGCTTAAAACCATCCTTGCAGCAGACTATCAAAGGAAACAGATTTGAGCTTGAACACTACTTTAATTTCCATCTGTTCTATGATACTGCAAATATTTCAGAATGCATTTGGCATAGAACATTGCAAACATTATTCTGCAATGCCCTTTATGCAACATAAATATGCTAGCAATCCAACAATAAAGTGCCACACAGCATCTGTCTATATTCCTGTACAGTACATAGCCCAGCTCTCAAAAAAAGAGGATATTCAACATCTGGTGGAAATGAACTGTATAATTTTACTGTTTCAAAGATTCTCATTTTGCCAAAATAAACATCCTCTTTATGTAACAATGACTTTTTAAAATCTCAAATTTTACACATACAACAGTAACAATACATACTGTAGGATTTCCACTAGAATGTACAAGGCAAGATCAGCAGGTGAAAATGAGAACATTCCCACGATCCATTTCTCCATGTTAAATCCCCACACAACACAGCACACTTAAAATACTCGTATTGTCACTTTTTTTTCCATTAGGAGCTATAAAAATCTAAAAAGATCTTTTATTTTACTACTTTTCTAAGCAGCCTTTTTAAAGGACAATTTGTATCAACCATGCTTGCATTCTTAGAGTTCACATAAGACAGGATTTCCTTTAAGTTCTAAAAAATGGGTCCTACTTGCCCCCTAGAATTTTATAGTGTTTACTTCTTCGTGTTACTTGTTATACGTCCTGACCCAAATCTGAAAGATTAAGTTCCTGCAGCAAAAAGGAATCCTAAAGTTTTGATAAGAAAGACACAGTCAGAACAAAGCTCCTGCTGCAAAGAAGTTAACCTCTCGGCGGGGCTTAATATAATTCTTCTTAGACTTCAGGTTGATCGCAAGACGTTGTTTTATGCCCTACAATATTGTCTGCTAGCAGAGGTCATGTGTCATGCAGATATTCTTCCTTGTATCGAGTGGCCTTTTAATTGTCTGTCAGTTCTGTCTGGGGTCCCGCCTGTGTACGCTCCAAATGCAAATATGAAAAGCATGAAAGGTGGAGCAGAGCCCGTGCTTTCATCTGTGTATCATTTTTCAGACTAACTGAAGCTAGCTTGTCATTATATTACGGCCCATGCATTAGGCACTCTTGTTTCACAGTAGCACAAATCATAGTGGGAATAGGGGCCAATCTGTCAAGCAAGGCTTCCAGGCAAATTCTTGTTCAGCACAATGGGAAATGGTACAAAATTCCTTTCTTCAAGAAAGGTTGCAGGACCTCTACCAACGCTGACAGTTTGCCTGAATATGATGCCCTCGTGACTCATACCACGGTGCCTCTGTCACGGTGTCTCAGGGACAACCTCGAAGATTTTTTTGTTTCCTTGAGTAAAGGGCTTTGCTCTTTGGCATGTTGCAACACTGAACTCACAAGTGTAAATTGCTTTTGCACCACTTTAAAAAAAAAGTCCAATTGTCTCTCAACCCATTGTGCTTTCAAATTGTCTCAATAGGATATGGCAAGAGATGATTTTCACATAGCTAAATCAATCCATTAACCATGCAAAACCAAAGAGAAGTATAGCTCACTAAGGATCGCTACCTACCAAACATTACAAATTCTTATTCTGAAATCAACGTGAGGCTTTCCTTGCACCCCGTGTAGTTGCACTCGCTCTTTTCAGCGGACCTGAGGTAAGCGCATGAGAGAGATCAATTAATGCAGGAGATGAACTTTCCTGCTGTTCTGTATATTTGCTGCAGCGAGGCTGTGCCTCTAGGCACGGGACTAGCTCTTGCGTATGAAACGCGCTACTCTGGGGTGGCCCTGCGTCTCAGAGAATTCCCCCGAGGAGGCTGGGGGTTGGATGCTATTTGCAGAGGCCACCACCAGTGATGAGTCCTCTCGTGCTGCTTCTAGGCCCAGCACCCACCCTGCCTCACTTCTTGCTCATGGCCAAACCTATACACCTTCTCCCTGAAACAGTCGGTTGGGATGGGTGTCTGGGGAAACGCTCTGGGGGCAACGGATCACCGTAGTCTGTGCCACCACTGTCTGGTAGGGGAGACGTCAGTCCATAAATATTCGCACTAAAGTCGGACCTGGGTGTTTCGCAAGTCGGTCCCATATGGGCAGCATGTGATTGCATCCAAACCGCAAAATGTCGCTTCACCTCCTATAGGCAATTTTAAGCATTAATGAATAAGAAATTGCAGTGAAATTAGCCTTTCACTTGAAAGCCTTGAGTCTGAGTATGTTTTCTGGTGACATATGTTGAAATTAAAAGAAAATAAAACTCAGGAAGTTGTCACTTATGACCTTTGTCTGCCCTTTCAAAAAGTGATAAAGTAAGTGCGTGTATTTGGATTCCTCCTAATAATACACAGACCTCTGCCATGTGAACAACTGCATGATTTTTGTGGGTATAAATTGCTAACATGTGTGTTCACATACTCCACTATGTCTAATGAACAGTATTGTGTGATAAATATAAACACTTTTATAGCTACTGATGTGTAAATTTATATATATACGCAGTCAGTATTAGGCTGCATGATAATGAACAGTTGATTTGACAAATTGTTTGGAACAGGCATTCAGAAAACCATTGTCTAATGAATTTCTGTGGGTTGAGCCACATGTCTCCTTTTTACTCAACTTGTTTCTAATAACTTATGTCTTTGGACTATGAATTCTGTACTTGGTTCATATCACTGAGAGGAGTCTCACTGTTGAACTAAAATGGAAACAGCAGGCCCAAGTTCTGCAGCCTTTTTTCTGCCAGATACCACAGTTATTTTAAAGGCGTTTGCCAAACCACTTACGAAAATTTCCATACAGGAAAAAAGGGATCCAGTAAAGTTGTAAATCATAAGGCAAATATTCTTCATTTGACAACTTTGGTCTTCTTGTGGTCTGTAAGAGAGCAATGAGTGGTTGAAAGAAGGCATGATGATTTGACTTTTCATTGTTCGAATCAGTTCACTGGCAGTCAAAAATTTTCAGGAAGCCAGCACTGATACATGTACGAATTCTCTTCAAATGTAGGGAAAACTGTCAATTCGAGAACTTTACCGTGGCTTCTCTGGGTCTAACAAACTCCAGATCAATTACAGCATCAACATAAATGGTCAACTCTGGGCAATAGGTCATGTTTCTCACTTTGCCTACTAGCTGGTAAATGAATTCAGTCCACTAGAGAGAACGATAAAGTAAAGAATGTAGGTAATTTAGCAGAATGATGAAAAGAAATGACATCAGCAGACTAAATCAGCTAGCGGTAGCTTTTAATTTCCACAGAGAACTGTTTACTTTTTTAGCCCACCAGTGAACACAGTCTTGAATGACATATTTGGAGCACACCAGAAATCTTCTTGAGCACAGCACTATTCCTAAAGAATAAACTTTCAGTATTCACTTACATATTTTGTTTCAGATGATAGCATTCTGATATAAACTGAAGATGACCATAATTTTCCTTAGAAAAGACAAACTTGCTATCAAACATCCACCTAGCAAATTCCTCATTGGAAAGTTCCCTTATCAAGATTGTATGCAAGAGACAGAGCTGTTTTGAAAGTCAATGGTTTTAAAAAAGCTCTACTGGCTGTGTGTTTTTTAGATGCAAGCTTCAAACTGTCAGAGTGTTCTTATTGTTGATAAAGCTGGCCAGGGATTGATGCCCAGAGGGGGGTCTGAGTTGAAATTATGAGGCAAAGCTTGAATTTAATTCTCTTGGTAGGACAAGCAAAGACAGGAGAGAATATGACCCTGTTGCCATCATACTAATGGCTAATCTGTGATGATTAC
Source organism: Haliaeetus leucocephalus (assembly GCF_000737465.1). NCBI lineage: Eukaryota > Metazoa > Chordata > Aves > Accipitriformes > Accipitridae > Haliaeetus > Haliaeetus leucocephalus. The sequence goes on from NW_010973351.1 coordinate 1,524,169, forward strand.
TGGTTGCTAAATACCTTCATTTTCTAATTTAAAAGACATATTTATGCTCTGGTTTTCAGCAGAACTATATTTACACCCTTATTAGCATTTTTCATTTAGAAAAGTGACTATCAAATATAGAAACGGAACACCTAAATGTCCTAAAATACCTTACTGTACTATGAGTAGAAAAAGCTTCAAAACTGACTGTTACATCACTTTCAATAATTATAAAAAAATTTACATTAATATTTGTGACAAAATCTTTATTTATGTCTCTGTAAAGAGGGTCCATTAGATTGCCATTTCAAACTGACCACTGTAGAGGTTGTGAAAAAGATATCCTTGCCTGTTAGTCTCCTAACTTTCTAGAGTACAAGACAGACACCCCAAAAAGGTCAGCATAAACGAATCTTTGGCAGAAAAAAATATATGGAAAAATATTTTATTTCTAGGAAATGTGGAGCCCTAACTTACTTTGGCTTGTCAGCACATATACAGTGTAAGTCAAGAAGGTAGTCTTATTTCAGATTTAGGCACATTCAAACTATTAGCACAAAGTGACATTCCAAATTACTCCCCACCATAAATGCACCTCGGAACCAGAATCAATTGAAATATTTTACATTAAATGTTGTAGTTCATTGTGGCCTTTTCACAAGATTGTAATAATATTGTGGTATCTCTTCTGGGGATGTGACACAAGTTCAAATACTATGACCTCACCGTACAACTTGATGTGAATTTCCTTGTCTCAAATTTATTTTCCTTTCACACCACAAAGGAGTGTGAGCGTGAGTACCGAGTGAAGGTTGCTGCTAAAACTGTACTTTTGAAATGCTGTCTCTTCCAGCATTTTCAACCTCCTATTAAAGTATAAAATTCCAGGCCAGCTTATGCTTTACTAGTTCCACCCACACAGGGAGGTAGGCAGAGCACTAAGAAAATCCCTTGCCTTTCTTCAGCTGTCTTTGAGATGAGGTGTGATATTACCGAGGGAGAAAGGGAAGGAAAAAAGATTTTTTGCCATCGTACTAGCAGAGTCCAGTTTGGCATGTACACATGAGGTAAGAGCAGCCATACAGTATCCCAATACGTTTTGATAGATCAAAAGCAGTTGCTGGCAATCTTAGACACATCCACAAGGAATTCCTTCCCCAAAGTAGGATCCATCCCCAACATCCCTTGTGTTAGTGTGACTTCAGCCAAAGCAAAGTTTTCATGAGTGGCGTAAGACTCGGTGACTCTACTCCTATGGATCAGGCTTCTGTTGCTTTTGGTACTGTATAAACATACGTATAATTTGCTACACATAAATAATTTATATATGAAATAGAAGAGTCTGTAGAACAGAGGGCCTATGTAGGACAGAGTTCACGCAAAATATTCTGTTTTTTAAAGCTATGAATATCTCCACACCTTCAAAAGCAAGGAAAAGCCAAAGTCATTGATGCAAGCAGCTAGTAATAAAAAAGTGATATTAAAGCAACTGCATAGCTTTTTTTTTCGATCTTACTGGACACTGTCATCTCAGTCTTACTGTTCAGTCAGTTCACCCTATGGAATAACTTATCCTTGGAATTCACGTGAGAGCAAGTTTTTGAGGACTAAAATTCAAGCCATGAGAGGAAGCAGCAAGAGTGAATACAGCCCAGTTTGGCACACGCACATGAAGTGAGAGCAGCCACGCGATATCCCTATCTGTTCCGACAGTGCCCAGAACAGTGCCTGGCACTTGTGGATGATGGATGGAAGTGTTAAATGGGGATCCTGAGCCCAAGGTCATGGGTGAGGCTGGTCAGGACCATTAAGGCTTATTGGTGCACTCAGGGACCCGACAAGCCAACCTTCACACTGGCAGCTAACAGATGACTTACCTTCCTCCAAATAATCAAACACGTAGGACCCAAGATGGCAAAAATCTAGCTATCAGTAACTTTTCAGTGGTTGACTTAATTCGTAACACACATAAATTAAAGACGCTAATCTAAACCACTGGATAGGAATTTTTCCTTCGTGTGTGTAAATAATAATTTTATACACTTGATTTATTTTAATTCATACTACTTTTATGTCATTTTCAAGAGCAATAAATTTTATCAGAATCTCATGGCTGAATCTCTAATAGAAGTACAAAATCAAATATTAAAAAAAAATAAAATAAAAGCCTGCTACCCATTAGTGTAGGATTTAATGTCACAGTTTCACTGGAACAGAGCTTGCACACTCAGCCAAAGATAACTGGGTGGAAATGATTTTCAAAATGTAAACAGAAAAGTCTTGGTTTGTGGTTCGGTTTTTGCTAATTTGGCTGTGACTTTTGTTTATCTGTGTTTTCTCTACAAGGGCTTGGAAAGATATAGGAATAAGAAATAGAAAGTACTTTTTTTAGTAATTTCTAATCCCTTCTTCCTTTTCTGTACAGGCACAAGCTCTGTCACTAGGGTGGGACTGAACGCTAATCATGGCTGTGTTGTGACTATCCATTATTAGAGAAGCATTTCTTAATTTTAAGATAGGCTTAAAGCACAGAACAAGATTTGTGACATACTGAGATATGCTATGAGTTTGAAATAGTTCTACAAAACTGTATGTAGGTGATTAAAAAATGCTGGATTAAGACATACTGAAATTACAAGGAAGAAATATTTCATTAGAAACAAAATCCTTAACTGTTACGCTGTTTCTATAACCCAGAACTCTAGCTATCTCAGCTGCCTCTCAGCTGCGCATCCGTATTTATGATAAGGAATTCTTGTCTCCTGTAGAAAGTAGAATAACATACCCATGTAATTAATTCCATAAATAAGCACATTTTTTAATTTCTACCATATTCATGTGCGGCAACTGTCTTCAAAATGGGGCATGTACTCTTTCACTTCCTTAACCCTAATTTATTTCCATGCCCATAGGCAACCCAAAATGTGGTTTGTGAGAGATTTTTAAAGGACTACATATTCCAACTGACTGATGGGAAATCATAAGGCAAATTTTATGTTGTCTGGACATGGATATAGTGAGAATGGAAAAGAAGTGAAATATTTTACCAAAATATGAAGGAAACCTTGTCATGTCCCTTGTTACTGTCTGATAGCTCACTTTTTTCTCATTTATTGGATGCTTTTGTAATATATTTTCTAATACTTGATACTGTCAGTAAAAGTAAACATTTTCTCATCATTTTAGCTATGGAACCCTAAAATATCATACCTTAAAGTCATAACCCATGGCATATAATAAAAAGAATAAAAACAAATGTGACATCAAAATGCATCCAAAATCATGTACATTATTGGCTACTTTTTATAGGCCTTCTGTGTTCTTACCATGCAACTTCAGTTGGTGTCATCTAATGTCAGTGCAGGCAGGACAACCATGGTCTTTCTTCAGATTTCAATGAATATAGCATCGAGACCTGTTGGTCACCAGTTCTACAATGTTCAGAAGCACACCTCATCCCTCACTTCGAAATTTTGTAGGATTGGTCCCACATTCACACTTAAGAAAATAATACATAAGGGAATAAGAGCTTTAAAATCAAACACTTTGTAGTGTCGTATTAAAGGGATGACAGAAATTGCTGAGGCAGAGAATCAGATAATTCAACTTTCACTACTACACTTAGTAAGCTTGTTACAGAAAGTGCAAATGGATTGCCTTGGGCATGGATGGATGATGGAATCTGGAATGTCTTTTGTCTGCAGAAAAAATTAAAAGCTTTGCTTACATGTGAAGGCATCTGAACAACAGAACTCTAGTAAATTTATTTGATCACTACTGTTTATAATTCTTCTACCACATTACTATTAGGATGAAATAAGTACACTTATAATAATGAATTAGTTTAACCTTTATCAAGTCAGACACCTTAACTAAATGCTTAGTTGCAGTGCTGGAGGCTCTCAGAACAGAACAACTGAGCTAAATGTGGAAGAGACCGTTTCCTCACAGAATGCTTTTATTTACCATTTCAGTCATCTCACTTACCATATAGGCCACTTAACAAGTTACATTCATAAAACGGTTCCTAGTTTTAGAAACTTATCACCAGTATCTTATAAAACAGCAGTAAGATTTAGCAAACTGCTAACATAAGAAAGCATTCAAAAATATAAAATTATGCAGGCTGGTATAAAAAAGAAACAAAACCATGAACTTGTAAACTGCAAATTGTGAAAAAGGGTAATCATGCTAAATAAACAGGACCCTTTTACAAAGAGCAGCAGCTGAGAACTGAAGTACAGAGAGGTATGACACTAAAGCAGAAAGTCTTGTTGAACTAAGGGACTTTTTGTGTCCTTGTCTCTAACATATTTTTTTCCTCAAGCCATGTTAAACACTATTACCATTGCTAGTTTGAAAAACGTGTTTTATTAAAGCTTAGGAAAGGCTTACCTTCCAAAAGTAGCTTTACTGGAAGAATGATCTAGAAAGTGTTCTGAAGTCCTTAAGTGACAAACAGTTTAGTATGCTCAGGAAGCAGCCTGTGAAAGGGCCATTGCATTTTGGCTCTAATCATCTTATTATAAACACTCTTGTTACACTATTCAAATGTCACTAACCATTGTGTTTGTTATCCCATTGTGATAAGGGCATTATTGCTGTACATATAATCATGCTTTTGTTTGCTTTAGGATTTTGAGGTTCCTATTTAAGTAAAAGTATTTATGAAGGTTACAATTTAAAGCACTGTACTACTGTTTCTTCAAACAACAGTAATCAGTATATAGATTTAGCCCTAACAAAGGAAGACAACATTTTTCCTGTGCAAATATTCAGCCATGTTTTAACCTTGGCAATCGATACAGCATAGTAACAAAGCTGGTCTATAAAACTTGAGATTTAAGACAACAAATATTTACTGTAGTTGCTTCAAACCTTTCTGTATACAACTGGCAATTACAACTTTACTTTGATGTTTTACTCGTAGCATTTGAAACTTCATGCTTAAATAGTTACTCTGAAATGGAAAGATTGGTTTGTATAACTTTATAGCAGACCATGCAAGCAGTAGTCTGTTGTGAAAACTGCTTGTCTCCTTAGGATTCTTCATATTTCTTTGCATTCTGTAATTTTAATGATATTTCACACTCTCCTTTTAATAACATGGGCCTCAATCTAGCACAGATCTCGAGTTAAGTATGTGCTTAGCTTTAGCTATGCATGTAGTACTTCAGAGGAACAACCTGCAGGGTGGAAGTTAAACATGCGCTTAAAAGGCTTTGCTGGATCAGGGCCATATCTGCTAATCATGCAACTCCAAGGCTACAAAGTGTCATTGAAGCTTAAGGAATTTTCTTTCTATTTACGTCAATAGGTGTTTATTTTGTAATTATTAATGTACAAATACTGTACGCACAGGAGGGAGAATGCAGTGTTTCTCTGCAGTGTTCACTTCTTGTGTTCATACATGAGAATAACCCAGGATTAATGGGACTTCTACATGTACATGTAGACGCATATTATGGGAAAAGTGGTAGTAATGTGCTAACACATTATTAGTTTATTTTTCTAATCAGTTTGATCCTTGTATCATGGATACTTTATACATGAAACCTCTCTATTTTTCATATGCTCTTCTGCTGTCCCTGGATATAGGCATTACCGGAGTACCCACGTCTTTTGCTGTCAGCACTCATAAGCAGTTTCCTGCAATCATTCAATCCTGCAGTTACTTAAACAATGACCAAAACATTCAAAATAGGTGTTGATTCCTGAATCAATTTTAAGCAGTTAAATAAATATCTCTAACAATTTTCAATAGTGCTTGTCTGCTTTCTGTATCACAACAGGGTAAGTGGGGCTGTACAAGGATAGAAATTTACTGGAGACGTAATTATAAACCAGACTATTCATAACAAAATTTCACCTTTATGTTTCTTCAAGATGAATGTCTCCTTCCCAAAAATGTGTTCTGCTAGGGCTTGTCCCGTCAGCAAGCAGAAACTCTTCACTGGTATCACTGACACAAGAATATACTAAAATGTCTTCCCTAGCGATAGCCTATGAGATAAATTTTGGTGAATATTACAGAGAAGTCATTTCTTTATTTTGGGACTGGACAAGATGGGATTTGTGTGCGAAATGAGAAGTTTCTTTCCTTCTCTCTCCATTTGTAGGAAGAGTGCACACACACATTTAACTACAGATAGCCTGTCTAAAGGAGTTCAGCCAGAAAGGTGCTGAGTTCCTGTGGTCCTTGCTTAAGTTGTGTCAATGGGAATTACAGACGCTCCCTGGATCAAGCCCAGAGTGTAAGGAGGATTAGCAGCAACTTTTTCCAGAAGAAAGATGAAACTGATTCTCCTCCACTCTCAATGTTTGAAAGATTTACAGTAATGACACATGCCAGGCCTAAAAATCTATTCAAGTACCAGTAAATTCAAGTCTTTTTTGTGTGCTTTAAGAGTATCATGATATCAATTTCTTTTGGCAAGAAATACCTAATGGTAATCTTTTCCTGCATTCCATGAGAGTTATTAGTCAAAGTAATAGTTTATTTTTTTACCAGAAAAATAAACCATAACGCACTCAGGGCTGCAGTTCACTAAACCATAATTCTACTTTGTTTGACTTACAAAGTGCTCTATATTTTGAAAAATTGTTCTGTAATGGATGAGGGATCTGTGAAAAGTTCTACCCCACATTAATTGGCTAGTTCTATTGGAATTGCCACTGAATGAGACCACCAAGAGTTATCTTCCAAGACTGTGCTACTGATGAGATAGCATAATGTATAAAAGAATTCATGCTGAAAACAACTTTAACTGCCTTGGCTAATCTTTGGTAACAATGTGAAAGCAATGCTGAGTTAAAAATAAGTCTTCTAGAGAAATTGTAGATTCTCCAGTGACAGCAAAGCTGTAAAGCGATACATAAGAAAGGGCCGTAACAGGTTAATAAAAAGAAAACAAATGTTAATAAAAGTTACGTTTACAAAAGAAGACATATAATGTATATGCTGTGCTATATAAAGTATATGGCATTCAAAACATTCCTTGCTCTACCTTAATAATTATGGCATAGACATGAAACTAATTCAGTTTTTATAATAATTAAGTAATAAAAGCGCTAAGTAAAAGACAGATGTGTATGTATGGCATGCAGGTATACAATATATACCAAAAAGCCTATATTCCAACATCATATACATTGCTCAGGAATTTAATTAGGATGCCCTTTTTTCATTTCTCAAGAGAAGAATTTTTCATTTTTGTCCTCTTAAATATTGCATCACTGTATTAATAATTTTTATTTCCAAAATCTAAGGAAATAACATACATGTATACATATATAAATATATATATATATTAGTCTACAGAGTATAGAACCAAGCACTCTGGGTCTATCTCTTTAAATGACTCCTAATAAATTCATCCTTAAGAAAACTCATTGTTTCTTAGATAGAACAGATAAGATGTGGTTGGAAACACAGCAGCAGTGGATTTTTTTCTCTGAAAAACAATTATATTTGCTGGGGACAATGCTGTAAATCTTAAGAGCATCCATGGTAAAAGACAGTAACAATACAATAGTCTTTAGCACATCAGTCACGAGATGGCAAGACACAAACAATAACGAAAATAATAGGATATGTGCAGCTTTATCATCATCTATTTCATATGCAATATTTACAATGATCCTCCCCACAAAATGACAATATTATTTGACAAATGCTCTGAGCAGTTTTGTTGTTTGTGTTTTGTAAATCTGGATCACTTTTCCACCCACTATATTTTTTGTTTACATATTAAGTTACCCTCACAATAGCTGTTTCTCAGTAATTTTGCATACGTATAAACACTTAGTTACCAATGATAATGTTCTTGATGCAAAAGGGGTTCAGGAATTCCAATTAATAAACATTTTCTACCAAATAATTTAGATCACTCCAAATATTTACTATAATCATGCTTTGTGAGCATTAAGTGGTCTGTGTCCTGTTAAGAAGCAAGGAAATTTTCCTTTCCCTTTGGTAGTGAAATTCCATGTTCCACTGTATTGGTTAGTGAACTATATCAAGTCTTTGACATTATAGTTCTCAGAAATTCTGTTACTGATCTAGAATTGAGTTTCTTATGCCCTTACTCTCTTAGATAACTTGGTATGACTTTAAGCAGAACAGAAGAGAAAAAAGGGATATGCCTCTCGAAGGGGACTTTGAAATACCACCTATTTGAAAGTGCTATGAGGGTAAAATGTTAGAGTAAGTTTCAAAAGGGATATATTGGTGAGCAGGAAGCAGGAGCTCTGATCACAGATGCGTGAAAATTCATGGCATGGCTCTGCAATTTACTATACAAATGTCATTTCTATATACATGGTGTGCAAAACAGAGAGAAAAACCACCTCTTCTTCTTACCCCACCAAAGACAAACAAAAACTGAACCCACTTATGTTAAAAGAATGTTATTTAAATTGTGAAATGAAGCACTTGAAAGTTAGGAAATGCCAGAAGGCAAGTTATCCATGTAATGTTAAATATGGCCTCCTACAATGCATGCTTTATAATATAGGGTACAGTTTAGAAGTACTTAGATGTCTTATGAGCTTGCTTTTAATGGCACTTAGAAGCCTGACTGATTTCTGCATTGGTAAAAGTCTCATCAACAATCCTTATTTACTCATACAGTATTTTTGTCAGTAAGACTATACCCTTATCCAGGGCACAAAATTCACATAAGGTCAGAAGAAGCCAGTTCTCACCCATACAAGATTTTCTTTTGTAGTACGTGAATCCTTCCCCAAACAATACACTTATTCTCATGGTTATCATATTACTACAAATGTAAAATAAAAAACCACTTCTTCACTGGCTGAAAGTATCACACACTGTGAAACTTATTTAATATTCTGTAAGCATCAATTTCATCCAGAGAATTCCTAACACTTCCAAATTTTATGTGATTACTTTTTTCTCCTCTCTTTGCTTTCCACTTTAAACTTCTTCTCACCAACAAAAACAGCATTAATTGAGACCAGTACAGCAGCAGTAGTGTATCTACAGCTTTGTGGGGTTTTTAAACAGTGAAGCTATCCCAATGCCAGCAATTTTTATGATGATGTGAGTTAGTTCTGTTGCAAAAAGATTTCACACTCAGCTAAATATGTTGGTTTTTTTCTTCTCTATACCTCTACTCTTGAAGAAGATTGACTTGCCTGCTGTTTAGTAGAGGATTAAAAATTCACTGCCACTGCTAGAACTGCTGTGAACACAAGTGTTTAGATTTGCCTAGACCAGAACTACGTATTATGGCAATGTTTTCAGAAGTAAGCACAGAAACCCTAGTCCTTGTCTGCTTTCCAACAGCAGCAAGAGAATGTCAGATACATACTTTAATTACTCATTATTTTGAAAATATTATTGTTATTCACAATTATTCAGCACAGCTTGAGATACCTTCTGCTCTGTAACTCTGGGAACCACTGTGGAATCAAACTGAAGGCTCCATTAATGCTTGGATAAACTGTTCAAAGAGATGGTGGATTCAGGTAGTTTGCTTCACAATATGAAACAAACCATCTGATATTTGTCTGTCCCTAGTTAAAATTCTGTTCACTCACTTTTCTTTCAACCTCTCATCTCAGCTGCTTGAGCATGCTTGGCAGGAACTGTGACAACGAAACACTGACAAAATTTCAATAAAATATGACTGAATCATAAAAGAGATGAAAGAATGAAGTTGTACCTTGTGAAGCATATATTTGAATGTAAAAGGAACAAGCTTACCTCTTGTATCACTCAAATTGTTTTAAAATATATCCAGCCAGGATCACCTATGGAAAAAAGAAATGGGTTGGAAGAAGGCTGCATTTGAAAACTTTGCTTCAAGTGTTTAACGACATTATCTTTTCTGAATAGCTTTTTTGAGAACTGCATCATTTAGATTTTTGTGATCATTTTCTTTATTAAAAAGGGTAAATAATTCAGGGGTTGGGGTTTTTTGTTTCTGACTTACTTGAAAAAAGAGGCACTCAGCAGTGTTGGAGGATTACTGGAATCTATATCCTGTTTTCTGAAGACAAATAATTAGAGGTGGACAAATATTTCCATGGATGTATCAGTTTCAGAATGCAACAAACTTTGCCTCAGTGTAGTGCAAATGGTGCTATGCCAGGATTTTTTAGTTATATGTTTTTTTCCCAATACTTTTAGCCACATATTTACAAAGCCTAACGTACTACTGTGGTATTTAGGCGGTGTTGCAACTTTTGACAGTTCCGTATAGGTTAAGCCAGTGTGAAAGTGGAGCAACAGAATGAATCAGGTCTTGGAATTTATATACAATAGATAAAATTCACCTAAGCGCTGGAGTTGAATGAATTCATCTTATTTAAGCTCTTCACAGAGCCTGTAGGACCAGTCTGCATGCTGGTGTAATGGTCATGGCATTGTGCACAGGATATTTTTGCCTTTCGTCTTTCTTTTTGTCTCCCACTGCCAGCCTAGCACTCACAGAAAGGTCAGGTGGAAACTCATTTAGCTTCTGGAAAATAGTGTTTTCCAGGTATTCAGCCATCATATTTTTACTTTTGCCTATGGCCTTATGTTTTTAAAATTGTACAGGCTCGAGAGTACTTCTGAATCTAACCCCATCTTCAAATCAGATATATTCAATTCAAAAGTAAAATCCAATATGTTTCTAAACTTTCCTGATACAAGTCTAGGTAAAAAGCTGAGGTCCGTGAAAAAATGTACAAAAGTTGCAATAATGTATTGCATCTAAATTAACAATGATTAGGCATTATTAGATTAGACAAAATAATCTAAAAATCCTCTTGAATTTGGACTGAACTGTGCAGTTTCAAGTTAAAATTTGTCTAATTGACCATTCTATCTAACTGAGGTGTGACTAATACAGATCCAGGTGAATATCTGAAGCAAATAATATTTATAGTGAACAAAAGGAAGGTGATACATAAACTTGACATTGAATGATATGTCTTGATTTTATGTATCTTCTGTCTCTTTTTGATTCCTTATTCATGCTTTTTTCAAAGGATAAAGGTACGTGGTTCTATATAATTATGCTTTGAAAATACCAGTAAGTAATGCAAATAGGAAAGAAATAAATTTAGTACTCTAAATTTCTAGAATTTAACCATTTAACCAAGAATCTTTCCTTGTCATTCTTCCTATAGAGAATAAACTTTCAGGTGAACTAAAAACATTCTTTAATTACAGGAGTGCTGTGTACATTGCTCATCGACCCCTTGGAAACTATAATCAATGTTTAATATATTTTATGTTCTCCAGTAGGATCTTATTCAAGAAAGGAGCAAATGGTTTGCATGAGTCAGTCAACACTCACTGTCACACATGAGGGGTTTGAGACCCTCCCTGGGACAATTCAGTGGCTGGTGTGTAAGGTGGCTTCCTATATTGTTTGTGCACATCTTTTTGCAAAGATGACCTGCTTTGTTCAAGACTTTGATCAGCATCTGTCAGCCTCCAAGTCCTCAGAGACATTTTATTTTAAAGCATTACTTCATTATATCAAAACCCATTATTACATCGTGTTATTTTAGATTATGCCAGGAGGTGACAGGATGTCAACAGATGGAATAGTATAGTGACAACTCAAAAGTCAAAATAAAAAGGCTGATTTAGACTGCAACTCGTGTCAAAATTATTTGATCTGAATCATTATGGACCAGAATACGAGGACACAAAAAAAAAAAAGCACACGTTTTCTCCCCTATTGCAATCTAATGTAAATGTGAACAGTAGCATATCATTACGTCTCACATGGTGAACTGGAGCAGAGAGGAGAACACTCTAATAAGCTTCAGTGAAATTACAAGTCAGCATAAACCCGTCTTGAACCAGTGGTATAGCCTTACTATAGACAATTTACAGTAAGCATTACAAGGAAGTGCTGATACATTGCAATAAAAAGTTGCTAATAAGACAAAGTCAACTAATGTATTTTGATGCCCTGTTCTTAAATAAAATTTTCAAAACTTGAAGCTATCTAGCAGCATCTAGCAGTGATGGGTACATCACCAGGAGGCCTCAAACAGTTCAGCTGCAGTAAACAAAGAAATGGTCAACCTCTGTAAAAACAGAAAAGCCAGATACTCATCTGCAAACCACTTTAGGCACCATAATTAGAGTTGAATGCAGGAACAAACACATAATAGAAATAAACATGTAGGTATTTTCTGTTCTCTACAGGTAATCGAAGGTACCTCCAAAGTAACCAACCTGGCAATGCCTTAAGAAGGAAAATAGCTATTTTCTCATCAGCTTTTCTTTATGCACTGCAAATTTTTTCACAGCAGTTACATAAGAGGACTTTGTGATTAGATGAAATAACAGTGCTAAGAAATTATACTTTAGAACAAAGAGACTGAAGGAATGTCAAGTAAGCAAGATCCATAAGATGACATTCAGTCTCTGAGTTTCCCAGTACTTGAAAATATTTCCCACATGACAGGTTGCTTTGGTCCTCTTCCATTCTTCATAGCCCTAGGAAACAAAAAGCAAACAAAAACTTCATTGCTTTATATATATGAAAAGCCAAATAAATAAGATTTGATAGTTTTCCCCAATGTGTCAGCAAAATTGTTTTCAGAGGGAAATTTGCACAGGCAGACTCTTATAGCTCAATGTGTGTCGTCTTAATCATATTAACATGGAAACATAAAAGTTCATAAAGCAATACATACTCCTTTAGAAATAAAATCCACATGAGAAAGCTAAATCCTGAGGCACTTACTCTTTTAACAAAATCTTTATCTGACAGTCTCCTACTGAAGTCAAAGGAAATGTGCTGGAGTAAAGTATTTAGGATTTACTCAACAGTGTGACTTAATCTGAACACACTGATATCACAAAGACTAATTACATAACCTACAGTAATATCATATAGTCCATATTTTTTCATTTGAAATTCATATAAAGATCCATATCTTTTGCATACTCTCTATTGAGAGAGATGTTTCTAGTACTGTATGTCTACAAATTATGTTACTGGAGCTAATTATAATCAAAAATAGATCCCAAGGAAGTAACACTTTTGAATGAACTTGTGGTTCTGGCTCCTTTTGCTGGGCTGGACCCTGTGGACTGTGTCCCCCTAGACATAGATAGTGATTTGTCTCCACGCTTTGCCAGATGGAAAAAGGGAAAATCCTGCCACATCCTGGAATTTTAGCTGGGGAAGTCTCTCAGGAGCATGGGGATGACTCCAGCTCACCCTCCTGGCCAGGCGCCATGGTATGGCAGACAGACATTCTGTCCTCCTCCTCCTGGCACCACCTGCACTTCCAGTCATGGGGAAGGGCTTACATGTAGACTACGGAAGAAAGAAGCTGTGCAGCATATATACTGCCTATCCCTCAGCCACAGACATTGCTGGCAGCATCTCCACCGGGCCCCCAGGTATGTCTCCTCTGAGACCTTCTCTCCCAAAGCACACACATGACATCTAGTGATCTTTCTCACTTGCACGCACAGTGGGCAGAGCCCACAGTGGATCAGCGCAGCTCTTCCATGCAGCTGGACCTCTTCAACCTTTTGTTTAACCCTCCAAGAGAGTCCCAAATGCTCAAGATTCAACAGGTATTTTACAGGGTGTTTTGGCCCCTTGTCGAAACACCCGTCTTCATGGATTCTAACCATGCACAAAGCACTGCCAGGAGACCTTCCCTCTGAAGTTTCTGCTTTTGGTTTCTCACAGTTTGTTGGATGGTTTTACACTGATTTTTTTCAGAAGAATCATTTATTCTTGGGCCATGTAATACAGGGGGAAAAGAGGAAGAAACGTGGCCTTAAGAGACAGGCTAAAAAACTCTACTCAGCCAATTCTAGGTCATCTGGATGTGTTAAAATAGCCCACTTTTATGTTTAAAAGGTAGACTCCAAGTGTTTCTATCACTCAGAGTCATATGTGCAACAGCACATATGTCTTAAAACTTCATACTAGGCTATTTATTGTCTCAAATAAGTAATTTGAGCTTTGTCTTATCTGAGAAAACTTAACTTTGAAGTGGATATTGTTGCCTGCCTATGTAACGGTGGAAGATATCTAGAGCCTTCTGAGCTGCCTTTACCATGGAAAAAGGAAATGGATGGTGGGCAATTTGAACCTACTCTGAATGTTTCTTGGTTCCTGCAAACCTGGCGCAGGGTTGGCACTGCTGTGTGGATTTAGAGTTCCTCCCCGTCCTGTTCCCTTCAGCTGGTGGCTCTGCACTGTCTCAGTGAGACACTTGCACTCAACACAGACCGGGAAACAAAGATGCATCAGGACAGTCACAAAGAGTCATCAATCAAGCCTGTGCCTAGAGACCTCATATGATGTTCTCAATGTCCTCACCTACTTTACATAAACGGTACCTGGAAGATCTCCTCTGATGTTGCCACTGAAGATACGTATGTGCGTGCATGTTGACATATAAATGTATTCACTCACATACACGGCAACTGGAAAGGCTGTAGAGGTGTCTACTGTTAACATACATTCTCAGTATACTAAAAGAAAAAGTATGAAATGTGATATTTTGTTATACTTTTACATTTTGTGAAAAAAGATATTTTTGGGTGGCCAGCATCCATTAGGATAGCCAGTTGTTTTACACATCTGTTCAGGCCCTGATGGCCCCTAATCTTTAAGTGAAGAAGAGACCTAAACATCAGTGTAGGTGGGACAATATCGATATTGGCAGGTTACAGCGTTTCTGGATGTACATTGAGGACCCACTGTAAGCTGTTGGGTCTGTTTTGGGAGAGGAACTGAATAGTCAGAAATGAGTTAGAAGGAATCTGGATGTAACCTTTCTTGGATGACCTCAGCACAATAGCTGTAATGGTTCTGTAAAGGGCTAAACCAGAATATACGTAAAATCACATCTACCTTTCTTCAGTTGCACCAGAGTTCCCCTAACTTCACTGAATTGGTCTGTTTAACAGTGAGTCTACTTAATCAATTAGGTTTGCTTCTTAAATTAAAAAAAAAAAAAATTATTTCTTTGAATTTTTAAAGCTATTGGTTGAAGATCTTAAAAGACATGAGGCTATATGTTTTACATTGATATGACCTTATCATATGACCTTACATTTCATTCTCCTTATACACATCCACTTATACTGAAACTTGATTTTAGACTATGGATACCTTACACATACATCTTCACCTATAGTAATGCCATATGATAGAAAAATCTTATTTTATTACTCACAGATTCTCTGTTGCCCATTATTCTGTTACAAATAATTTTTTTCAGTGCAAGTGTTTACAGTTTAATACTTAGCGACATGTGTAGCCATATTGCTGAATTTGTATTAAAATTATAGTTCGTTTTAAAAATTACAATTTAATATTGTATGTACAGAAAAGTTCCCTGAGCAGCTGTACAAGAAAAAAAAATTATCTCCTAATTATGCATACCTCTGTAAATCCTGAAGGCCTTCCAGCATAAATTCAGTTTCTCAATGATTACACATAGCATCATTTCTTTGAAAGAAAAAAAAAAAGTAAAAACAAATTACAGTATTAGCTGTACTTCATACAGATGGAGTAAATTTTCAAAAAGGAATTGTCACAAACTTTGACAGAGAAAGTTTGCTTGCCTGTTCCATATATGTAAATGTAATATATAACCAAAGCATTTGTCCAGTATTATCTACAAGAAAGAGCAAGAAGAGAATTAGCAAAGCAGAGATTACTTTTCCTCACCAGCTTGGGCAGCGTAGATTTTATTGGCAATTAGAGAAATAGGCCCTTGGAATGTGGCTTCTCCCCTGTTCTGGCTTATCTTCACATAGCAACAAAGCACGAACAAAGCTGTTCAATTAAAGGAATGCACATTAAAAAATACAATAACTGATTTGCATCATCCCAGTGATTTGGGATTGATGTCTTGTACCTTTTAATAGCACAGCTTGATTATTCAGTACTCATTGGGTCTCTTGCCAGTCATCGGGCTTTTCCAGCTGCAGACTGTGGTCATTTACAGTTTTACAGACACTGGAGAGGTCTGTCTGAAGGATAAGAAAACACAAATTAGCCTTTGCAGATTGGCCTCAGTCAATGCTGGCTTTGTGCTACAATATCCTCATTCAAACAGTTGGATATATCACTTTAGGCATGTTGTGTCAAAGAATTATCCAGAAAATGACTAGAAGGATGGTTTCCCTTTGTGTGTTATTGTGTTTTTGAAGCTTTTGAGGCTTTCTGAGCATCTTTGAAATGCAACGCTATATGTATCTGTTGCAAAAGGCAGCGGTAGCCAAGTTGAGAATTTTAGGCCAGACATTTTGCAAAGAAACAAGAAAATGCAAATAATCGCTTCATTAGTTGCCAAAGCAAAATGGCAAAAGCCCCTTTTTATAATTTTTCTCCTTCTAAATGAAACCGTGATAGTGCAGATGATATGTTTCCAATACACAGACATTCCCTAAACTGTGTGCTTTACAGAGAAATCACAAAATCTTTGACTTGATTCCCCAAATTTAAAATAAAAATAATGATATCAGTGAGGGGGTTTTAACCTAATAGTGGAAAAAATATTAATATTTTCATGACTGTAATATCTAAACACATGCAGTGAGAACTTATTCAAATTTTGGTGTCTTTTTAATTCAAGATTTCACAATTTGAAGCCCATTCTTTGTTCATTAGTCACACATATCATTTGAAGAAGCCAAAGGGCTATTGTTTGGTCTCTGAATAACCACTAAAATGTGAACTCCACCTTGGGCATGGTGTGTAGAGCAAAAACGTTTCACTGAACATAGTACATTTTTAATTCAAGACATATAGCTTGAGAATGTCAAACTTTTTCACAGGAAATTTGCCCAAACATGTGGCATTCATTATCTAAATAATTCATTACAACCTATTCACTCAGCTTTATTATTAATAAAATTTTCTTTGAAATAGTTGAAAATCCTATGGATTTTAAATTAGTTAGAATCTGAAATTTTTAGAAGTGACTGCATTACTGTTCATATTTGACAGTGTTGATACTGTCTTTTTCTGGTGGAATCAAAGAAATGATTCTTTCCTCTAAAAGTAGTGACAATCATAGCAAACCCCCAAAACATTTGCTCTTCTATAGCATTAGCCTGAATGTTCAACATATCTTGCAGACTGGATCTGACAATCATTTCTGTTTTCTTTGAACCATCTCCCTCTTCCTGTCTCATAATAAAAGGGGAACATTTGGCGGGGGGTGGGGGGGGTGGCGGTTCATCTGCACATGGACTGGTTCATTTTATCCATAATGTATTAAGTCAGTCAAGATAGTTTCTAGAAAACGCTATTTGCAAACAGATACTTACATCTACTTAATTAGTTTTAAACTACATTCATTTTATGGACGGTAATCAAGATCTCATTTCTGTTACCAGCATATTCCTCTACTTAAGTAAACACCTTACAGAGAAACGTAAAATTAAATGCTGTTCTTAGGGATGTTTTTCTCGATTGGGGCATAATAACAGACATGGCCCAGACCTTGCTTGTTTTGTCCAACTCCTGACTCTACATATGAAAACCATACATCTCCCTGGAACAGGGCTTGGCAAAAGCATTTCTGTCATATGTGGCTTTGTATTCTGATGGAAAGTCAGAGACCTGAATTTATCACTCCATAAAACACCTACTACTATTCCGATATGTTTTGTGCTAATACTTAAGTATAAAAACAAGATAAAAGTCATTGTAATTACATTCATCCTTTGCTTCTAATACATCTCTTTTATTAGGTTTGAATGTACAGTAGTATCAGTACTGAAAACCTTTAGAATTATTTCTGCATGGACCAAAAACACCTCTTCTCTGGAGTGTTTTTATTTGCTTACCTGGATTTTTCCCTTTTCATGAAGAGAAATCCCATAACTCTGCAGATCAAATTCTGTCCATTTATTGAGAGGTTTCCTGACATCAGAGTCAGAATGCACTGTCAAATGAGGAGGGCGGGAACATTAAGAAACAGAAAATATGAAAGCAGAGGATAAAGTGGCAATTTAACATTCCTATAAGCTGCAGCAGGTTTAATATACAACCAGTGTGGTCATTCAAGAAAATGAATAAGACAGACAATCATATGCTGCTTTGTGAAACCTTTTCTTTCAGGGACATCACATTCTCTAATATTAATTATCTAGTCAGATATGGGATTTTGATATGTGTAGATATAAGTAAATCTCCATAGTGACTTTTAAACAGTATATTTAAAGACAAATATATATTTTCTGACTATTAGCATGTTCTCTTACTTGATTTTAGGGCAAAGTCATAATTTCTACAAAAGTTGGGCTGAGTAAAATGTGAGTAACCGTACCTTACAGTGCCAAATTTTCTATACCAACAGTAAAATAAACATATGAAAGAAAGAAAGAAAGAAAGAAAGAAAAGAAAAGTAGCAGCAGAGACAAGCTAATCATCTGAAAGGAAAATTCCAGAAATGCTAGAGGGATTTTGGTGCCTCTTCTAGTGACTGGTGTTAGCATTTAGTGTTGCATTGAGCTGGACTCTGATTGATATGTAAATGTATGCTTTCAAGGCTTTATGTATCCATTAATGTAAAATTGTAATATGTCTATGGTATCACAAATGTATATGCAAATGATGGTGATATTTGTGGTCATTCAAAAATGGACAATTAAAAAATTCTAACTTCTTATTCTGAAGGATGTAAATTAACATTTAGACCCTATTTTTGCCTCTTCTTCCATTGTTAAGCATTTTATATCAGAAATGAGATATGCTAGCAAGGGTAAAGCAAAGCAACCACAATTAATCTGCAAAGAGAGAAGTCATTTATAATTTTTTTCTCTCAAACACATTGTACGAATGCATAATATTCTTCTGTTAGAAATTCTGTTGCAATGAGAAACACGATAACTATTGAACAGTATAAACCAACATGTTTTGCACTAGGCATTCCTATGAAATTCTGTTGTCATTTCAGATTTTTCTGTTCATTTTGACAAACTATAATAGAGCACTCAGCTCCACTTTCCCTCAGGTGGATATACAATTTCTACTAAAATAACTTAACCATTAAATTTGGCTGATACTGAAAAATGTTGGCTGAGACATTGATACAACAATTGTAAATTTAAATGCCACTGTTTGAGTAGATTTAGTAATGTAAGGTACACATTCAAATACCCTGAATACTAGTTTGAGGTCTCCCCTGTAGATTTTTGTTTACAACCAGGCTCTTTCCTACAAGCTTCTGGTGGGTTGGGAACACCAAGAGGAACCTCTGGTGATATATTCCCTATGAAAACAAGTGCTTCCAATTAAGTTTAATCTATTATTTCCTTCTGTACTGCACTTCTGTAATATTTTTATACGTTATCTTCAAAATGTACAAAAACCAGGAGAATAGAAAATACTGTATGAAAACTCTCAAAAACTTCTATTTTAAAGCCTTGAAAATTTAAGCCATTTCTTTATCTACCCATTTGCTGGCACTGTAAACTGTTGTTGCAATTAAGTTATTTCCTACAGGTTTTAGAAAAAGATTAAAGTAAGACCAGGTTAGGAATGAGAAATTCTGTCTTATTAATGAGTTTTAGACAAGTTCTATGGAAAACAGTAGTTTCTGTTGTTATTTGCATAACATATGTTGTAGCTTGCTAAGCAACTTACATGGAGCTCAGTCTGAAAGTAATTAAGAACATAGTTTGCAGTAAATAAAAGTTCCAAATCAACAATTTGTTTCTCTGCTTTAAAAAATAAAATCATTAGCATGCTTAACTCTTGAAAGTTCAGAAAGAAACTGATAGGCAGTGAACTGCCAAAGGAGAGAGGTAGGATGTTCCTTTCACTACTCCTTATGTACAGCAGAAAAAGAACATACCAGTAACAGCTGACTAATACAGCTTTCACGTCATTATCGGCAAGTTACACCTTGGGAAACAAAAATCCGCTTAAAATTCCAGACAAAATCTATTCTGTTGCTTTTTAGGACTGCCTAGCCCTATCATATACGAAATCACTAGACACCATCATTCTTAGGGTGAAACTCCTCCAGACAACTTTGCTTGTTCAGAAGCATTCAGATGAGCCTGTAACCCTCGCCTAAAACATTTTTTGTGATCTAGAAATAGAGAATTGACTCAACACTTTGCAAGTGCTAATTTGGGTAAGTCTTAGGTCCTATCTAGAAGTGGACCTGCACTGAACTCCCTTGCTGAGAGCACCTCCTTCACTAAGGGATGTCTTCTCCTGGAAGGCCAGAAAAGGCATTGATGGAAATATAAGAAACATGAGTTCCATCAGAGGTGATCCAAGGTGACACTGGACTCAGCCCTGTAGAGATAAGGGCACTCTCCTGAGAAGTGAAAGGACTAAGGTTTTGGCTTCCTGCTCTCAGAACTTTTAAAATTTTATTCAGCAATACTCTAAGAAAAAATACATATATATTCAAAGAAGCAGTGTCTGGGACAACTAAGCACCATAAGCAATGCAGGTCACAGTGCAAAACCAGAAGACAGTCGATATAATAAAGAGGACACACAGACATGGACATCTGTATGGACCTGGAGCCCAACTGTACAACAGTAACATTCAAGGAGGGTGACTGACCATTCTTTGATTTGCAAAACCTTAAGTGGGCCTCTTGGAGGGTTAAGTGACCTCAAAAAATGCAGCTAAGGAATGAAGTGTATTTACTTAACACTGTTTCCTACTGGAAGTCACCACTCTCCTTTTAAAAGAAGACGACAGACAGAACACATAGGATCTGGCTTAGGATTTGTCCCCAGGTTTGTAGAGTACCTTTAGATGACATGCCCCTTGAAGGCTTTTGCCATCACACCTGTGGTACTTGATAATGGTCTTCTCCGTGCATTCACACATTAAAAATCTAGGTTAGATGGAAAATTCTATCCATTTTTATTTTCCCTTTTCATTTGGCCAGTGCAAGGGCAGGTATACTTAGAAACAAATTTTTAAGGCAAAAGATCCTGGAATGAGGTCAGCGACTGGCCAGGAGAAACACTGACTTCAGTTGCTGTCACGACCCAGACTGGACAGACTAGGGAGCCGTGTTTAATTTGAAATTCCCTTGGGCTAAATGAAGGTGAAATAACACCAAA